>NW_028141171.1:10969993-11569993 GCF_030444845.1 Prenolepis imparis | reverse complement strand
CATTAATTGTTTCGGGGATGCGCGTATGTCTCTGCGAGTTCTTACACAAAAAGCGACAAAAATTGCGCTTTAAATTAATCATTCAGCAATGTTTGCATTTAAAGAAGCATTTCCTTAATTGCACAATGTTCTGTAAAATTGAATTAATGTACAATTTAAAAAAACCGACTTACATAATCAATTTAATCACACGTAAAGCGTTGCATTTTAAACCTAATATACTAAAGTCTTGTATAAAATGTTTCCATCAATTTACTATAATGAGAATTTGAGATATACCATCGATATAGATAAATAAATAAAATCTAATTCTAGTTAATTAGAAAGAAATTACTGTTAATGATTGTTTCATCGAGATTTCACGTTGAATTAAGCTCTCGTCTTCATTACGGACATTATTGTATTCCGATGCGCTGAAATTGCGACACGAGAGAGAGAGAGAGAGATCCTAAATTACCGATTAAATCCAGAGCGAGATCAGACTTAATGTCTCGTAATAGCTTCATTTATATCGCGCGATCATTGCGCGCACCGTTTAATTATACTTTCACTCCGAGAGACCGCGAGAGAACGAGACAGTCCCCTCCACCCCTCGAAATCCCAAGGGGTCGCGGCTGTTATTTCTTACTCCGACTCGGTCGAATCGCATTATCGACGGTATAAAGCCGGCGATCCGTGTGAGTTTCGTTTAAGCAGCGGCGCGCGAGCGCACGATCGTGAAGCATCGTGACAAGCCTTGGGCGTTGATCGTCGTCGAAGCAAAACCAGTTCCCGTAGCCCGCTCGCTCTCGTCTTCGTAATCTCGGCGTCCGTGAACGTGCACACACGTGTGTATGCGTACGCATCGGGGTGGTTCGCTGGTTCCGATGAGGTGCCCCGCAGCTTTATTGGGCTACCAGTTATTATGATAATGCCGCATCTCGGTGTGCGCGCGAACCTCCGAAAAGCAGAGAGAAAAGGGAGAGAGAGACGACGCGGCGCGTTCTTCTCTCCCGTGTTTTACGCCGAACCGCGCCAATTTTCTGCTTGCAAGGGACAAAAACATTCTCGAGATCGAACGACGATTGGTAGCCTCGCTGAATATCTTATGTATCCAGTCGAGGGAGAATGTCGTTGATGATGAGGCTCAAAGAGAGAGATATTGTCAGAAAAAAAATAAAACACAGGAGCGCGAGACGATAGTAATCGGATGTCTCATCGTGAAAATTGCATTTTTCCAATATGTTGCAAAATAACGAAAAATTAATTATAGTTTATTTACATTTGTATGAAAAGAAAAAATAGAGAAAGCGCATTGAATTATAGTCGATAACGTTCGAATCCAATGTCACGACAGATCATTCTTTACTTAATTCGCTTACACGCGAAATAAGTTTGCAATTAAGGGAGCTGCAATTTCGAGTCGAAGCGCGCAAACGACAGCGGCGGCAATTAATCACGTCGCATATATATACGAAAGCGTACCGGATTTAATGCTCGAGCTGTTTTGAAATGTTACCGAGTCCCGGGCAAATGAAAAATTATTCGCCGACAAGGTGTCTCGGTGCAGCGACACGAAGGACACTCGATCGCTGTACGAATAAAGGCGAAAGGTTCGCGACGACGCGACAGAGGGGACACCAGAGTTCGCCGCATAAGGATGTTCGGCGACTGATTTATGAGCGAAATGACCGGACAGACTCGTGCATATTACGAGTCGTAAGTCATAATTTAAAGTATCCGATCTCTCTCCCTCGACATCGAGAGATCAGCAATCGTGGTGTCGGTCGCTCCGATTCGTACGAATGCCGATTATTTATAAAGCAGCGTGTGTGCGCATGTGTGTGTGTGTGTGTGTGTATGCGACAAAGTCGAGAAGTCGCGAGGAAATTGCAACCTTAAACGAGAACCCGAGCAATTTCGTTCGCTCGAGGATACACATCACGTCGCCTGTCGATATCTCGACAATGCGCCAACTTTCTTTCTCTCTCCCTACATTGTGATTATTATTATTCCGAGACTGGCACAAATCTGTATTCGAGAAGCAGAAGAAATTGAATCGAAAGTTATTGCTTTTGATATATATTTATCGTTGTGTGTGCATGCAATCAAGAAATAATAATTTTCACAAGTATCAGAAAATGTACTACGGTATAAATTTCATTTTTTCGAGCGTATTACACACTTGCATGGATCTACATTATTTTACAAATAAATTTTATCTCGACTAGATATTTTTTACGTTTCATATTCTGCTTATCAGGTACATCTTTTATTCCTTCAATCCGTTTTTGTACGAATAGCGCAAATTAAAAAAAGAGGATATTGTATATTTTATGAGATTCGCAGATTAAAACTAGAAATAAAACACTTAGGAATGCTCTTATAAAAAAAACAACACATACTGGTTGACAAAGAAGCTCGAGCTCGTGTAATCGAGTTTTTCGCGACATTCCAGCCTCGTCGATGGCACTCGGTACCAATTATCCGATTTCAATTACTCGTGAAATTCAATTTGCCGATTAAACGAAGTACGTTCTCCAAATCGAGTTTATCCGGAAAGTAGCCGGGTTTTCTATTATAGTTAGAAATTCGAAACTTTGTAATTCAATTCGAGAAATAAACCTCATTTCAATAGAATGCGATATCTAATATCGTTAATATTAACGTTTAATTACTCTAATAGAGTTTCAGCATTAATACTGTGTTTAACAATATAGATTCTAATTCACGCATACGAGTATTTTTGCTGGAAAACATTCGCAAACAATACTATAACTAAGCGAACTTGAACTTGTATATAAATGTTTTTTTCATGAAAAAAAATCATACAATTAAACTGTTTTTCGATTTTATTATTTTATTCCGATGAAAACGATACTCTATCGAGAATGCACGTTTATAACTGAATATCAAGAAAATTGGCGAATGTGAGTCTCGTTTCTCTAAACCGTTCGTGTTGACAAGATCCTATCCCTGCTTACGACGGATCCCTGAATCTGTAACACGGGTCACACGTGACAGTTGCGAAAGGTGAAAAGGCCTCCTCTCGTCATCGTGTAGCTCTATCGGAAGCATGCGATTACGAGAGCTCTCTCTCCTTCTCTCCGCGCGAGGGAGACGAACGTAGAATTAGGCCGAGGAGAGAGAAGACCGTTGGGTATGCTGTCGGACGGGTTATCTTACAAATGTTCGGCCGAAACCTGCCCGGGTAGGTTACAAACGTGTTTCTGTAACGCCGAGCCCCGAATTCTCGCCTCACAAGGCGCCCATCTCTTTTCCTCTCTCTCTCTCCATTTCGTTTTCTTCCTTTCTACCTCGCGTCGACGTGTTGCTGCTCGATGTGGTTGCCCTTGCACGATCGAAAGTTTCAGGTTTTATAAAGCGGCTTTATTGTCGGCGTGATACATGTAGAAATACGTTACGGGCATTATGCAGTCGCGTAAGAATCCAGAAAAGCTCTCTCGGCAATTGAAGATTTCAGGGCGGGAGAACAGACTATATTGTGTAATAAACACATAAAGAGGTTTTCTAAAGAAGAAGATTTTACAAATTATATAGACATTTGCTTTTCATTCTTACTCGAAATTTATCTCAATTGATGGTACAGTAGCTCTTCTATACTTGTCATAAAAGAAATGAGTTATTGTATAAATAGCCAGAGAGCTTTGTTCGGGAATAAGTTTCATAAAACGTTGTGTAAATATTCTCTAGCCAGAAAGAGATATAGCGGTTGGATCGGTTTCTCCATTCGCGATCGCAGCTCGCGGCGACTTATTCTCGCCTCTCTGGGACAAAGACCAGGACGAGCAAAACAATTAGTTGTTGCGGCTACGCGTTAGCTCCGTCCATTGACTTTCTCAGCCGGCTGGTATCTCAGCCGCGAGAGTACGAGTGCCTATATACGGCATGCGGTGATGCACGCATGTTTCATCTGTGTGTGCATGCACGCGGTCGAACGTGCACGCTGGATATATCGTAGCCGTTATTGACACAAAGGCTCGTCGCTCGCGAGACAAACCGCGATGGCAAATGGCTCGCGAGAGAAAAGCCGCGGAATATACCGAGATAGTAATGTGCATCGCGCCGCACCGTATGACCTAAATCCTCGAAACGTCGCGACAAACGAATCTGGAACGAATCTCGCTCGAAACCTTCATTCCAATGTCGCGATTAATCGCCCGTGTCCCGATTTTATTATTCGTCTACCGCGCGAAATTACCGTTATTCTCGCGTCTGACGGAATTATTACAATCATCGAGTCCTCGGCAATTCGAATTTACCATCTCGTTTAACAACCTTCCTCGAAGAAACTTGGAAATGTTTAAGAAAATAATTTAATCAGTAAAAACTTCAATTATTAAGATACTACTTCTAAAAAAATAATATTTGAGAGCGCAATTGTGCAAAAGAAAAAAATGACGTATCATAAAGAGATCTTTATTCGAGAACTGTATAGATATATAGCGGAAGAGAGACGAGTAAAATTTATGCGTACAAGAAAGCAAGTTTCTAAAGGTCTTCCTCCTCCTCCTCCTCCAGCACGTGGGATCCGTTTAACGATCGGATCGTTAATGACCCGTCCGCGAAACGTCGCGGATCGCGAGAGAGAAGAAGCGATGAGAGTTGAGGAACAATGTTGAAGCGGAGAGTTTAATCTACGGCCGCGGCCGACGTCGGTGTAGCCCCGCGGCCGTAAATTTCTTTTCGAGTGCGCTGACCGGCAGCGTGCGCGATAAACACGGGAATGCGGAAGTGCACCGTTGCGCTTCGTCGAATGCCAGAGTGAAATCGGCGTGAAAACCGCAAAAAAATTTTTATTTAACGCCGCGGAAAGAAACCGGTCTCTCTGTCTTTCATCACTACGGGGATGCGGAATAAAATTGACATAATTGTATACGCACGAGCGAATATTTATTTATGGTAGTTAGTCCGTGTAAACGAGGAAAGCTCGCTAAAAACGACCGGCGTAATTATCATAATTATACGAGACGGCGCGCACAATATATTCCAAAACGATAAAAAAGACTTTTCTTATTTTTCAGTATTAAAATTTCATTATTAAAAAATATGTTATATTGAAAATAATTAGAGCTTTTTTTAGCTCCGTTATGCGATGAATTGCGGAGTAATATCGACGTAACAAAGCACGCGCTTCCATCAAGTAAATTGGAGTCAGTTGATGGGAGAGACTTACTTACAACGATAACAGACGAAAACAAAAGCCCACGGCTTCCGTGGAACGAAACCGCCGGGTACTTCTCGACGCGGCAGCTTGTACGTGCACATGCAACGCCCGGAAAGCGGTCTGAAAATGGGCCAACGGGTTGTCGGTAGTAAACCCAGATTGCAAACGTGCATTTATTATATACCAGCGCGACGCGGAGTGGAACGAGGCGCACAATGAGAGCGGGAGACGCCTCGTTGCCGATGCATTTTAGTATCAAGACGACAATATCGATTCTCTTTATATATTCTATGCATCTGCATAAAGCGAGATTTATCCTTGCCTATAATTACCTGTGATCTTTGTATCTAGCGATCAACAATCCGTAACAATCGACACGTGACATTTGAGTCGATATCGTTGCGTTACAAAGACATATTTTTTATAATAAATTAGTTCACGTACATTAATATATAATTACAATTTATATTATATATATATTAATATATATAATGTAAATTATAATATAAATTATATTACTAGATGCGTAATAATTGTCCGAAAAAATAAATTACAAATATACGATTCTCGATTCCAGAATAATAGTATGGAATAACACGGTTTGAGACAAGTTACGTCAATATTCGGAACAATAAAGATAATGAACAGAAAAGAGGAATAACACGGTATAAGAGATGAAATAGTTGAAGGCGTCGTAGCCAGCTTGTAAATAGATATATAATAGCCGTTAAGTCGGATAAGCCTACACGCCTTGGTGTTTATCTCGCAGCTTAGAGGGTGGCTACGTCTGTTTGCGCCGCAAATTAGTGTTTGCCTCCGCGCACCTTTGCTTTGTCGCATAATTGTGTTTGCTATCGGGCCGGCGTTAATTTCCTGGCATTACCGACCGCGCTTCGACGATGCTGCGGTGCTCCTTGCGGTCGATCGAGGTGGCCGGGAATGTCCGTAGTTTACCTACAGCATCCTCGAGACCGCCGGAGGTCTCAACATCTCCCAACGATTTTATTCTAATACGTCGAGGCTGCCGATAGCCGACACGCGCGAGATATTCTTTAGATGAGAGAAGTACCATTCTCCGGACCATTCCGGAAACGATTTCCTAGATTCCACTGACGCGACTGGATCTCGACGGATAAAACGATGTGTGCCGGCGTCGAGATAAATATCTCTCGCGTTTCTATCGTCCCACATGAAACTTCAATCGAAAGGCGTATCAATCCAACGCTGTAGCAATGTTACAAACGTCAGATGGAAAATTCCAAATTTCAAGATAACTTGATCGAAGCTTGTTTAATTTTAGATAACGTTGTGTTTGCTATGTGAGAAGATAAATATTTTCTAATATAATTTTTTCAAGTTTAATAATGTTAAAATATCTTTTCGAGATCTTTTTCGCATATATGTATGTATATGCCACGTGCTGCACAAGAATTGTTTCAACTCTCGAGTGAAACTCAAGTCGAGTTCTCGCGTTACGGCACTGCGCGAGCAGTGATGATCTTTCACACGTCGGCGCGAGTTTGCGTTCGTGGTTGGACACATGTATTTCCATCGGGATTTCTATGCATACTGTGTTTTACCGTTATCGCGGACTGCGCGGCCTCGTTCCAACGCGCCTCTCTCGCGGCGATCACAGCGAGGGCATACATACGTTGTATATTTCACGGAAATCGGGAAACAGTGCGCGAAAGAACCGTACGCCTCTTCATAGAAGAGAGAGAGACCGCCAAGTGACGCGCGTCGATGCACTCTCCGCCTCGGTCTCTCCTCTCACCGGCGCAGACCGATGACGGCAATCACAATGTCACAAACGCCGCATGCCGTTAGGTTCACCGCAGGCCAATAACCCAGGCACGGCTAAACTTATTTAGAATAGCGCGCGTGGCCGCCCACCTTCGTGCGATCTAACAATCTTCGCGATGGTGCAATCTACGCGAGATATATCCACGTGTTATCCCTCTCCCTTATATCGGCGCACCGATCCTGACAGCGACCCTTTTCGTCGTTGTCGAAAGTGCCTAGTTGATCTCTACGACGATCCGTCACGCGATAACGAACGGGGCTCCTGCCTGCCGAACAAACTTGTTCGATTCGCTCGCCCGTTTGGCTTGGCCGCAAACAGCGATTAGTTAACGATAATCGTTTTATCGATGACGAGAGAGAGAAATGGGGGAGTGAAGATTAGAAAGAAATACGAGCCGATGTCAAAATGTCTCTGTTAATGAAAATTATGTCACGAAATAAATGCAATTACTTACAAAATCGTATGATTTTTTAATGGAATATATTTTTCAAACGTAGAGTTATTAGTTTAATTTGTAGCCAACTATATATAATTTATTTTTCATACTTGATTAAATTCATATGTGAATTCATGTGTAATTCATTTCTGCTTATATTATTTTTCAGTTCGATTAAAACGTAGTAACCTAATTATACTGGAATTTCATTGCAACATATTTATTCCCACGCGTAAATACAGTAATATTAATATATATGCGTGTACAAATAACTGTAATTATGGCCATCGTCACATTTAACAGAATACGCTCTCCATAATACTTATCCCAATGACCGACTTCCGGAAAATCCTTCCGTCCGCGTAATGCGCTTCCTAGCCTCGCGCCAATCCCACGCGCGTTCACACAATTTCTTTATTTTTTTTCTTTTCTTTTCTTTCTCCATCGACTTCACGTCAATCATCTCCTGAATATATCGCCACTTCCGGCTGGAGACTAACGCCAGATTGATCGTACACTTCCTGCACGGACGGCATTCCGATCTCACTCCTTTCGCCGGCTGAATGCGCTCCCGCAAAGTTATTAACGACGAAGAAGGAGGAGTCGGCGAAGAGAACGATAGGGACAGAGATTGCAGAGTCGCGTTTCTCGGCTGCTAAACGAGATCTAGATTTTCATGCGCTCGGCACAACTGTCACGTAGGAATGCCGTTTTGCAATGAGAAGACGAGGGGGAGGGAGGAAGAGTGCTCTTTTATCAGCTGCATATGGGTTATTGACGCGATTTCAATCGTGAAGAAAATATTGACGATTGCTCTTTTTTTTTCAGCGATATCACATCACCCACTCGCGATTTAAAAAAAATACACAAGTCTTATATAGGATTTTACGGGGTTCGATTAATATGCAAATTGATGGATCTGGAACGCGAAGGATTTTTCTCGCAACCTTCGCGACTCTTTCGCATTTGGCGTGAGAGAAGCTGCACACGCGATAATACAAACAAAAAGAATATTTATTGCGACTATCGCGTGATGTCAGGATGAATAATTATTAATCTTACGCGTTTCTAAAAATAAAATATGACTGACATTTATAGAAGTGATTATTTTGTTACAAGATTTAATAGACTTCGCACGTACGTATGATTTTAAATTTTCTACTTGACCAATCGTCAAGTAAAAATCACACGTCGAGTCAAATAAATTAATTTCACACGATGAAAGAATATATATGTATGTATAATTTTGAAGAAAAGGAGCGCATCTCTCTCTTTCAGCATTAAAGTGCCGTGATCCATGATAGATTTCACCGAGCAACAAAAGATTCAGCCAACTTTCATGCTTCCTTTTCATCGAGTTTGCTAATTGGCAACATTTGTTCGATTTTCTCGAACGTAATCATTCGTCGTCAATCACGTGCTCGGGTCATGAATCGATCGGAGCTTTCATTACGAGTTTCATACCGCTTCGCTCGCACGTCCGCCAAGTTGACGGACGATCGAGGAAGGCGAGAAGAAAATGTTGGAAGAGGAGCTAGGAAGAGGAAAGCGGAGCGGTGAGCAGTATATATACGCCGGACAATATTATCGCGCGATACCATCTGAGATGCCTCGGCTAGGCCTCTTAGGCATGTCACATTGCAAACAGTGGACAATGAGGCTATTGTTGCTGCATAATGGCCATTCGCTCGCTCGCTCGCTCGCTCGCGACCTTACGCCGCCTCTTTCTCCTTTTTACTTCCATCTTGGCCGATCTCACGAACACCACCACCTCCGGCGCGGCTATAAATCCACTCTACTCTTCCTTCTTCGCTCCGCGAAGATATCGAACCGCCTCAAGATCAACGACGACCGTGCTGGAATAATATCCTCGATAAACGACGAGAATCTATCACGGCCTCGCTTCGTCGACGAAGGGATTCGCGCGGGATTAATTCCGCTTGTTAATAACCCTCATCAATTCTTGCGTAATGTAAATAGTAAAAAAAAAGATAATTAATTCATCAAAGGTTAATGACGAATTTTAGAGGCGACAGGCGACGGGGACGTTAGAAAACTGATCGATCAAAGCAAAGACGTATTGCTGTAACTCATAATGAATAGTCCCGATTTCTCCGCGCTATCTTAAGAAGGACAGTTTGAGGTTTATTACGGTGCGCGTCGCGGTTTATCCGGATAATAGCACCGTAATTACCATCATAATAATGGACAGTAAGTGAGCGAGGTATGAGAGGGTTCTTGCACGCCGGGTACGGCACAAAACAACTGTTGGCTGTGAGAACCCCCCTTAGAATTCCTCGCTGATGTCTGTCAGTCATTCGTAATTTACGACGATAGCGGAACACTTGAGTATGCTGTAGGATATCTGGATGTACTCCAGGTGACCCTTCTCGTCAAGGTGCGGATATGTCATACAGGCGCTTCCAACACGAGAACAAAGAATTGGAGAGACAAAAGAAAAGAAATGGAACCGGCTGTATACCCACACATATCCCCCTCCCTCTCGTCTTCCCGCAACTACACAACAAATTTTAATAACATATGAGATGTGTTCAAAAACTATGAATAAATATAAAGATATATATTATAGAAACGCATCAGTCTCTTGACAGACAAATAATAGCAGATCTCAAACATGTGGATATTTTATTGTTCGCAAAGTAATATTTTTTGTCGTTATATTAATCATATTTGTATATATTTTCTTCTATACGTATTATAAATTTAAAAAAATAAGGCTCTTTAAAAAAAGCTCTTCTTTTAATGCGACGAATTAAAAGTCTTTTATCATACCGGATAATACGGTTTATAAATTTCTCCACTCAATTGTGGATGTGACTAAAGATTCGATTATTATTTTACAAGATTGATAGCAAATCTAGTAATATATTTCTCTGTGAAATCCATACATCCGTACAAGTATAGAACGTAGCGGACGCTTCACGGAGGTTGATGCCGACGATTCGAACGAAGGTCACGCCTGACTGCGTAGCTCGTTAATAATTTGCAATCACTAATTCGCGATCATTGTCCGCACGCGATATCCGTTGCCCGGCTTGCCTTGTATATGGGAGTAGATAAATC
The DNA here is from genome assembly GCF_030444845.1 of Prenolepis imparis. Classification (NCBI taxonomy): domain Eukaryota; kingdom Metazoa; phylum Arthropoda; class Insecta; order Hymenoptera; family Formicidae; genus Prenolepis; species Prenolepis imparis. The sequence continues at coordinate 11,559,502 of NW_028141171.1, read as the reverse complement.
GAATAGCCGGCTATCTGCTTTCAGTTGGTAATTGCGCGCGTGCACTTATGCGCACCGGGACGCTCTTAGGCTCCAAGTACAACGTCTAATTTTCCAGTTAACTAACCAATACAAACTCCAGTGATACTACTTTCTCCTTCGGCACTCCGCGAGAAGATCACTAGGGCATCCGGATTATGTACGTAATAATCCAACTATATGGAGTGAAAGTACTCGATATTATCCAGCCGATTTCCAGAAACGTCAATCAAACAGCGCGCAATTAGCGAAATTCCCCGGCTGTCTTGATTTCTACGCAATACTGCGGATATTATTACGTTTTGCCGATACCGATATTTTTATCCAATATAAAAAGAAAGTGTACCCGAAAATCTATTGAAATGTATCGAGGAAGAAAGGAGGGGTCAATTGCGCTGAGTAATTCTGAAGTAATTTCCGAGCGGATATCCAGAGTGCGCGGGGCATTATTATTACGGCGCTGTCGTTCAAAGGGAAATTAATCGAGATACTCGCGGCACATTCTCTCGCCACGTCGATGTTATCCGTATTTACTCGACACTAATCGAATTCTCGACAGGCGCACGATAGAGCGATGCGACTCGGTGGGTATCGAGCGTATCGCGAGGCGCATCGTCGCGCGCGCGTTTCTTGTCTGGTCTTAACGTATAGAGCGGAACCCCCTCTCCCCCTTCCGACGTAGGGCTTCGTAGGGCATTACCTCCGCTAAGCCTGACTTGGCAAGCGGATCCCGCGGGTTACAGTTAATTGGCTTCGTCGGCGCCCTCGGGCCCGCATACGACGCACCGAGAGATGCGCTTGCATTGTATACCTTCTTCCTCTCACCTCTCTGCGTCGCGAGCAAGCATGCTCCTTTTGCTAGAACGAACGAAACAACACTGTGGTGTGTCGTCGTGGCTCTTCCCCTCGCGAAAGGTACGTCCACAAATTATGGGATCAAAAGCGCGCCGAGTGATATAGCATCAAAGGCAATCATAACATCGTTAATCCGCCCCGATCTTTTCCGCGCTGCTTTTTCATCCGTGAAATTAATCTGCAATTTAATGCACTGTAATATTGCGAAGCGGATCCTCAATTTCGTCGGTGGTATTTCGCACGTTTATGATCCGTTAAAACCTTTAATTTAGTATTTTTTTGCGCAACGCACACGTCGCGGAACGAGAGTCACTCATCCGCGACTTTACGCGAATTATCATAAAGTTATACGTGCGTCACGTAACAGAGATCGCCTGCACAATTTGCGACCTCGTTTTCATAAGGATAGGTTGATTTAATCATTTATTTTCTCAACGTAAATACCTTCATGCACGAGTAATTTTCAAGGTACAAATGATTGAATGTGAAAAGCTTTTCGCGAGATAAAAATCGTTTAGTATCTCAAACTTTACTTTTACTTTATCGCTACTCATTTCTAATGTACAGCGAGCAGTTGAAAAAAATGCAACAATTGCATTGTTAGCTATTAGCGTTAATAGGTTTACCGACTCGAGTACGATCAAACGACCGTAGTTACGTACGTAGAAAGCGATACTCGCGCGACGGGAACAAGAGGGATCATGAGAAAATGATTACCCCCTTTCGCCGACAATATTGCGCCACATGGGTATGTTAGAAACTCGCCAAGTCGTGACCCGTCGTCATCGGTACGTCGTGATGGAAATAAACGAGACGAGAGGAGAGGTGTAGTTCGACTTATGTACGGCTTGTTTTACGGAAATGACAATTCCGTGTCACGCCAATATTATAATATAGTCTCTTGGGCTTTTATCGCTGTCATTAAAGTCTATTTATTGGACTTATTTGTATACGAGGATTATATGCATCTTTGATCACGCGGCTATTAACAATGACAATCGAGAAAATTCGATGATAATCTTCCTATTCAAACGAATAAACATAATTATTGCAATGATAATTATTTTAGCAATTTCACTTACGACAGTGAATTAGTATATAAAATATGATTTCCATTTTTGACTTTTCCAATATAACGAAAAATCTCGCGAATGGTAAGTACACTTTTAATTTGAAGACTTTTCCGGTTGAAATATTTCACTGACAGATAAATTTGCGAGACGTTCAAATAAGTAAAAAAATTCCAATCTGATAAAAGCCCGGATATTTTACGGGCAAACGCGCGCGCTCGCGCGCACAGTCGATATGAAAACGTAAGATAAACAAAGTGAAATTATAACGCGGCCGCTTTTAAACGTTGAATTATATGCGGGAGAGAACGGGCCAAATTTCCGGCGCAGTAGCCGACCGATAAAAATCGTCCGGCCCGGAACGGCCTCGATGAACAAATAAAGAACGATAACGGCGAGATGGGCGCCAGGTGTGTTCCTTGCCGATAAAATATTCGATGCGGAAAAGCGGCGTCGTATGGGAGGGGGTGATTTTACCGCGAACCGTGATATATATATGGCGATTCTCCGCGGACGTGCATTCTGAACGGATACGCCGCTGCTCGCGCCCAGGAATATTGCAGTTTTACTGTTATTGCAACGACGCGTCGTGGCTCTGCTAAAACGCACAATGCCGATCCCGCCCCCCTCTCTCTCTCTCTCTCTCTCGTGAGCTTTACATTCGCCGTCATGTGAATGCCGTCATCTTTCCCAGATAGATATTTTCGGAACGACAGCACCTAAATATTTCTGCATTATGACTGCTCGCAATTTGAGAAAACGATAACACGTCAATCATCTCTGTCAGTCGACGCGATTTTTTGTCGGTGGAGAGACAATTGTAATTTATTCATAATTAGTTGATATCGTGTGTTATCTTAAAATTCATTATATTTTATATTTTAATTAATTTGTGAAAATTCGATAATGTGTAATTCTCTATTACTTTAGATTTTAGATAAAAAACAGAGTGTGCATTATTTCTTCAGAAGATAATTTAAAACTTTTAGAGAATATTACAATAATTATATAGAAATTTTAAAATACAAATATATTTTTATCGTCATATACACTTTCCAACAAGCTTGCTCCGAAACGCTGCTGTTACTTTTTGAATTAATAATTACAATAAAATGCACATAATATACGAACGCGATCTATTCTTTTCGAAATGAAAAAATTATTAAAAATTCGCATATCTCGATCCACAGTGTAATTCGCCATTTATGAGGGTCTCGCCGCGTGTATTTCTTCCCAACATCTTTACGTTTATTGTCGAACGTTCGATCCCGATGATTTTCAATAGAACCTTCGGTCCGATACGATACCATTGTCTCCGATCGCCACGCTTGGAAAGCGCGTCCGAAGAAGAACGAGCGCGGATAATAGCGGCGCGAGGCTAGATAAGAATACGATCGATAATATTGTCTCCGCGAGAGAGTATCCCGGACAGACGCGATCACATCGCGTGAAACGTGCAAATTATCTATCGAATCGGTATGCGCATCCTCTTTCCGACTTTATCTCTCGACTACACGAGAGAAACGTTTAACTTTTGAGAGATATTTACTCGATTTACGATTCACGATATCACATCTCTATATATACGACATGTTATCGCTGTTCCAGTATTTTTTCAGCGCTTTACGTCGTGCGTCAAAATATATTATTTGTTATTTAACGGATTCGTTAAATCGAGAATATATGATTGATAAAAATAAAATAGACAGAAGAAATATATATGTATATATATACTCGTTCAATATTAGTTTTATACCATTGGATATTGTTTATGCAAAGCGTGTTATTCTGTCGCGATTTATTCACGTAAAAGAAATAAGTGAAGCGTAAACCGCTCTGGGATGAATAAGGCTGCGGCGCACGAACGTTGTTGTATTGATCACTGGACAGAAACTAGGTTAACATGGCCCGTCCACCCTCTCTTCTACCCTCTTACCTTCCCATTTATCATCAATCCGTCCTTCCCGCGATACAAATCCGAGTAACAAATTCGTCGACTCGATGCCAAGAGTTATATATCCGCTATAAGCGCATTTACAGACTACCTAACGTTTCAACGCTACAGTGAGCTCATCATGCGATCAATTATCATCTCGTCATCTCGTCATTATACACGCTTTTAACGAATTTGCATCGCTACCACCGAGCGACGCGAAATACAGCATCCCATTATTTCGATAAATATTTTAGCATCCCGACGTATATTATTTGGATAATGTATCCTGCGCGAAATTCTCTTTACGAGAGTCGTAAAATGTAATCTGGCTCATTGTCAATATAGAGAGCGAAAACAAAAATAAAAAAATTATTTATCAATCACGCGGTCTGTACTTGGCCGTCATTCGTATAACGATAGCAAGGTCCACTTCGGTAACGATAATTTCGTAATCGTCAAACTGCTTCCGCGCGAAATATATAACGCATAAAAAAAAGGAGAGAAAAAGAAACGCGATTATCGCGACAAACACATTTCGTAGTCGGAAACGCGTACATATCGCCACGCTCGTTCAACTTCAGGAAGTGATTATTTCGTCCGCGCGTGTCTCGCATGCAAATCCGAATGGAATTAATCGCCCTGCCGCGCCGTTTGTCTTCCCTGTGCGGAGGGAGGGAAAACGGCCGGATGATAAATTCGGCCGTCGTAATCTGATCGGTCACGGTCCATGAGAATGGCTTGGCGGTACTTTATGGCCCTGGCGGAAAATACTTATGAATTCGCCGGGTGGAGATTCCGGCGCTCACTCTCTCTCTCTCTCTCTCTTTCTCTCTCGCCCTGCGCTACTCTTAAAGTATCATTACGTACCGACAGTTTGCCAGGATCATAATAAAGAGAGAAGAGCAGTAACGGGAGCAAAACGGAATTACGGAGAGCGCGGTGTAAGCGTGGCGCGCGGTCGCGTAAATTCGCATTACCGGGATCCTATCGCGCAAAATTGCCCCACCATAAAAGCGTAGCGAGCTGTGTCAACCGTCGGGGATATAGAATCCCGGAGCGAGAGCGGCGCCAATATCATCCCGGAGATCAGAATGATAAAGCCGACCGGCGCGTCTTTCGGAGAAATAAAACGCGACGAAATTGAAAGACTTTGGTCGGGGCATTATTTATGTCGATCAAATATATCGATAGTTTTTTTTTTTTCGTTGAATAATTTATAAAAAAATATATATTGCAAATATATGAATATAGGAGAAAAAAAAGATTATCTCTTTAATATAAAATTAGCTTTTATGTATGCACGCACGCACGCACGCACACACACGCGCACACATACACACACACACACACTCACTCACTCACTTTAAAAATATAGCTGAGAAAAGATATCTATTTTTTTGTTTTGAATTTCTTAAATTTATTCTGAAAGATACGAAAACTCTCTTTCGCAGAGAGAGAGAGAGTAAAGTGCAACATTCGCAACTGAACATGCTATTTAAATTCAAAGCGTCTCCGACGAGACGCTTTATCCAATTTGCAATCCAGTCTAGCATAGCTCACGATGAACGCGGCATTAATGCTGTCAGCTGATCCGATTTAAAATTCATTATCCGTCGATAAAGCCTGAAACCATTATTTCATTTGCGCGAGATTAACGGGCGCACTCAGTTGGGCAAACACACCGATCGATGAGATTATGCGAATGCGCATTCCGGAATCTAATAAATTAACAACGCCACTCACACTTGTCCGTTGTAATTCCATTTTTGAACTCCGCAAACTATTCGGCATTGCGGCAAACAATTGCGCTACAAATTGCAATTTAGAGCGTATTTGCAATTTTCAGAGCTCTCTGTAATTTGAGAATTGATGTAAAACTATCACAACTAAAATTATTTCATGACGCGGCTTTTAAATATCAGACCGTATTATTGTGACGCAATTATAATTTTCAGCCAATTATGAATAATGCTGGTCCAGAAATATCTCACAATTAATATATATCGTTTATAAATTTATAATATCGTCTCGGGTCCTCAAATAATCACAAGACATTTCAATAATATTTATCTTCAGAATCGCCATCAATTATCGCGTTCACCCCCGAAATTCGTGAACAAAAAACTACGCGGTGAAAGTATTGCGAGTCATTCTCGTGGACGTTTTATGGGGTTATAGGTAGAGGCTCTCTTTGGTTAGGGGCGAAAGAACCGAAAGGGTGACTCCGTCGCGAGGAAGTTATTGATTCCCTTGGCTTGGGCCGAGTGCGAGAAGAAGAGATGAGGACGAAGGCGTGGGCGAGGCGGCATGAGTTCATTGCAATTTCAGTCAAAGTTCTATCTCTTTCTATCTTTCGCACTCTGCTTGTCTATCCTCCTTTCTTTAGCTCCTTTTCTCGTACAAAATTATGCACGATAAAATCATGAAAAGCTAAGTGCACGGAGTGTCTCGTAATCACGTGCCGAGTCTTAAAAAAATGCGAATAAAACAATCGACGCGCGGAAAATGTCTATTATTCGAGATTGAAACAAACAATCGCGAATGAAAAATTAATCGAAAAAAAAGCATGTATGAGAATCGCAGTCTTCCGCGCGCGCAAAGATCAGAGTTAAAAACCGCGGCGAAGAGGAGGAAATGCGTCGCAATTTCGCCCTTCCATCCCTCCTTCTTTAATCCCGCTACCCTTTTATGAATGCCGAGAGCGGGATGGCACGATCGGTTTGCGGTTATGCGAAAGCTGAGTCAAGCGCGATCGGAATTACGCTCGAACGGCGGATGGCGATAAAGCGGCGATACAGGAATTGCACTTTCTGAAACTGCAGCAGCCAGTATATCCTTCCTCTACCCCCTCGCTGCTTTTCGCTCGCTCGACGGCGCAGTCGATTCCGACCATCGTCGCTGGTAAAAGAGCCCGGTTATATATGCGACCGCGGGTGGGTAAGAAGGGGACAGAGGGGAATCGGGAGAGGATGAGCCTTCGCTGTTTTCGTATTCCGGCATCGATCCCACGCCACCACCGCACCATCACGAGCTTTCGTCTACCCTCTGTGTGGGATGTGACAAGAGCGCTCTTGTCGCATTTGCCGCTGAATACCCAGAGATAAAGGATTACGCGCGACGATCTTTTATTCGCGGGCGCTTACACACCGAATTTTATAGAATTCGCAAAATTACGGTATCAAATCAGTATTAATCCTACGGAGGGGAGGAGAGTGTCGTAATGATATCTCATCCTATAATGAATAATAAATAGATTATACATTCTTAATTAGGATACTTATTATAATTGCATAACTATTATTTCTTTACTCTGCTAATACTTTATAAAAAAACTTTTCTAATTTTATAGGATATGAAATAACAGAAATGCTTTTTTCCCTTTATCGTATTACAGTCTGACGTTTCGTTATAATATATAAGATTAGACAAATCATGTCGATTTATGATCGAAGTCATTGCTGATTTCGCTTCTTCTAAAATATTACGATGGCGAGATATATAGCATATATAGACACCGGAGGGAAAGATACAGGCATATCCGCGTCCCCGGAACTGAAGGTTTATCGGCGAGGTTGCTTGGTTTCGGTTAGAGGGTGCACCTTCGAACCCAAAGGGGAAAAGAAGATAAGCTCGTCCTGTTTACAACCACCCTTCACAAAGGAACGATCACGGACCGAGATTCCCGTCACGATATTTCTATCGATGGGGCCCGACGTAATACCATGAACATCCCGACGACGACGACGACGACGACGACGACGACGACGACGCTCCGGATCGCCGGTAAAAAAATTTCTTTTTTTTTTGTCTCTCCTCTTCGTCGTCGTTACGTCGCTCACCGCGTTACATGGCAGATTCTATTTTAGGAGCGTTGCTGAGATGCTGAATTTATAAAGAGGGGCAACGGCAAGTATTTCGCGCAAACTTGTTTGCCGAGTAAACTATAAACGACGACGGAGGATTCCTATAGAGAGGGAGGTACAAACCTTTCCTGCTGGGCTTCGCCTAACACCTAACCGATTATTACATCAATGGAGAAAAAAAAACATCGCAGATATTTTCTCACACCGAAGAAAACTATGGGAAATTACGATTCACGATCGCCGCGAATTATTATCGCCCGAGATAAAGAATTCGAGAAAAATTAGATTGCGAGCGGAAAACGGTAATGTTGAGCATTCATAAGAGATTCCATTTAATTGGGGCATTAAGAGATCGCATTTACGATACTTTCCGTCGGATGAATGAGGAAAGAAGAAGCAGCAGCTCTCGAATATTATTTCATAATTGAAAACGTAGATCGTTATCGTCCTATTTTCATCGGCGTCGCTTAAACGATGCGCGAAGCTCTCGAGGAGCCGTCTTTTAAATTTAAACGAGATTTAAATCCCTCGCGCAAGCTCCAGCATTGAATTTAAGATGAAGATTTACATCTCCGCCGTACACTTTACAGGTACTATCATAATCTAAAGAGCTGCAAACGATGAAATTATAAAGTGAATTATGTCTACACGTATGCGAAAGAAGAACATCGATGCAACGAAACATTAGCGTTTATTATTCTCTCACCTGTAATGCGAATGTGAATATTAAATAATACGTTTTTTTATGGATTAATAATGGAGTAACTGATAAATGCGATCGTTTTATTATTGGCCATTCAATTAAAAACCGTCGTCATTATATCCTGAAATACTACTCGGGGAAGCTACCCTTCGATCTACGGTCGATATACAACGAGACGAGCCGCCTTTCGTTGCCGGAACAAGCCACTTACTCACGATAAAATTGAATTTACGAAGAAAAAGCCCGGCTCGCTCGCGACTTTCAGGAGGATGGGGACGGAAGGGTAATTGAGGGTATAAATATTACCATTTTTAATGAACCATCTTTCACGGGCTCTTCCTCAACGCGAAATTAATTCTCAATCAATTAAGCTCGGACGAGATTTTCATCGCGATATTTCCATCCGAGCCCGACGTAATTACGCGAGCGACTCGACAATATTCAACCCCGACGAGTTACATCCCATTAAAAAAAAATATAAAATAATATTGAAACATGATTTACGAGACGGAAGTCGAGCCCGCAATTTGCGAACGAGGCTAATGAGATGCGCCAACGTCATTTTCCACGCCTAGGCGCCGCTCCGAACCGATCGAGAGTCAATAGCGTCGGACCGAGAGAGATCTCTATCCCAAGATTTTTCCTGGCAGATTTCGAAAGCTTCAACTGGGATTTCACGCTGTGATTTAACCCTAGTATGCATAATCTTCCGCATATAACATGTATTAAAAACCGCGTATTCTTCGTATCTTATTTTTTTCCATATTTAAATATATTAAATATTCTCTTTAATAAAATTATTTTATTTCTTATTAATAAATAACGTGTAATTACGAAATAAAGTTCAGATTTACTGCGAGATTAATGTATAAGAAAAAAAGGCAAATCAACGAGAAAAAAAGAATCGGCTTTTAATCCAAATATTAATATATTTAATCAAAATTTTTTTCTCCGCGCTACGCGATATAAATTCAAATCGATATAAATTGAAAATGAATTTTCAAGCAATTCGAGCAAATAAAAGCGGCTTCGTTGAATCGAGCGAATTCACATCTCCCGGGGCCATCCAATTTCATTGTTGATTTTACCTTTTCACCTCTTCCTAGCGTCAAGACTGCTGCTTCTTCTTCTTCTTCTTGGCATTTGCCCTCGCCATCTTCTCCAGTCATCGTGTGGAGGCCAAACCACTCGAGATACGCTACTAACCCTAATACTATTACCGCCATCCCTCCGTCGAGAGAGAATCTGCGGCTGAGTGTCCTCGATTCCAGCAACAACCATTTGCAGGTTTCCCTTATCCCAGAGGATCGCGAGGGAATACCGCAGCGCAGTCTTCTCTCTCGCCGGAAACTTTAAAATGCTCCCATTTCACTGAATAACGCAGAAATCTTACAGCCGAATCCGTTTCGTCTTCGCTAAAGATTCCGAGTTCACTTTGAATGTAATTACTCGTGTTTCAAGCAACTTCATTTCACAGAGTATTCAATCACGTTCAAAAACGCTCGCGATATATTTTACTATCGTATAATTTAAAAAAATATAATTGTAGACTATTGTATACATATATTTCAGATTGTAATTTTAATTTAATCATAATTTAATTATTTAGCTAATTAAATGTATGCAAGCTGCATGTCTACAATTATTTAAAATGATAAAGTAATATAATGTTACGTGAGATAATATAATATAAAATAAAATAATGATAATTATATTTAAAATCGTGACATATTAGACGCGTGGAGAGAAAGAGAGAGAAAGATATTCACGCTAAAATATACAGCATTCATTTTACGAACGCCTGTTTTTACAATCGTGTCTATACAAGTTGGAAAGTGCATTATGTGATCGCACGAGGCATTACACGTAATAAAGATTAGGTGAGTTACTCAACGGGTTATCGACCCGATGTCAAGTAATATGACTTACTGACACGCGGCAACACACAAAAGAGTGCCAGCACACACAGATAACATGCTTCTCTCTCTTTCATCGACGGTTTTATTCTTTTCAAAACGTAAGAAAACTTTGCTCTTACAATAGCAAAGTGAAACGCGACGGGCGCGACTCGAGTTATCTCGCTAATCGCCTGACGCGGTCGACCATAAACTCTATATAGAAAAATCGATTATCCTTCCTACATCGAGAGCGCCCGACTTGCTTTTCATCCTGAGAATAGACAGAAACCAGTCGAACCACTATATCTCGAATCGATACGAGAAGAAACAATAGGAGAACCACAGCGAGGAGAAGATGAAAGCTCGTCGGAGAAACGAAGAATAATTGCGTTAAATGATCGACCGATACTGTTGAGAGAAAAAGAGGGAGACACGCGGATAAACGGCACCCTTATATATATATCTATATATATTTCTGGAGAGTCTACGTAAAACAGAGATCTAACATGAAAACAATGAGGGTGCCAACGAGCTACGTTTCCACCATTGTGCTCTGTTAATTAAAGGCTCCAGCAATTACCGCGACGCAACTGTTTCTTTCACTGCTCGTAAGATGCTTACTGTCCCCGACCCCTTAGCCTTTCTCATCCCTTCCCTCCCCTCCGACCCCTCTGCTTTCCTTTTATCCTTCTTGAAATTCCGCGAAAAGCCATTCTTCGCGATCGCACAAAATGCGTGACGCGCGTTTGCGACATCTCGCACCGGTAATTATTCGCATAAGAATGTTGCTTCAATGGTGTGTAAATATAACATATATTCTCTAAAAGTTAAAAAATAATACAATTTAAATAAAATGTAATTATTTCAAGATAACAACCAAAAACCAAGTTATATTAATTATAAAAGAAAATATTTTAACAAAAATGCTTATTCATTAAACTTGTATAAGATATATTTTGAAACCTAATTTCTCTATAAATATGTTAAAAAATAATATGGCTAATGTAAACATTAACACGCGTTTATAACAAAACAAACATCAATGATCATCAAACCCGGGCAATATAATTTCTCCGGGAATTGTGAAATCATATTTCGCAAAAGCAATAAATCGTCATAATATTCTAAAAATCAACAGAAATGACAATTCTACGCTTATGTAAGCATGTTCTTTAATTACATCGCTGCATTGTCGAATCTGTTGTAATTATCAATCCGGATAATTGTTAAATATGTGATGATATATTAATAGCATAATGCCAGAAACATTGCAACTAGTATAACGCGATAATATTAATTAGCAACTAATAGCCATTCTATGTTAATTTATCTGCATAATGCGAAACATAAATTAAACATAAATTAAATTTCAGCAAAATTCTATATAAATCCATGGCATTACTTAACTTTGTCCATAAATGTAACTTTGATTCAATCATGGTCCAAATCAGATCCAATTAATAGCTGACAAATAAACGCTGCTATTAATACTCGCGTAATACAATGCGCATCTCATTGTCAATTTTAGAACACGAAATTTAATTTATCATTCTGAATAATCAATCAATGCATCATTCAAAACCTTCCTTCGCGCTAAACTAAAGGAATACGACTCTCATCTCATGCGTCATAATTTTTCCAGACATTTATCTCGACTCGCAAAGAGAATCCCGTCATATATTTCACCACCCTCTGAAGACGCTCGAGGAGAAGAAGTATGGAACGTTATCGGTTGAGGGTGCGCGTCAAAAATACATCGAGCCGACCGTTCTGAGAGAGAAGAGCGCGAGGGATGGATGTTTCTCGGAGGAATTTGGCAAGGATGGAAGGGCGAAGGCGAAACAGGCGAATCAGGAATGATGTTGCACGCAATCTTATTCCCCGGGGGAATCTTTCGTGAGAATAGAGATAAGACACGAAGCGCCACGTAGATAGGTAGGTAGGTAGGTAGGTAGGTAGGTAGGTAGGTAGGTAGGTAGGTAGGTAGGTAGGTGTCGAATGATTTGCATACAAAAGAACGAAACAAGGTAAAGAGACTAGAGGAAGGAAGCTCGAGTCTGTGCAGGCTGCACCGCGGTCGATATAAAGTAAAATCTTCATTCCAGGAAAGGTCACTGCATTGTATCACTACGCGTACAATAAAATGAGTATGGACCATAAACGTATAACGTGAGAAAAAAATATCTCAACCGCTAGATATAGTCATTCTTATTGTTAACGCTAGAATTCATGTAATGCCGCGCAATAAAGTTGTAAAAATTAACAATAGGAGGGAAATAATTTTGGGAAATATCACACTTAAACTCTGCATTAAGATAATTTAAAAATTTTTCAATTTCTTTTTGCGTTCCAGATAAAATAAAAGCTAAAAAATATATGTAAGCGTGCATCTATCGCTTCGTCCAATATGTCTGATATATCAAAGAAAGAATGGACCATTTGAGATTTGTTTTAGATCGATTGTGAGATGTAAAGTTTGATACACAAATGCGTGAAAATTTCGACGATAAATAAACATATATATCACGATAAATAAATATTGACAGAATATAGGATGTAGATAATTCGGAAAATGGTCCATGCACGCGAAAAGATTACATCGCGCAGCGCTGCAAGTGACCCGATTTCGCTAATCACGCTGCGGGCACAATGAGATTGCGTAGAACCAAGCGTGACCACACGCTCGATCTTCCGGTATATGTATATGTGCGTGTACCTGCACGCACAGGCGCGTAATATGTGTCAATTGGAACGGCTTTTATTGTTATTGGACGCGTTGACACGCTCTCCAAGAAGAATACATCGCGAGATAACGAGACGAAAGCCCGATAAAAGGAACAATTGTTCATCGAGAGACGAACACGACTCATGAATATTAAAATAAATTTGTATTCACCATTGAAAATCGCAGTCAGATTTAAGATAAAGACTTACTTTGAAACAGCTAACGAAAACTCGTGCCCGATTGCGCCGATAATTTCAACAATTTGGATCTTTTCTTGACTTACCTGTAACAAATGGAGAAAAAGAATTAGTTGGGAAAAAAATTTATGTATTTATAATAAAAATTTTCGTTTTTAAAAATAAAAGTACTGAAAATCTAGACACCACACATATATGCTTTGTATCAAATTACGATTTATACTGGCAGCGATTATTTATTCCGTATATTAATATATAAATTGTGATTATTAAATAATTACATCGTCTCGTCAAATTATTTTTAGTGAAAAATATAAAAGATCCGTTTGTTTCTTTCCGAAAGCGATACGATTTGAATAAAGAGGATTAGGCAAACGTTACATCTTTAGACGGGAGAGATGAAGGGAAAAAACGGGACACGTCTGGCTCGTGATATCTGTCTCTTTCCTAGTCGGTGCGCTTTTTCCCACGGGATCGTTTGTCTGGCAGACATGCACCAGAGACATTTTGAAAAGCACGTTCGACGGGACACAATGGGTGAGCGAGCTGGCCAAAGCAGAAGCCGTGCTTTTGCCGGTTTATTCACCTCTCTCGCCCTTTCCACTTCCTCCCCTTCTGATTCGCCAGGTAAACAGTCGCACGAGAGATACGACGCACGATCGCTCACACTCGGTTCGCTTTTCACGCACGCCCACGCCGAGAAAAACTTTCCGCATACAAAAAAAGTTTACCCTCATGTGAGGTCAGTAACGTATTTCGAAGCCTCGTGAATCTCATTAAAAAATTTATATAGTCTTTAAAAAAAAAACTTTATATAAGTTTCTCATTAGTATATGCATATGAATTATATGAACGCACGGAATATTGTATATCTCGTGCACAAAAAAAAATCTATGCGTTTTATCTCGATATATCTTTCGTGTCATAACATTCCTCATACATCAAAACACGAAAATATCAAACATGCGCTTTTCGATCATGATATAAAATACGACCCTCCGGTCACACAGGAGAGATACACCCCTGTGCACGGAGGGAAGGTCGCTCACCGTGTGTCGGGTAATATATGCGTGTATGCGTGTGTGCGTACATGTGTATGTGTACATGTGCACGGGAGTGAAAAAAGCGTGTAACACACGACGCATACGCGCGTCAGTGCATGTTGGCATTGTTGCCCTTCTTGGCGTCACCCCCGCACCTTTCGCACCCTCGCGACTTTCTGTATATGTATAATGGAAGCACGGCACGCGAGCTGACAAAGGGTGATATACCCTTTGCTCTTTGCCTTTGCTGGTCGTCAACGAACGGAGAAAAAAATCCACGATAGTCTTGCACAGACTTGCACGAGGAACGCAGCGGGGTACTGCTTTCAATTTACAACTGCCATTACGATTGCGTGCTTTTCGTTTACGCACAATCGGCAGTTTGCCCTTTACTTGGAATGTATGTACATCGTAGCACAGACAAAAATGTCTGAGATCTTAATTTCACCGAACTCTACTATTAATCGAAAAAATAATCGAAAAAATAATCAAAAAATAAATTATATTAATTTTTTTTTAATAAATTTGATTCGACGCGCAGTCTTTCTTAAGCTTTCTAACATATGTTGGAAGATTTCTTTGAAAGTATTAAATTAAAGAAATTAATTATAAATATAAAAATTGCGCGCATCTCTCAATCTCGGAATTATATATTTAAAAAATTAAATAATGTAATAAGTTGCGAAGAGAATTCACAATAAAAAATGTTTTTATCCTGCAAAATGTCGCAATCCTGAAATTTTGTCTTCTTTGCAATCTTTTGCAAAGAATGTCCACATAAATCTGAACTCCCCGTAAATTTTACGACGTCAACTCAGAAACCAACCAGAATATTCATCGTTTTCTTTTATGTTGTCTCGCTTTCCCGGTGCGCTGATTTTTTTTCTTTCCCTCTTTCTCTCTCTCTCTCTTTTTCTCTCCGCTCTTTTTTTGAGTACTTTAAGACCGGAAGGGATCAGAGAACTCTACAACAGACTTCCTCAAACTCACACGTGGCTCGTAAGACAACCAACTGAGCGTTTCGCCAGAAACGGGAAAAGCGAAGACAGATGAGTATTACGTGAAGTTTTAGAGAGGTCGTCGATCGTTTCGTGAACGTGCCCCGAGGTACCAGTGCAAGCAATAAGATCGGTGGTCGTCGATGTTCACGACGCAATAACGCGGCTGTAAAACCGTAAGTAATATATTTTATAGTACGTATGGAGCAATAAAGCAATGCGCCTTCACATCTGGTCGCGCCGATAGTCTCACCGGGATGCGGCAAAGAACTCGGATTCTTTATCCCAGACCTACCCCCCGTTTCATTCATCTTCTTTCCAGCTCTCTTCTCGTGTTTTCTTTTTCCTTACGAAGTTCGCGACAGGATTCTACAGCGACGCTTTTATTCCCACGTTCGCGGGACCACTGATGTATCAAGAAAAAATTGAAAAAATACAAGTCCCTCAATTTCTTTTAAACTCCAAGTTACATCATCTGTTGTGATGTTAAAAACAACGCATAATACATTTTCAAGGGAGAAGATATTCTTGGAAAATACTTGGAGCTATTCTATACTTAACAGAAGATTAAATACCAAAAATAATATTCACGGTAAAAGTACAAGTATAATCAACGACAAAAATATATATATATGCATTTAAATTTTAAAAATTATTTTTCTCTCGCTCTTTCTCATACACACACGTACATATTCGATAATAAATACACGCGCAAAAATATATATGAATTTTTACGATTGTAAAACAGGATCTAAAGATACACTGCCAACATGATCGTAAAACAAAGTCCAATTTTACCTGCCGTCAATTTTTTGTTTTACATTTTATCGCGCGATCTCTTCGTTTCACGTAGAATTGATTACGAATCGTCAACTATATCGGCTCCTCGCAGTCGAGAAACATGGGAAAAGATGCAATGATAATAAAGTCAATCTCGGTTCCGCCGTCTTGAACGCGTCTTTCACTGTGGCAGACGCGGTTTTACCAGGTTCGCTTGTGTAATTGTTAACCGACAACGACGATTCTCCGTCGCACACACAGATATGCAACAACAAAATCAAAGAGAGATCAGCATTACGGCGTGTTCGCGTCAGCCGCGCTTGTCGCTGAATTGTGCATAGAAGATAAATGAAGTTGTCGTAATTTAGCCGCGGAACGAGAGACAGAGAGAGACAATTTCGTTTAACTAGGGAAGCTTGGAATATGTGAAACGTTATTTGAATTTATTGTTTGCGATATATCTTACGTTACACACGTGAATTTATATTCTCAGAGTCATAAATCACACGTTGATTCGTCATAAACTTAATAGAAAAAAAAAGTCGTTTCGAATCACAAAACTTGCTTATTTATAACGCCAACAATCATGTTTCGTATGAGCTCAATATTTTTCTTTTATTACCCTGACATTTCCGCGAAAACCGCACGTCCGTCCGATTGATCAACATCATGCGTCATTGCTCGAACGTATCGCGTGTTTCAGCGATTGAATAAATTCGTCTTCGTCCGGAATTGCGAAATGCTAAAATAAGCCGGCTCCCACTCGTGTTTAAATAAGAGTTTCTAGCCGGTGAAGCTTGCGAAACTTTTGCGGACCGTATGCGCGCTTACGTGCTCCATATAAATGTAAAACAGATATATTTCGTCGACGCTTTCACATCAAAAGCGAGACCGTCGTTTAAATGCGGTTTTAAATTAATGCGGCTGTCATTACAAAATTTCACACAATAATTCCTATAATTATTATTAAATGTAATTTATGTTATTATTATTAATTAATATTAATACATTGATTATGAAAACGTTTGTAAATAATTAATGCTACTATTTACCTCTACTGTACTAATGCTTGTAATTTTGTTAAAAGATTTCATTACACGATACTGCTTTTGGAATTTAAAAATCGTTTAACTCGAAATTCTCTCAAACTCGTATGTAAATTATATAAAAAGATTTATAAAAAAAAGTTTTATTTATAGCATCCTATAATCCTGTTAAGTGGTTTATTATCTTTGCACACCATCGCGATGCTACACCTTTGAGCGATCCGCACATGTCAGAAAGTGATGTAAAAATAATATCCAAGGCCATATTCCGACCGAGCGCATGTTCCCGCGGTTAACAGACGTTCCCCGATAAAGCTCGTTTTACTAGCATCGTATACATACATATATCGAGTTAATCGTTTCAACGATTCGAGGAACTTCAAAGTGCCAGAGAGAGAGAGAGAGAGAGAGAGAACGTGAAGTTCCTGGCCCACTTTTACATCAGGTACTCAAACTACGCACGAGCCACGCACTGTATCGCCAGTGGCCTATAAGAGCATTATCTCGTATATATATATTTTAAAAATTACATGCCAAATACATATGTATTGAAAGAAGAGTAAACAAAAAAATTATAGTCGATTAACTTGATTAGGGCAATTGTGTGACGTGAAGAGAGATATTTGACGTGGAAATATTTTTCGATGACAATCGTGATACAATATAAAAAAAGTCGTTGAAAATGACAATTACATGCTTCTTATCTAATGAATCTACTAGGAAATGACAGATACCAATCATATCATTAATAGTAATAAAAAAAATATTGCTCTATTATATTAACCCCAATTATCCTCAATTTTTCAAGCACGTGTAATGTAATCTCTTTTGTGAAGAAAGCTACGTAAATATGCTCTGCATTCACTACGCAAAGATACCGAAATAAAAGCGTTGAAATCAATAGGTTTTCGATAGGCTCACTCAGTATTAATACTGGTAAAAGTGCATCTACGCCTCCGTGTGCCATTTGGCATTTCGATCGCCGCGAAATCGCGCAATCGCGATTTCCAATGCGCGTTGCATTCCGATAAATTGGATTCCAGTATATTAAAAGGATGCGCGTACATCACGTCGAACCGTTCGATTTGTTGTTGTAACCCACGTTTAAACTTTGCAATCGGCAGCGCGCGACTACTTGCGTGAATGTGTGCCTTGGGAAGAATATCGAGATATAATACACAAGTTACGAAAGCGAAACACGAACCTCCCGTCGATCCAACTATATATTAATTAATTAAAAAGATTAACGACACTTATATCGAAATGTTACATTGAATGAGTAATTACAGTGATTTTAAAATCTTATCGATCTTATCGATCTATGTATACGCGTACGCACACATGCGCGACATAACGTCTTCGAAAGCGTCAAAAGAAATTTATTACCACGGATCTCCGTTACGTTACTTTCTGTCAGCAGACATGAAATATACGATCACTGTGTTTTTATCGTATGATCACGGTGAAATCACGACGACAGTACCAGCGGCGCGGAGAAAGCTACAGTCTCTGCTCGGTCGTCGTTTATGGCCGATCGCAAACATCTGGTTACGTCGTCGACATCGTCCTACAAACTTTTGCGACGCGTCGCCCCGCTCTTTCCATTGTCTTTTTACGGTCCCTAAATTTGTCAATCCGTCGCCAATTCGATTATATCCAAAATTCGCCGGACGATATTTAAAATGGGTGCGTAAAAAAATTATTTCGCTGGGTATATCTTGACGAAAGAGCAACGCAAAGCGATGCGACATTACGTAATAAAATTATTATGCGCGCGATAAACTCTTTTTCGTACAAAAGATCCGATGAAACTCGATAAGTCATATTTTACAGCGATGGGTGAGTTTTTTACTGCGATTTTAAATTGAAAAATAATACCATTTAACGCGAGCCTTAAAAATTATAAATTAAAACGGGATTAAATTTATGACGACTCCTGAGATGTGATAAAGTATATTTTAATCGTATTTTAGTTTTATATTATTATATTCTCTCTCTCTCTTTACAATCTTTTTATTAAGTTTTTTATTTACGATGGATCAGTAAAATTTACTTCCGCTTATCTTTTGACATTTATCTCTTAATTCTTTGGGGAATTACTACTATATAGAAAAAAAAAAGTTATATCTCTCTCTTTACTGCGCAATCATAAGATCAAAGCGAAAATTAAAAGAGTAAACTCATCAAGCTCTTCCTCCTCGTATAAAAAGTCTCGAGGCCGTTGTCTCGATACTCGCGCGTGAGACGTTACATAAATGATTTTTGTTGGAGCGAGACTCTTAATTTCGGAGAAAGTAGGTTATGGGTGAAGGGACCAAGAGGTCACGCTTCACGAGGAAAAAGTAAACGGAGAGGAAGAGAGAGCGGAGCGAACCCAACAGAGCCCTTGATGAAGTTCCGCCCTTCAAGGACAAAATTATCGGAGGCCTCGAGAAGAAACGAGGCCTGGGAAACGCTCCGGTTCCGAAGCTCCGTTTCGCTGAAGGAGCAAATTATTTACGCCCCCTCGTTAAGAAATCATTTCTGCCAGAAAGAGCAAGCTCCGTGATATTTGCATAGCCGCGTGTTTTAATAAGCGATCCCTTTTCGCGAGAGCGCGCTCACTACGCGACGATGGAAGTATACGTAATTGCAGATGCCGACCCCGAATCGTGTTGTTACGATCCGTTAATTCGAATCCTTGAATGAAAACGTGGCGAGAAACGTTGATTGTATTTCTATGGGCTCGTAAATGTTTCCGGTTCGAGACGATATAGCGATCAGCAATCTGTTCGCGCGACGTCATATTCTCTCTGTTCTCGAACGCTCTATTACGCCCGCGGCCTTTATATACGTACATACTCGTACTCGATCAGATATTACCTACCTACCGCTTCATTGTTACGTAGACAACGTACGTCTTATTGTTCTCGCGTCGCGTAATTAACGTCGAGTATAAAGTCGACGGGATATATTTTCGAATACTTCGAAGAGTCCGAAAGTAATAATATCGCGATGCTGTTTGTGCGGCGCGATACATTTTCGACGGGAGAAATATCGCGTAGCATCGTCAGCCGCGCGATATGTAATTAAGATAGCGCCTCGTCAGGGCCAAGATAAAGTGCACACCGGCGGTATTCCGCATTGTCTAAGAGAGAAATCGCCCAGGTGCGCCACGTTCGAGTTAGAATGCAGAGTCGAATAACTTTCTTGAGTCGTCGTCGTTGTCGACGTCGTCAAGAACCGACGACCGGACTGGCTTTCCCATACTTCTATGCCCTAATTACTACCGTTGAAACGTTCTTACCGCTTTAATTACTATAATTACTCCGCATGTTCTCGCTGCGACGCGTTTATTCGTTTCGTGTTATTTCACGGCGTTATATCTCGCTTCCATCCTGTCGGTGCATACAATATATCTACCATTAATTTATCGCTCTTATTTCCTTTATTATCACTGTCTTTGTCGTGTTAAAACTGACAGACGTATGTAGATAATTTATTTAGATTACGCGATAAGTCCTCTTTACGTGTCATTTTAATAGGAAATTAAAAAAAAATACATTCGCGAGATGAAAGTAAATTTAGAAATCGTATCAAGAGGAATGGTAATTTTTCTCTATAGAAATTCGGACACTATTTTTTTGATAAAATAAAAAATTTTCAACTGCATCTTTTATCCATCCATTTTTCTTTATATATCCGACCAATGTCTAGACCCATTATCGATCCCTTTTAACGGAAGATTTCACTGGTTTCTTATTGAAACAACCTCCGACAGCTCTAAATACCACCGGAATCTGCGCCCTAATGCTTTCGCCGGGAGGAGCTCTCCGAGATCCGATTAATTTCCGCTCGATTCCGAATAACATTTAATATTTAAAAAGCTTTAGTCTGAGACGCGCACAACGAGCGACGACAAGGGGAGAGTAAGGGGGGTAGAAGTATCGGAGTAAGGGGCCTGTCGCCCCGAAGAGCGGTTGCAGGGGCAGCCGCCGGTCGGCAGTCAGAGATATTCCCGCAAATCGAATGAACGTGAGCCAAATGAAGCGATATTGAAAGGCGATATCGTCGGTTCGCTCGCTCGACGCACAAATTCAATAACGAGCTCTCTGGAATAGAACGACGAAAGAGAGAGGAAGAGCAGCACCGTATACCTCTCCGGACACCGGCACCAAGTGGACTCTCCGCCAGGAACGGATTCACCGCAAATATATCTATGCCGAGAGATAGAGAGAGAGTTTCACCGACGCGACGTAACATCTCTCAAACGTTCCTTCTCACTGCCTTGAGATCAATCGTTTCAACATAACGATACCAAATTATCATTCGTTCCTATCTTAAGATTTACACAGTATTATCTCTCCTATTAAATTAAAGATATAATTTGAAAATATTATGCATTATACATTCTTTTATCAACAACAGAGGGGAGGAGAGGGATATAATGAAAGTCAACGATGCCATTAAACTAAAATTGCGGGTATTCGAAAATTTAACGCAGCCCATACGTGTATTATTTATCGCTAAATTACGAAAATGCAAAACGACTAAATTGGCGACTGTATGGGCTGTTAAAATGTGCAAACACGCGTGTTGTTAACACTTTAATTACCATACAGACGGGCAGAGAGACGCGTCTATACATTTCCTCGAAAGTTATATATGATTTGCAAATAGTGATGGCTTTATTTATGACCGTATAATTTGCATTTGTATTCGCGCGTCTGTCGCGTTTGCCGCGAAAAAGACCATTAATAATATCTGACGCAATTCGGTTTTTCCGAGGAAATACGGGTGTGATTTGTACACGATTGTCGTGTCGTCAAAAACGTGTGTTAAAACAGGGAAAAGCAAAACGCGCGGATCCGCCCCTGCAGCTCCGGATCAGTATGGTATCCAGCATTTGTTCGTCGTTTTGTTTGCTCGGAGATGGTATTGGTGAATGCTGCGAGTGCTGTGCGCTCTCTCTCTCTCTCGCATGCTGCTGCATCGTACTACTACCCACAATGCTTTGTGTCTATCGGCTGGGTTTATCCAGCGATCGATCCGCGGGTGTCCAGCGACTCTCTCGCTTGAAACCTTCCGGAGAAAATATAGTGAGCGATCTTTCGCGTCGGCAACCGAGTCTCCCGCTATTTAGCGCGATAATATCGCGTTAACCATCGAAGGAAAAAGTCTCTACGAGCGTGCGATATCTATCGGATAGTTGTGCTTTCATTACGATATAAAAGAGAAGTCGCGAAAATTCGTGCAATTTGTTAACGAAAAAAAAATTATATATAAATGTAATCTTGTTAATTGATTTAAATTGGATTGTGCAAAGCATAGAGAGATATAATGAATTTTTTATAATGTCTTTATATTTAAAATTATTCATAAAATAATATGTATATGTGTGGACGCATATAATATTTCATAATAATAAACCACGATAGCCGCTATATACAAATAGCCCTGTTTAAGTTTGCAGCGGCAGAACGTGAGAAATTATTGCTAAAATAAATTCTGTATGCATAAAACGGTCTCGCGTTGGGAATATTAACGATAATTTCGTGTTTGACATCGAAAAAGAATTAATCGAGGGCGGAGCGCGCGCGAATATTGGATCGGCTACATGCCCGCTTCCATTAATCGAACTGAAAATCGCGGAAATTACGTTATGCTCGCGACCAAAAGCGCTGTCACGTTCATACGCCGAAATCACCGGATTTGATTACTAAGCGAAACATAATAACGCTCGGCTCATTGAAAGCAAATAACGATGCCCGTCCGCGCGCTCGCGCGCCAAGTTTGTATAGTTGGGTTTTCCGGCCAGACGTAAATAAATTTCACGAATGGCGAATCATTTGTATAACGCGCGTCCAAAAATGATATATACGTCGCGATGTGCGGCGCGCATTAAAATCAACACCGCGCCGCGGAATATATATCGGTAAACCGCGAAATTAACGTGCAAATCCGCGAATCGGATTCTTTCGATATACACTCTCTGTCGCGATCGTGATTGTTTCCTCGTTATTTATTTGTAATTTTAAATTAGACAACTTCCCGAAGCCGTATTATTTCGCGCGAAATAATTTCCACGACTTCATACGTGATTCACGTGACACGATTTCCTTATAACGAGTCGAGGAAGCTGACACGGGAGTCCGCACATCCGCGTGTCACCGGCTGCTCGTTCGAGAGTTCCGACTTTCTCCTTCAGAACGAATCATTAGCTTTCACTCGCGCGCGAGTCACCCCGGTTTCCAGCTCGTAGACGGGCTCGTTAGAGAGAGGCGAGGAGCTCCGAGAGCACACATGCATGCACGACTTGCTTACAGGATCACGCATCTATCGCCAGCTGTCAACGTCACGAGGGTTAACGAGATATCTCAAATATTTATATCGGATATCGTTTATAATATATACGGAGTTGCTTCAATTTGACGAAAATATACAGCGTTATTCTTTTGTAAAATGTAGAGTCCGTTCGTTCCGAGGGAAAACGCGGAGAGAGACTAATGGTTTTTTCAGCTCTACAAGCCATTTAAAAAAAAAAGCTTTTAGCGAATTATCTCGAAAGCGAAAATAAATGGAAATTGCTTTCCTCGTTTAAACTTAATTTTACTTTAACAGTATTTTTTTAATAACGGAAAACTCGGGGGTATTAAGATATTGAATGTTGGAATTTAATAAAGTGTGACAAATAACGTCCTCTCTCGCTCCATGTATTCATTTTTTTTCTCAATTCTGAACGTCTAACGCAAATGTTTGCACTATAGTATGAATAAAACATGCGTTCTTCGCTTTATGCCTTCTTACGATACTGCGGGAATCAATGTTCGCCGAGGCGAGCTTATACTTTCCACAACCGAATCGCGCAAATATCCCCCCACATGTTTCATAATACGATCGTAAACTAGTTATTCTCATATTTGTTATTCCGCGATCGATATTATATCGCATCTATAGCTCGGCAAAATACGAACACTACACTTTCGCTTAATGAGAAATTATATCTCTAGAAGTCTCGCATGCATGTTTTCAAAGTTGTACAACTCTAATGAATATATAAAACTTTCTAAAAGTGTTAACATTGTGTAGGCGCGTGAAGAGAGGAAGTTGAAAAGATTTGTAATTAATGTCGATTATAATCGACTCTTAACGCATCCCTCCTCTGCAGCTAAAATTATTTTTCTTCACCCCCCATCTCTCACTCTCGATGTGCTTCTCTTTATCATTTGCTTTAAATTTGAATTTAAACGAGCCTGGAATTCCTCCTTTCCGTGATATGCAATTCCGCGATAACCGCGGGTTGGGATCGCGATTTGCACGCGTGTATTTCGCGAAGACGGCGCACGCCGACACACTGCATTGGGGTAAAGTGAGAGCACCATAACTGTCACGTATGATACATCATCGTGCGTGTTTTCAGAATGCGCCTCCGGGGGACCGTAAAACGCGCGTCGTTCTCTCCTCCTCGCCTCCCTCGGCTTGTTTGACTTCCATTTTCGATTGTGAACATTCGCGCTCGCTCGCTCGCTCGCGCGCACGCGCCCTGTCGCCTCGCGCGTGCTAAGTTTATCGTTCGTTTTACTGCCGATCGTAAGACGTCAACAATTCACGGTAAAAGCGTCGGTAAATAACATATCGCCGGGCGTATAAACGTTACGTTAAAGCCACCACCGATGTGTCTACGTCGCGCGGGAAGCATTTCGCTCCGCGCGAAAGCGGGAAATTGCGCGCCGCGCGGCAAATCGATCATTGCGCGATAAAGAGCGCCGCGATAAAACGGACAAAGGGCGATTATCGTAGCTCGTGAATTGCCTTCGGTGATTTAGTATGAGGTGCTTTATTTCCGCCAGAGCTCTATTCATCGTACAATCTACTACTTCTCCTTTTCAAGGGGGGGAGGGGGGGGGGATTTCACCCGATCACGAGCGCAAACCTATGTTTCCCTCGCGTAAAATGCTAACGAAATGTTAACCTCTTAAGCGGTTCGTACAAATGTACGCGTGTTTTATCATCGCGTATACTACGTAAAATAAATTCTTCTACATCGTATTTAATTCGTATCGATACAATGTAATTCGACGAATTATTTATTAATAAAAGCAATTTTTCCAACTATATATATGTTTAGATTTTATTACGTAAGTTTTAGTTATATAAAAGTATCAATGTAATAAATATATATGTTTGTAAAAAGGTTATACGTCTCACCGCTTAGGAAGATAATGAAAAATATCGAACAATTATTCTCAAAAAGCATGCAATGTTAAAAAGTTAAAAAAATACATACGAATACGTCGATAATGTATCTTGTAGTCGACCAATGCAAACACTTACCTGAAATCATAAAAAAAAACGAGCACATATAAATTAAATCGTCCTGAATTATATTCTGAATATGACAGATTATGCAAAAACGATTTAACGTTTCTCGAAACGGGAAATTCGCGGTAATTCGTACATCAAGAAGAGAAGAGAAGAGAAGAGAAGAGAGAACGTATATACAGTTCTTCAACATTATCGTACTCCTCGCCAATTACTCGAAGCGAACTGTCGGCCGGAGCTTCGCTCTCGAAATGATGGAATCGTGGGGTAGTAAGGCTCTACGCGTTTCCGTAGCTGTCCCGATTCATCAGCCCGCTGCTGCCAGTCGAGAATAGCGAGGCCTGTTTGCGACTTGCCAAGATCGCTGCGCCAGTCGCGGCCAAGCACCAATAACATCGAGTTAATGATGTTTGGTTGACGGATTTATGAGGCCGGTGCATGCGCGAGAGAGAGAGTAGAAAAGGAGTCATTGCACGCGCTCATAAAGATACGACACACCGCGGGCGATCCTTCGATGGTATCGCGGAAACCATTAGCCAGCCGTATACGGCAAAAACGTCCGAACAAAATCGTATTCCCCGGCTAATGCGTATATATACCGGACGGGAAGACTGGCGGATGTGCGGAGGAAAATAAGAAGATTGATGCGCCCGCGCAAAATTGATAACGACAAAAATATATTATATATGAAAGGGGGATTGCATGCGCGCGTCTCCGTAAATCGAGCGTCGATCAACAGTGCTCGTAATGAGATGCGGAAAGTATCGGGAGAGCGCGACACGTTCGAAATGAGAGGATGCGAGATAATCGTTTATGTATATCCCGTCTCGCCGGCCGAGACTTCCTTTGATCCGCGGATGAACACAGCATCCAATCATAGCATCCGCGCGATGACGCACGACGGACGAGTCGTCGCGTTACAATCGCCCATCTGGCGTATCGGAGAATGATGTTTCGAATATTAATAGCCCGCGAGCGTAGCTTCTCTCCGATGGATCTTTCCTGGATTCGATATAATTATCGGCTAAAGGGGCTGAGTCATATAGATTGCTCCTTTTTTTCGCGAAAGATTCAATTCATCGTGCGCGAATTAATGACTCACGGAGCAACGGATACGTAAAGCAAACTAGCGCGAAATAAATTGTAATAAATATGCGCTATAATCGCCGAGAAGGAACGTTATTAACGTTCCGACAGATATCAGCCGTCTGCCAGCTATTAACTTTGCGTAACGACAGCCTGGCGAGAGAAGACCGTTCGCGTTTTTTGGCGCGAGATAACGAGGCCGTGCATTGTTAAACGAATATAGCGGAAAAAAAAAAAAAGAAAAATCCGCCCGTCCTCGCTCGTCCAAAAACGATCGCGCGCGCACTTTTTATACGATTTTTTTTTTTTGTTAAAAAATCCGAACAGGCCCGAACAATGGGCTTATCGTGCGCGCTTGGCACTGAACGGCCTAATCTCATTCTGCCAATCGGGACAATCGGTTCTGCGAGCAAGAGCACGACGATAAACAGACTGGAACGCAAATTGCCGGGCTCATTAGCATAATTCTCGATCGTCCTCGAGCTTCGGGCGAGTACTTTTCGCGTGTATATCGTCGCGACACGAGCACGTTATCGGGGATAATTGGTTACTCGAGTCACACGGATTATCGTGCGAAAAACGATTCGAAAAGTATTCGCAAACGACTCTTGAATCACGATTGCCCCGCGGCAATTTATTCGACCGATTTTATTCGAGAAAATCGAGAAAAGCAGGCGCACTAGTCTCTCTCTCCTTCTCTAAAAATTGTTATTTATTATCATTATTTTTTTTGTACGCAAAGGGCTCGAGACAAAACCCATATCGACTTATTATTATATTATTAATTATAAAATTAAGCGATAAAAGATTAATATTACGGGAATCATTGCGGGCGCTTAAAGCGAAAATTGATCTTTTTAACGTTTAAAAACGCAAAACGGGAAATTGCAACAGGTAATGTATAAATCGGATAAAGCCACGGTTACGCGTGCATGAATAAATTAATTATAGAATGTATATATATATACGAATGCAGATTCTATATATACAGACGCGATCGCGCGTCCGTAATATCACACCGCATAATATACTATGTAATAAAAGAGTCGAGAAGCGGCGCGAGCGATTGTAATTGAATTCTGATAGCATAATACCCGGGAATATATACGCAACGATATAAAACGTCCATGTTTCTTAACGTTCTCGCGCTCGAAGAACAGCGAGGGGGGGAAAAAAAACAAAAAAAAATATACGACATATAACATTATCGCTTTATGATACGTTCACCCTGAAGCGAAAACTGCCGAGAGATGGTATGTTCTTAATAAAAAAAAAAATAAAAAAACAAGCACCAACGACCAAATATTCGCGATTTCGCGCGAGGGCTTCATCCTCGGCAATCACGACGTAACGTGTCTTGCCTGTCTGGTGGTAATGGTGGCCCATACGCGAGATCGTCGTCACGGGTAATTGACACTTTGTAGGATAATCGCGGCGCGAATACGCCGCGTTCTCATGCCGTGTCTTCCGAAGATGACTATCGGCATCTCCCTCCCCTAATACACGTGTGTTGTATGTACGCACGAATGTATACGCGTCTTGCCTTTATATTGCCGTGTCTTATACTCGTGTCGACGATCGGCCGCTTTGTGTAAAATGCCCCTGTTGACCACTGACGATGCGATCATTACGTTGCGCAAAAGTTATTACCTGGGACGAGCAATCTGCCGCGCCGTAATGTCGTTGCCTTGTATGTATGTGTGTATGCGCGCGGGCGCGCACATAATAATAATAATAATAATGATGCTTTTAGCAATAATGAAAGACTCCGGAATCTGGCGGATACATCGTCTCGCGCCGCGAGCGACGCGAGTAATGCATACAATCGCGAAGAGTCTCACGTACTTGTACTTTGTCAAGGTCGGTGTTACGCGCACGCGCGTTCCAAGTAATTACGCATGTGGAATCGACGTTATATGTTGTTACGCATATCAGGCTGAGAGAGAGAGAGAGAGAGAGAGAGAGAGAGAGAGAGAGAGAGAGAGAGAGAGAGAGAGAGAGAGAGAGAGAGAGAGAGAGAGAGAGAGAGCAAATTGCGACGATACCAAAGGATAAGCGTGAATAGCCGTGACGGACCCGACTCGTCATTTTGCTGGCCAAAGATAGCGCGAGACCAGCTCTCGTGAGTCGTCCGCAACATATGTCGTTCTCTACGTTCCAAAAAAAAAAAACTGGTACGTAGATACAAGCTCATAATAACTAATTGAATGATTTAAATAATCGTTCAAATAATGTTCTACGTTATTGTTTTGTAATTTATTTTGACACTTGTTAAATCTCATCTTCAAATTATTAACAGGTTTGTAAAATTATCTCATTGCAAAATATTGAGCAAAACATGTAGAGCAATAAAAGATTTTATTATAATATAATATTTCTCCGATTCTTTAAATTTGATTAAAAAATAGAAAAAAAATAAATTAAGAATTCGTAAGAAAAAGATGAAAACGGCAATACGGATTGCTACAATTTTCCAAGAAATTTCTCATACTGTAGATAATAATACAGAGATATCACGCTCGTTGCATATTTTTCAATTCCGAATGCACGAGAATCGCTCCATTCAATTCCGCTTGAAAAAGGCGTGCGCTAAAGGCGAGGTGATTTAGCAACGGAAGCGAATAAGTTACTACCGCGAGAGCTGCGCATCATAGAAATAATATTTTCCTTTTTTTTCTTTAATATATCTCGTAAAAACTCGTAGACCTTAGCAATGAGGCAGATCCATTCCAATCGCGTTAACTTGCATCACAAAAGTTTATTTACATATAGCGCAGGCGAACGCCGGCGGACACACGTAAATAATTTCTCCATTCGTCTTGATTATTCGTCGTTAAATCCGCGGTAAATTATGTCATTCGTAGGGTACATATATACACGCGGGAAAACACGGAGACACAGAATGCGACCTCGCGGCGGTGCAGCGACACGACGAGCGCAATATTCAATGCATAATGCAGCGTGGATAATAAGTAAACACTTTGTCTTGCGTACCGATCGCGCGGGGTACCGCGACTCTCGTTAATCATTTTCGTATTCGCGATACTCGCTGGGATACGGCAGGAGGAGGGGAGGAGGGGGAGTGGGATAGATCTGTTTACGACGCGCTTTTTAATTTGCATTCGATGATTAATAGTGCCGTTTAAAGCGCGAGGATTCTAAAGGGGTCGCCGGCGGCGATGCAATTGCGCGCTCGCTTTGCACTCGGGCGCTTAATGCACCTTCGTGCCGGGCAAATCATTATAACCACTGCTAGATTATCCGCGTAATCAACATATGCGTCGCTTCGTTTTACTAAGAGAATATAACGCACTATGGATTCTTAGTGACTATTATAATTAACTCCTTTTAGTCCGACGGGACTAATATGTCTGCTTCCGCAAATTTTAAAACATCGGGAGAGATAGAGGATATATTTTTTTTTAGAACAATGCACAATTATAATATAAGATATAACAAAAATGTGGGCTGCTTTAAGAGCGTATTGGCTTCATTGAAATGAACCAAAAAAATATGTCTAAAAATAATTTTTTAATTTTAATTCTCTTTATCCTATACAGAATGTGTGATAATAATCATCTGATAATAATTCGTATATGACAAGATGCGATATGAAGTAATCTAACAATAAGTTAACTGGAAAATAAAAATTGTTAAAAAATCTGCCGTTTGCGGTTGCGATCTAAATTTTGTTGAGAACAATCGAACTGGTTTATAACGATTGCTGTATATCCCATGAGAGCAGCGTGCATACATAACACGATTCGCATCTACGTGCGCCTAACGTTACCGCTCGGTCGAAAGCTGGACATATTACGATTGGAATCGGGCTACGTGCCGGGCAACGACGACGGGTTGCGAGTTGCACGTGCTATGAATAGTTAGATCCGAGTTAGCGTTGATTATCGTGGCATTCGCGTGTCGCCGACGACGGCGTTGAAATTTTCTGATCTGACCCGGCACCCATAGGCCAGAGACCCGCTAATATTAGAAACGAGCGACCGCATACCGATGTTTCTACCAGAGATGCTTTGTTAGCGCGTCGCACGGATGCGCCGATCGGCACAAACGCGAAGGTTAAATTTATATTGGGAAACGCACAACCGTTCCCTCTCTGATAATCTTATCAACAGCTACGCGCGAAACTACAACGAAAAAAAAATAACTCGCAAATAAAGTACGTACTAGTTGGGTCAGAAAGAGACAATATCGCGATTCGACGATTTATTGATTTTTAAAAGGAACAATTTAAAGTAATTGAATTATGATAGAATATGTTTTATGTGCAAGCCTACGTTCATTAATGATTTTCTAAATTAACGCAATGTTATAATTTTTCAATTTTAAAGGCATCTCCCCTGATTGATGCGGCGAGAAAGATTTCGCATCTGATAAAATGACTTCCGGAGTTGCAGCTCTGTTTAATTCGATTTAATCACCGTCCGTGCTAAATACCATGACATGATTAAATGCGGGTCTAATAAACGCGCGACCGCCCGACGCGCTTATGATTTATCAGCAAGGAGACGACTCACGTTACAGCAGTGTAAAGCGATACGATGAACGGATATATATCGATAGGATCGGATCTGGGTCAAGGAGAAATCGGATCGCGTTTCCCGAAGCGACTTTGCGCTGCCAAATATTTGGCATCATTCGCATTGATCACGCGATCAATGCAACGCGACAACGCAATCGATAACGGAGCAGTTTACTCAACGTACACTCGACAGATTATCCCTTCCAAAATATTATTAAGATCAGGTAAATGCAAACTCTGTCAAGAAACTGTTCTCGTGAATTAAATACATCTCTTTCGAGATATTAAGAAGATCAGATAAATAAGTTTTGTCAAAAAAAATCTGTTCTTATTAAATTAAATAATACATTTACTTCTCTTTGTGTTCTCTATAGATTTGGGTCACACGTAAGTGTTTCGCCGATATCAAACCACGCATCGTTTAATCGTCATAACCGGTTGAATATTAATGTCGGAAAGATAAAATATCATGGACCGTATCTCTTTCATTGACTCGATTCTCCGCTTGTAAAAAACTTATAGCGTTATAAAAAAAAATGCGCTAAAGTTTCCACACGTCCGGACGTGTGATCGTCGTAAAATCGCGTTGAAATCCGTTACCTCGCACTCTCGCGTCTCTCCTCGATGCTTTCTCGATTTCCCTATAACCCTGGAGGAAAATCATTCTGAATCCCGTATAGAGGATCGCGCGGCGGAAACAGAAAGGCGGCACAGAGAGAGAGAGAGAGAGAGAGAGAGAGAAGCCGGAGGAGCGTAAAGCGGACACCGGAACAAAGGCGAGACACAAAATCCAGAAATGCGGACGGCCTGTCTATTCGTATATACACGCCCGGAGGGATAATTCTAATTACAAACGGGGAAACTGACGGTGTAATGCGATCGTTCGTGCATTCTCATTAACAATTACTGCGAAAGGAGAGTTAATGCGCGGCTTGATCATGATCATAATTAGCCCCATCCGTGATACGATAGATGCAGGAGCGAAAATTAGACGAGAGATGTCAGTGATTTAATGAGAGATAGTTGATTCGTTGTAATCTATATTTTTATTTTTCATCGAAAAAGTGAAAAAAAAATCGTTATTTAATGTGCAGAAAATATCCTAACACAGTCAAAAGAGAGATATATTAGTTTAAGGTAATTTAAAAAGAGCTAACAAGGAAAAGCCATTTTTCGAAAATCACGAACAAATAAACAGAATCCGCAAATTTTGACCTGCTGTATAAACTTGGAAGGTTTGTCCTATTGTAGGTAAAAGAACATTATTTTCGCACGTCGACCTTTTGGTTACCGATCCTATTGCAAGTACAAACGACCACTTTGAATTTCGGTTCTTTTGACACGTTTCGCTAATTAATCATCGGACAAATTACAGTGCAGCCACACGCGCCAATTCGTTAAAAACACCTTTGATAGATAGACACCTTTTATTGTCGATCCTCACGGAGAACCGGCACCAATCGGTGTGATAATTTTTGCGGCTCCATAGAAATTATCGATATGCTTTCGCAGCGCACTCACTTTGCGGTAGCACACGCAGTTGCAGTAAAACTTTATGGCCACGGTGAAAAACGGCCCAAAAGGACCTGCTGACAATGAGCCTTGGAAAGTCATAAATCAAAACGCCAATTTTCGGTAAACAAAGTTGCGGAGTTCAAACCTACACAATCGCACGGCGAAAACAGAGAAGGTAGAAAAATATATATTACACGATGTGTTGTTTTTACCATACCGTAACGAAAAACTAAATAATCTATAATTTCAGGGGTCATTCTCTAACATGTTATATGCAGTAATTTTTTTTCGTTCCGTTCTTCCGCAAGGTGCGAATAACATCGAGCTATCAGCCGAGGAATCTGATGACCAATTATTTCCGCGAAAAAACCTTCGTGCGAGAAGCGGCTCACCTGCGAACACGTCATTACGCTTAATGGTGGTTAATTACGATTTAATCGAATCCGACGTATATTCGTTACTACTTTAATTATCAAACGCCAGCAAATTCCGGACTCGCAATAGCCTGTCCGTCGCTACATCAGAATAATTAGAGCGATAGCGCGTAATGGCTTGTAATGGAATCGATATATAATCGCTGGATATACATCGTGCGTGTTTACGGATGCTGCGACCAGATGCGGATCAGTATTCGCGGAACCAACGTTCTCTTTGACTTCCGGATCGTCTCAGTCTGGATCTCATTATGTGCCCCCCTTCCCCCGAATCCTCCTCCACCCTCCGTGTTCCTTCTAGCGCACAGTCGGAGGGCATCGACGAGGAGAGAACGACGATACGTCGTCCCAGAGTAGACACGGCAAAGTATAGGAGGCAGGGCAAGCGGAAGGTAGGGAAGGAGCGGGTGTTATTGTTCTTCAAAACAATTTAAACTTTAATTACTTCGGTGAACTGCAGAAACGGCGTTGCGACAGTCTCACTGTTTGCCATCGTAAAATTAATTGGCTCCTCCTTCTATACCTTCCTCTTCGACCACGTTTCCGAGCGTATGAACCCCTTCTCTCTTTCTCCCTTACACACATACACATATACGCTGCACTTTCTTATATAGGGTGATTCTGAAATAAATCAAGGCTTTATAGATAGACTTTGCCTCGACAGACTTGAAAACAAAATTTTCTCTCCAAACCAAAATGTTATCGAATCTATTTTCATAACTGATTAATTTTTTTGCTACAATACTAAATTTTATATTAAAATTCTGTCAAAATTCAGGTCACTCGAGCTTAAATTAAAAAATAATAAAGATATATATTTGCCATTTTTATAAAATTCCTTTTTTATTAAAAGAAAAAAAAACAATTTCAATTGATCGAAAATACATTTTGGAGACATTTCAGAATCACCCTGTACGCTCTCCTCCGCCTCCTCGTTCTTCCGACTTCCTTTCCCTCCGCATTTCTCCGCGGCTAGCATTGTGAACCAATTGATACGCGGAGGTGCAGATCGAACCGCTTTCCACGCCGGCTCGTGCGTTATATCCCCGATGCAATTACCGGGAGTGCCATCTGTCACACCGCTACACCCGCGGATATATCCGAATATCCGCCGGTTATAATGCGGCTCTTCGTGAAATTTACTCGCGAAAGACCAATCGTTCGAAATCGAATCGCGTTATCCGGCAGCCGATAAAAAAAAATCGGAGGTATTTTCAGAGAAAGCATGTCGAGCAAATACCCTCCGGCACTCTTTTGATTCATTTTTTAAACAAACTTCGTCGTAAAAATTTCGTGAGTATAAACGAATGAAAACTCAACTTAGAAAGTTCAATAGAAGCGCGTAAAATTGTTCAAAATTGCGTCACACACAATTATTCTTGTAACTACATAAAAGCGAAATTTTCTTTTCGCTATCACAATAATGTATATAATGGTATAATTTTTTAAATTTTCATACTTCTTATAAAACGTTAAATATAAACGAAAATTGATAGATATTTTTAATATAAAATTTATATAGTAATTGAATGTACAAAATAGATATGACAATTATAATTCTAGATCACCAAAATATTAGATGTGTGAATCAGGCACTCAACCGATCATACAAAAATTTTGAGAATCTGTCGGAAGTTCCCGAGATCACGGACGTTCATATATCACGTTGTTTTTTTCGACCTTCGGCATCGTCTTTCACGATTCCGTAGATCCGTTTATGCGACTGCCAATGAAAAAAGTCGGGAGCGGAGAGAGAAAGGATCGGCAGAGAAAAACAGCAAAAGAAATAGAACCGAAGACGAACGAAAGAAGACAGACGAAGAAAAATCATTCGCGCCACGCCCGCGGAAATAAAATTCGGCGGTCCTATGTACGAGAGAAAGAGTTCCGTGTGTGTTTGTTGATATTCATTCGAATCTCTTCAGTCTACTTTATTTGCCTCCGCGATTGCAGTTTCGGATTTGACATGTTAATAGAATTGTTTTTCACGCGCTGTGCACATTTTCCTATAGTGATCGAATAACTGTACATTATTTTTCGCTCCACGCGATATTTTTATTTCATCTCTTTATTTTTATTTTATTCGCTTCGCGTCTCCTTTATTCGAATAATATTCAAACTATATATTTTGTAATAATTTTTTGAAGTAAAAACTTTTCCCCTTATAGTTTGTGCGTGTTATTTCTGAAGTAACCAATTCGATTCTCGTCGTTTACAAAACTTTGAAAGCGTTTTAATAGCGGAAAGTTTAATCGACGCATATAATATATATCAAACATATATATCACATTCAGTTTACAATAGCGCCTGTTTGATCGGAACGAATCGCGCTTCGTCTTGAAAGGGGCTGATGCGTCACGATGGGAAAATTCTCGACGACGTCTTCTCCCCGGGCCACTTCGATCGGCCATAGCCGGGGTTCGGAAAAGCAGCTGGCGGTGCGGCGGGCAGGAAAAACGGAATCCGAGCAGTCGTTCGTGTCCGCGCGCGCGCCACGCCCGCGGAAATAAAATTCGTTTCCCCACGAACGTACCGTGAGAGAACGAGAGATAGAGGGATAGAGGGAGAGAGGGGGGGGGGGAGAGAGAGAGAGAGAGAGAGAGAGAGAGAGAGAGAGAGAGAGAGAGAGAGAGAGAGAGAGAGAGAGAGAGAGAGAGAGAGAGAGAGAGAGAGAGAGAGAGAGAGAGAGAGAGAGAGAGAGAGAGAGAGAGAGAGAGAGGAGAAGAAGAAGAAGGCGGAAGAGGAGGAAGTGGAGGAGGCTGCGCTTGTTGATATTCATTTGGTACGTCACTTCTACCCGCTGCAGCCGGTATATACTCGCCGCGCGCGCGGGGGCTGCCGGAAACGATTCGATGTTCCTCCCCCTTTCAGCCCCAAGCGCCTCCACCTCCGCCCTCTCCTCTTCTCCACCGCCCTTCTCT
Source organism: Prenolepis imparis (assembly GCF_030444845.1). NCBI lineage: Eukaryota > Metazoa > Arthropoda > Insecta > Hymenoptera > Formicidae > Prenolepis > Prenolepis imparis. The sequence goes on along the minus strand of NW_028141171.1, from coordinate 11,523,573 downwards.
ATTCTGCACAACGAGCGCAGCCGTAATGCCGGCGGCCAATGCTCGCGAAAAGCTGACTCAGGCATCGCCGTATGGCCGGGCACGGTGCATCGATCGCCTTCTCCGCTGCACCACCACCTCCTCTCTTCCACCCTCGCGAGAGAACCCACCCTCCCGCATCCTCCCTTCAACAAATCCTCCCTTCCCCCGCCGCGTCCCTCTTCCTCCTACCGCTGCTCCTCCTGCCTCTCCTGTACCGCCCGCAACCCTCTTTTGCTTGCACCTTGTGCCACAGCGCGGCCGGGCTTTAGCCCCGTGAGCTGCGCGAGTATACCCAATTTAACGTTATTACGCTGACGATTTGCGCGACGCGACGCGACGCGACCCGTATTCTGTCGCTGCGATTGGAATGCGCGAACGCGACGATTCATTGGCTGCAAGGGGATTATATCTCTCTTTCTCTCTTTCGCAAACGCGTCGCGAATTTTATCAAAGATCGATCGCTAAGCATCTAATAGTAGTAGTCGATAACGATGCGCGAAATAACTTTACAACGCATCTCTGCACTTTGGAAAAATGGCACTAATGAAAAAAATTCGATATATATCGTCTCATCTGTGTTACATTATACGCACTTTTGCAATTTTATTTTCATACACGCGCGTAATATTTTACGACTCTGAATGTTGTAAAACTATAAGATCCTTATTAGGTGCTACGAATTGTCGCGACAATGGACCATTATTAGGGCTCGTACAAAGTATGGACAAGATTATGTATAATCATTCACATAACGATAAACAATCTCGTTCTCTCTTTCTCGGCTGCAGGATTGGCAAACGAAACGAATATAATTATAATACACTTAAGTACTTAACTACGAAGTATAACGAGGAGAGAAAGAGAAGCAGAAGAGAGGCTCAAAGAGCAGTAAAGTAAGTAAATAAGTACAGTCGTCGAAGTTTGCTGCTTCAGCCGGTCGGATTATATTGGCTTCCAGTTACCTAAAGCCCGCGGTTATCGCGAGCTGAAAAGACGCGAGAAACCGGCGAAAAACCGTGGCCGGAAAGGAGGAGAGAAAAATGAGGTGACGGTGGTTGTAGACGACGTCGAATCCCGGCGCACTCCGGCGGGTGGTTACTTCATGCGAGTAGCGATAACATTTTCCTAGCATTTAGTTAATGGATGCACGTTTTCTCCGTCTCATCCTCTCTCTCTCGTTTGCATCGTGTCGATGCACACACGTGCACAAATCGCACTGTTATAGCAACCTTAAAACGCCAGCGCGGAAAAGCGCGCCATCATCGTTATTACGCGAGTAAAAATGCGTCTACGATTCTCGCCTCTCGCGAAATGTCTTGCTAAAACGTCCAGAATCTTTGCCCTTTTATTTTATTTATACAGGATATGTCAATTGTAATGATCAAGGGAGATAATTCGACGTGAAAAAAATCGATTCCAAATTGGCCGAAGATTCCAAATAAAGATAGCTCGATAGATTTGCAAAGCATCTTGCAATAGGATAGCATTAGCTACGTTCGATAATATAATAGATATTAGTTTTCGAGCGAGGTGCTTCATGAGTCAGTCCGTGTACAGATGGCATTTTCTAACCAGGAACGCGCGCATTACATCGATCTGTGACGCATTAGACGTCTATCGCGCTAAACTGCGCCATTCCGCGATAATAAAACACCATTTATCGTAATTATCGCGACGAGACTGCGGAGATTGTTCTCGCGGAACGACAATGTGTCATAAATTTCGACTTTAACTTTTCGTTTCGCGATATATATGCATTTATGCGCGCAAACATGATGTTATAACAATACCATCCCGCATCATCGTTTATTAAGCGTTTGCAATCGCTTTTGCATAGCGCTAGCACTAACGATTCGAGAGGCTACGTCTGCGACGCGGGTGTCTGTCTCGTTCTATATAAAGAGCGGCGGTAATACGGTTGATAGCACAAAATTGCAAGCTAGGGGCTATCACTGCAAACTAGAGCCATTTCATAAGATTCCAAGCAGTACAAAGCGCGCTGTACACTGTAATCTAACAGTTGCGTCACTCTTGCGTGCGCGCGCGAACATAAGTCGCAAATCACGGTGCAAAGTGAACGCTGTCGCTGCGGTGAAACGCAAAATCATAGCCAATTAATACTACCAAGCTCTCGTATATTTCATCACCGATCGCGCAGAAAATTACTTCTCGAATACAAGAGAGAGCTGCGTTAAATTCGATATAACCGGTTGCGCGCCGCGAAATCGAACTGAAATGAACCGATGTAGATATCGCCGACACCTAACGTAGCATGTGGCAAAGGTCTCACCTGTAATGTCGAGGTCAATTATACATACATACTTTTTCCGCGATACGCTAACGTGAGGATAGAGACGCGTAGACGTTAACTTTCTTAATTAACCATTCGCACGAGTCAACTATGTAAACGTAGATTGAGCCTGTCCTGATGACACGAGCGTACAAGTTCGTTGAAATCGATACACACGCTATCAACGACGGAGCGGAAAGGTATGAATAAATGAAGACGCGTATTACTTCGACGCACGCTCGCGGATATAAATTCTCTTCTCCACGAACGTGTGTGTGTGTCCAAATCACGTGCGCTTTTGTTCATAATCAAAAGCATATTGTTTTCCCCGCTCAGCTGTTGCAGCATTTTTCTCTCCCACGATTGAGACAAACAGATTTGTACGGTATTTATTATTGTTGTCGCGATTAGCTGCTCAATTTTAAAATCGGAAGAGAGTTGCGAAAATAAAGATAAAATAAAAATACCGTCGAATTTCTGTCTTAAATTTCTGTCTCGTTAGTGGTTAAATTCTATTAACAATTTTACGGTAAAATAAATTCGCGCTTATAACACCTATCGTGTGATCGATCGACTCGAACAAAATTACGTTTTTATGTTCGCGTTCACGTTGATCGGATTAAAGTAGAGCTAATTAAAACTGACATTACTACTACTTCGAGATAACGTAAAAAATGAACGTAAGAAATAAAAGCGGCTGACCGTTCTATTGATACATCTAAACTGAATAAAGGGAACATAAGAATGTAAAAGATTAATAGATGCTATAAATCACGGTATACTACCGATTCCGAGACATTGAAACTTTTATGGATAGACGGGCACAATTAAATCGATAACATTAATGCTCATTACACAGAAAACTCAACCCAGAAATGTGATATAGAGTGTCATAAATATTTCAATTTGCTCCGAATGTGTAACGATGTGTCACCTTGCATTTATCGATCGTCGACGGTTATATTGTTTCCTATTAAATAAACGACATTATTAGCGAATAAACCTACAATGCGATTAAATGTGACGCATAAACAATTCGAGAAATTAAACAGTATTTATATATACACATATATATATATATATATTTTTTAATATAGATGGATAAAATATTTATTTTTGATGTAGATAAAAACGTATTATTTCGTAATATATATATAAAACATGTAAACAGCAATATGAAATTTGGCAAGAATACAATTCGCCGTAGGCGAGTAAACAACGTTTCAAAACTGCCCTGTAATCGACACGAGAATGGCAGAATTAACTCGCGCAAAAATCGAGGGGTCGTTCTCCGAAGCTCCGCGTTTTTCGAATATTCCATTTGACGAGCTCATCCATTTTTGTGTCCATTCCCGGCCGAACTGTTCTCTCGCGCCGACTAATATAACGCGTGTCGCCCGTGCCACGTCACGTCGCGAACATCGCCGGCTGCGATTTCACCGCGATGAGTATTCGGATCACTGAACTTACAGGCATTCAGCGCGAATGTGTATGAATGCGTGGATAAATGTGGATTCACGCGGTGGATGAGGGAAATGGAGAGAGAGAAAGAGAGAGAGATAGAGACGGAGAGAGAACGGATAGAGAGCTCTCTCGGTTCACCTCTCGATCGTTCGAGGGAGAGAACCATCGTCGCATTTTAAACCCCGTCATTTAGAACGCTCTCTCGTTTGCACATCGCCTCTACCTGCCTTCGAATGAAATCGCGTCTATTGTGCAAGCACTCTTGCGCGAGAAAGGAGGGCGAGGAGGGCGAGGAGGGCGAGCGCGCGCCCTTCCTTCTTCTTCGTCTTCGTGGCTGCGCCGTTGCAACCCCCTCGTGAGACGCCTCGAAACACGGCGCCGAGACTCCGAGTCGCGCTTTTTTCGCTGCCCGCCAATCGATATTTCCGGTTCGCATAATTGCGACGCTTATTCAAGCTGCCGTTCAACCAGATCAATACTCGTAGAACATGGATGAGTCATATTACTTTACGATCTAAGGTATAAAGAGTCTACTTCTTTATATATAATATAGGTATATATATAAATATATCGCGTAAATTTGTCAAAATGACTGTCATCAATAACGCAAAAATAGCTTTCCGATAATCGTCCGATAAATATTTCGCGGTCAAAGAATTACTAAAGTTTATTCTACCGTGTGTATACGAAATGTTTGGATACATATGGCAGAACAACTCTGCTGCTTTATCATTGTTTCCGGCGGGATTCGTTCTCAGGATCCGCGGCCGCATTATTTCAAAAGCGAGGTCCTCGTGGGTAAGATACATAACGTTGCAAGGATTAATGTTATAGTGAAATCTCGAGCGGCACTCTGGCTTCGGCGGAGAGGAGAGTGGATGCCAGAGGCGAACACGAAAAACACTCGTATATTCTCGGTACATTCTGTGTTTACGGGCTGTTAACTGCGTGCGACTGTCTCGAGTTACATCAATAAACACGTACATAGATGCGCGCGCACGTGCAAGGGCGGAGAGGAAAGAGACAGGGGGAGAAGGAGAATTAGGGGAGAGAAAGAGAAGGAGAACGAGTGCCGGACGAAGCGAAATAGAGACCATTTATTATTATTCAACCGGCTCGTCTTACATCAATAAATATTTATCGATGGTTCCGCGCATGCGCGCTTCATGCGAAGCGAGATGCGCAACTAGGCGCATTAGCATAATCGTCAATGCAGACACGAGGCGAGCAACTCTATTACCTTCCCGTTCAACGAGGAATGAATCTCTATAGATTTATGAAACTTAAATTTCAGACCTATAAATCATCATGTCCTACGAAAAATCTATCTTTTTTCTTTAATCATGTATCCTTTCAACATATCGCTCGTTAATGTTCGATAATGTGTTGAAAAAATAAAAAAATTATACGTTTTATAAAAATTTAAGTTATCCATCCCTCCCTCTCGCTCTTCTCATTCCTCGATTTCGCTCCGCGAAAGAGAGAGGGGAAGAAGATATCCTCCCTTATTTCGCGGTATCCGTACGAAGCCTCGGCGCAAGAGACTAATTGGATTTCGCTCCCTCGACACGCTAATGACCGTATTCCATTTCCGCGGCTCGAGGTAGTCGGCGCGATGCATCTCCTCGCACGATCTTCCGGTGGTCGGTCGCGGCGGCATTCGAGCGAAAATCGCATTATCATCGCGGTCGAAAGAATTCCGTTCCCAGCGCGAATGCTTAGCGCGAATTTCAGAAAAGAGAAAAAACCAGTCGCGTGCATTCTATACCGAGAAATCCAAATTGGATTCGAAGAATTTCGTCTTACTTCCGTAATCTCGCCGTCTTGATTCGATTGCACATCTACCGCGTCTATGTATAAATGTATGATAAGACACACGATAAAGTCATAGTGGAATAAATAATAGAATAAATAGTAGAATAAATGGTTGAATAGAGTATGCTGAAGATGAGATGCAATGCATTAATAATTATCTCTCGACAGAGAAATATCAGTCTTCATCATTCAATAATAATTTATAATTCAGGATTTATACTACAAATACAGATTAATTTAGCTTCTAATAATAAAAAAAAAAGTCAGACATAAACGAGATGCATCTAATTTTTTATCTTATGACAAGACGTATAAGTCATATTGTTCTGCAGCATTTTGGTATCTCTCTTTCTCTCTTATAAATATGTGCTAGGAATAATGATGCATAGGGATAAACAAGAACATATACGCGTATTATGCATAAAGCGGTGCGCGTTTAATTCCCTTCCCTTTCCTGATCGATTGCTATTGCTTGATTGCCGGTACGTCAATCGTGCAGATGCATCAATTGCATCGTACGTGCACACCGTTCTTTCAGCAACATCGATCTCAGGATATACCAAGAGTTACCGACGTCGTGTATGCATCGCGTTACCGTCCGCCAATCCGCGAGATACAGCTGCAGACACGCGGATGCATCCAATTCGCACAGTATATATTTGTCCAATCCAGAGGAATAAAAATATTCTGCATATAAAAATATAATATTATATTCTGTATTTTTTTCCTGTATTTTTAAATTATTCGATTAATAAACATTTAGAGAAGACTTTGAGCACATTTCGGTGCATTCTAAGCTTTTATAAGTAAGAGCAAAAATGGACCCTAAATATAATGAATAGTGAAAATTATTTCTTCAAAGTATATTAAAATTTGTAAAGTCTAAAGACAAATACCGAATATAATCATGAAATTAATGTATAAAATTAAACGTGTATTTTGTATGCAATATTGCATTGTATAAAATATTTTTATCCCCCTCTGCGCATTTCTCGAGGTAATTTCGCACGTCGCATCTCTCGCCGTGTAAAGCCGACTTTTAGAACCTGCAATCTCGCATTTAATTAACGAACACGCTCGATTGCGAAGGCTCCACGGCCTCGCGAACTTAATGACGACATTATTCGGAGTCCCCGGCTCGTTCGCGCATACGACGGACGAATGCATCGAGCCAAACAAGGTGGAAGATAGAGAAGATGACAGACAGAGACGTGCGTTGCGTGTGACCTACATCGCCTGAATCACCGCGCGCTTTATCTATTTTTAAACGCGGATCTATATTGTATCTCTCGCACGAGATATATGTGCGCAAATCGCGATGCGTGACGTTATGCGAGGAAACGAGCGGTTCCGCTCGGCGGAAAACAAGGTATTTAAAGAGCGTTATTTCGCAGAGATTCCTCGAAACATGTCGGAGGTGTGCAATCTTGCCGATCTTATTAAAGACTGAGCGCGATACAATCGTAAAGCTTAAAGCGCGAAAAGGAAGCGGCGCGTAAAAATTCCAAGGCTGCATTCTGCAATACATCACGCGTGTGTATATAAATTTCAAGAGTATCGCTTGTATATTATACAGAAATAATTGCTGGCGTGTAAGATAAGCGACTGAATCAAAGGCATACAGCGTTATTTGACGCAAAGGAAAAATCGACAGATGTAATTATGCAATTATAAAATAATATTAACCCACTTGAATGATCTAGCTAAAATACAATGTCTCAAGTACTTGTTCTTTTTTTTTTTGCAACTTGACTCGCAAAAATGGCTCAAAAATATTTTCATCGAGAAATAATCAACTTCAAATGAATCGAGGAATGCGCAGTTACATGTAAAAAAAAACGCAGAGAATAGTTTGAAGAGGTGGAGGAAACAGTGTGTATTTCGACGCCGCGATCGATAAGACCTCGGTATATTACACAGTCGCGAAAATGTAGTCCTCTATTGGCATGGGCTGCCTAGGTTTCGGCCGATGCAACGTGCAACACGCGCGAGTGAATGCACTTGGCCGGCGAAATGCAACGCGCGTCGAAGCGACGCATTTATTTTGCGGGACGCGCGCGATTGTGTCCACTGGAAAACGGACACGCGAAACAACACATATACACATGTATGTGTGCGCGCGCGTAAACGAAAACACGCGACGAGAAACACGCGAACGAGAAACACCGCGAGTTTAAAAGCGCGGAAAAAAATCACAAACGCGATTGAACGTCGACGCCGGCCGACAAATTTTTTTTTGTCCGCGATCGATGTACGCGGTGCGATTCGCGAGATTCGACGGCGGAAAATACAAAGCGGAAATCGGATTGTCTCTCTGGTGCAGCGTGCAGCAGCGGATGAATATGCCGATGCATGTGGCATCGAAAGCCTAGTTTGGGAAAGCCGTGGGAAATGTACGCGATTCCCGGATCCGCATATTATCGAACGCTTGGCACAGATTGCGGTGGAGAAATGTTACTTGCTCTTCCGTTTCCGCGTGATCTTCATATGCGCTTGCAGCCTGCAGCTTGCGGTGACATTTAGTTTTAGATAACGCACGAGAGATGCGCCGATATCGATACGCGACCCGGAATCATATACCGTAAACAAACGTGACGTTGAAATTCATCCTAATCGGATTATTAATCTTCTCTCTCGATCCATTGCTTATAATATCGTGTTTATCGTATGCGTTCTATTGATATCAAGAACGTTAAGGTGAATATTAATATCTCGATATGGAAATCAAATTGAACATGATTTCACCGTCGCAAAATTCACTCTCAATTAATATAGAAGTAAATCTGCGTGAAAGATAATATATATAATACTTATTAAAACGCGTCATATATAACAATATTAAATTATTTTCCCCGAAAACACACATCCGGGGAAAATTATTTGATTATATATTCTCTCGAATTTTCATACGAGAAATAATTCCGAACAATGAACGCCGTGCAACATCGGCCATCGGCCGCGCGAGCATGCGGGATCCTATCGGGACGACCTTGCGCTCGGGACGACCCCCGTATAAAAGCGATCTGCCTATTGATTACGCGCGGGAGGCGCGCACTTGCCAATTTATCCGTAGGCAGAAAACGCGCCAGCGCGGTCTCTCGCCGCGTGTGTGACAATAGGAAAGCAGGAAACCCCTCCCACCCCCCGTCCCATCCTTCTCCGGATACCATGCAATCAATGAGCTCTGGCGGCGGCGACGGCGCGACCAGCGCGCGGATTAATCCGGCTTTACGACGTATTTTTTTTCATCCCGGTTCTATTCCCCCGCCCCCTCTCTTTCGCGAGTCTCCCCTTTCGTTTCCGAGAGCAAGCCGATACCCTACCTCGTCGTACTCTCTTTCTCTTTCCTCTGTTCTTTTTTTCTCTCTTTCACCTGAAAGGGGGCCGCCTCCCCCGCATCAAAATACTGCGGAGAACGCATTAAGAGGCAAAGTCGACCCGTCGCGCCAATTACATTCGAGGCGATCGTCGTTTTCCCTTCTGGATTCCGACGCCGGCGAACGAATGAATTCTACGGGATTTTAAGCGACTTGTGGGATTTGGCAACTTTCGCCGCTCTTTACATATCGTTTCAAAATAATAAGAAATTGTCATTTTATTTGGAAGTGCGTTGACTCGAGGAGATAATTAAATCAAAAAATTATATAGCTTAAACCTTCGCATCTTCTTCTTGTATATACGTATATATAATATTAATTAAAAAGAATTTGCTAAATATTTCATGTTGATGTCACTGCTTGAATTAAATGATTATTCGTGTCGGCAAGATATAAATAACTGATATGTTAATTATGACGGCGCGTATTCGACTCGTAGATATATATATATATTTAGATATGTATACGTTCGCTCGAAATGGCTGAGAAATGTTTTCAGGATATGAATTTGCTGGCAATCAACAATGACGCAATTGTTCAAAATAATCGACCGTGTACCGTTAGTTTCGCTTTGAAAGTATTCTCCGCCAACTTTTTCGTTGGCGGCAATAAACTTCTTATTGCTCAAAAATGTCGCGCGCGTCGAAAGTTTAAGAAAACTGTCGGGAAGAGAAAAAAAAGCACGGGGGGCGACCACCTCGTCGCCGTCGCGACGAGGGCGAGAAAGCCTCGAAGTTTTCAGCGAGGAACCAACAAGAGCTCACAGGGGGTGGCAAAGTTTTACATAGTTATTCCGGGTTATTAAATAACGTTACTCCCCTCCCTCCCTTCCTCCCTCTCGTATACCTTCTTCTTCACCTTTAGTAAATAGCGCTCACCCCCCCGACCACAGATAGACCAGGCAATAAAAAAGTAACTACGACCAGCAACTCGCAATATATCTCTCTTTTATGGAGAACTTTATTCAGCGTGTTTTTAGCATTACACCGTTAATATATCGGTGGGAAGAAACATTAAACGGGAAATTGCAGCTTAATGTTAGAAATATTTCTCGAGACTGCGAGCGACAGCAATGATACGAATTTAAATCAACATGCGCGTAAACTTTTTATCGCACGATAAGTAACGATCGGGAAATCTTTGAATTAATTAAACTGTCTGCATTTTACAACTTTTGCGGAAACGAGAGCGCGAGACCGAAGTCAGAAATAAAATTTACGCGATACCGATACAAGCGTACAATCGTCGTTTGCAGTATAAATCGGATCGGATGGTCGAAATACTGCAGGAGAAGGGCGGAGATATACTGTACGCGGCAATTGAGACTAAATTGAACTCTACCTGAAAGTAAAAGAAATCGAGGTGCAGTTGCCTCTCGTTCGACTTTCACATTGGGCAATTCGATTACGAGTTATGAAAGCGATTTATACGGCGAGCACTACATATGTGTATATACAATACATATATGTATATCAGCGATATATATTTTTGCCCGATATTTTTCTCCTTTTTTAGGGGTCAGAATTTTTAAAATAAAATCTCGAATTGAGAATTATATTTAATTATTTATCGCATCCTGTGCACAACTAATCAGTTTTAATGAAAAATTAATTTTCTTTGAAACTGATTCGGTTGGAGTCTAGCTCGTTGAAATTTAAATATGTGTATTTGTGTATATATGTATTCAATGTCCATATAAAACAATTTCGCGTCGCGCTGTGAGATTTTAATTTCGAGCAAATAAATTTGCACGCGTAATCATATTGTTCGGAAAAACATGTAACGTTCTCGTATCATTCAAATTCCAAAGCTCGATTATATCTACATCCTACCGTAACAAAATAAGCATCTTATCAGTGGTCAAGTCTATGCGCTTTTAAAAAGAGTATGTATATTTTTTGCTTTACCGCGTCATTGTATATATATATATATATATTTACTTGTAAAACTTTAATTTATTTTCATAAACGTGTAATTATTTTCATAAATGCGTAACTAATCTTTCAATGTCTACGACGTAGAATTTTTGTATATGATATGTAGAATCTCCATACAGATATTTTAAAATGAAAAGAATTTTTATTCAAAGATAAACGTAATTATTTTTGCTACTTTTAAGCAGGCAATAATACATAAAAAAAAATATAATAAATTCAATGTCAAATTGTTCTATTAACAGAAATGACTGATACATCGTATTATCATAACGTGACTCATAACGTCAGGTGAGATAACTCGTTATAAATGTAGAACTTGACATGTAAAGCATGCAAAGCGTTATTTAGCACACACACACACATTTTAGGAAAAACGTAGAATATTAGTTCAATTTATCATGCGACACATTACATCGTTACAAAAAATAATAAGATGTTGAATAAGTTAAATATATATTAAGAGTAATAAGTAAAATTACATTTAAAATAAATTCTATATTATGTGCTATTTATTAAATCTCCTTTTTAAATATTCGACCATTAAGCTTGTGAATATTTAATGCAGTATTGCATCAGTAGCCCATTTTCGACGGCGCGATAATTACGTTTCTCATTTCGTGCCACTATTAGCTCCACTTTTCACGCTGCGCTGACGCAAAGTGCTTCTTTTCCAAGAAAACAAATTAAAAAGATTGGCATCAGGGGCACTGTTGCCCAAGTTAATCGTAGAAGTAGGAAGCAAAATATGTCGTGCCTTATCATCGTGCGATAAGCGCACTCCAGACACTCGCGCGGGGAGCTTTTATATCCGTAAGGTACATAAATTAAACGAAGCCCGTTAACATCGAAGAAACAGGGACGAGGAGAGGCTGCCACGTTGGCACAGAGTCTCGACGAGGAATAAATTTAAACGCATCTGTCTGACACCTAAATATGTCTCGCGAATTATTTGCGGAACAATCTCGACGTTAAAGAAGTACCCGCATATACGAATAAGCTAGGAAAGCAGATTGATCAAGATTTCTTCTCGCTGCGATCTAAAATATTTTTCTCTCACCGCACGATGTAGAAATGCCCAATATACAAGCGAAATAATGGTAAATTTTTATCGGAAGTGTATTAAAAAAGTTTAACGCGTGTTTCATCGCCGTGTCAAGAGAGGAAAAGAGAAAAAGAAGCGCGCCTTAAAATTAAACGTATATCTTCATCCCAACTTTGCCTCTCGAGCGAGTCGAGAAAGTTTTATGGATTCAGCGGAATGATTCCGTGCAAATGTTTCGAATGTAAAAAATCGTAACGTGCGCGCGTTATTTATATATATATATATATTGCATTGTTTAAAATTAATTTCGCGAAAACACAGTTAAGAGAGCGATGATAATCTGCGATACGTATTATTCGCGGTCGGAGAATATTAATTTCCGGGATCGCGGCGGGGTCGAAATAATCCCTGTTGCACATCTGAGAGTGAGAGAGAGAGAGTTAAATCGATACGACATCACAGAGGCTATAATGGGTTTCTATCGTTGTTGTGCCAGAATTAATACGCGCAAGGAACGATCGGCGGCGATCCGCGCAGCGAGCTACTTGTTCAATGCGCTTACGTGGGTGGCTCGTTATCAGCACAAATTACCTTTGCTCCTACGCGCTTAATTTAGTTCCGACCGTGCAATAATAATGTTCGCATGACCCGCGAAATTACCGTGGATCGATGATAGCGACGATTTAAGATCAAATCGAATTATGCCGACAGCACGATCGCGAGATAAGACGTTCAATACGCGATTGTGTCTCTCTTCTTGTATATAATGTAACAGATTCATTATAAAAATCGAGACGTTCAATAATTTTACATTGACTTTCAACCCATATTTTAATTACTTTTAAACATTAATTAATGTATAATCTATTGTATTATATATTAAGTATCTAATTTTATAATCTGAAATAATTTTTACAGTTAATGAAAATTTTTAAATGTACATTAAGTTTAAACACAGCACACATTATGAATGATATTATTAATATAAACGCTTCGACACACAATGGTCTCTCGTTTAATAATAAAAAATTAGAAAATTTATTCCAGGGAATTTCCTATACATACATATATATATATTTTCCCTTTTATTATTATGAAAAAAATCAAAGTTCTTTTTATTATATATTAATATTTTATAATAATATGCCTAAAAGCGCGCAGTGTTATTTTATCCCACCGTATTGGCGAACGTAATTAAAAAATATGACGATATATATATATATATATAAAAGCATATATATTATAATAAAAGAATAATAATGCCGCATGGAAAATATTTTTACAAGTAATCGCGAGCAAATACAGATTTTTCAAATGTTTAACGAAGGCTTATCGCGCAACAGCATATATATTATATATACTGTGTCTTTGTTTAGTCGGTTACGAGACGCTACATGGTATACATATATACTTCGAACACAACCAGGTGCGTATTCCCGATGCTATCGGCTCGAAACACGCCACGCGGCGCCGTACTGCGTACAATCAGCACGGTAATAAATTATGTTCCGCGTGTGTTCTTCGCATAGATCTTCAACGTCGGGAAACCAAAAAGAGATATAAGGCGAGTCTGAAAAAGATGTCCGTCGACACATACGTGGGAAAGGCTGTCGCTCCAGCAATAGAAAAAAAATCGAGAGAATAATCATGTATAAAATAGAGATACGCGATGGAATCTGCGGCGATATATTCTGTAAGATATTAACATGTGATTTTTTTTAATTTGACTTTTAAAACACCGATTAAAATCGCGATTGAAACAGTTACAAATTTATTTGGTTTTTTTTACATTTGAGATAAAAAGATTCAGAATCGCGCAATCATTACTATTTATGAGGAGCGATAAATTATTAATTTCGATCTTATTTTCTGATATAATAGAGAATAATATTTTATTGATTTGATCTTGAGGATAAAAACAGAATCAGTTTTAACAATTGCGCAGTAGAGAAATAGTTTGCGATTGAATTTAATTATAGCTCCGCGACTGTTCGACGACTGTCAATTTCTACCAGAGTTTCGGAACAAGTGAAAACTATAATTAGCCCATTGCTCAATACTGAATGTGTTGAAAGTGATCCAAGGCCTCGACGAAAATACCGTGTCGGTCGGCAACTAAACGTTATTTCGCGGCCGACAAGTCGCGATTGACGATCATGCTGAATTTAAATCGCAAGAAATTTTCAACTATATACTTGCACGCTGCGAGCGCGTCACACAAAAATGATTACTCTACTTAACTTTATTAATGCCTCAATCAAAAGCGGTTATTCCCGGGCGGGTAGAAGCTAATTTGTGGCGACAAAAATATCGCCAGCATTCTTCAACCGACGAAAATTGAGTGGCTAAGTGCCATATGTATTAAATATAGGTAGCAATTTCTCATTTCTGAGTGTGCCATACTAATCAATATTATTTATATTTCTTTTTGTTCAAATAAAATATTAGAAATTATTTGCAATTAACACTTGTGACATTCAATTATTTTTATACATGAGAGACATTATCGGAAATTAACTGTTATTTAGAATCAATTTTCTCTCTCTCTCTTTCTCTTTTATTTCTTTGTAGATTGCTTCTGTTATTAAAATATTTTTTTTAATAAAGAATCGTAAGAATGTTGCAAAAATTTCTATGCAAATAACCTCTTCTTAAAATAATTCGAATCTGCCAAATTCTTTTGATACGATTATTTACACGGCATAATGAGAAGAAATACTTAACAAAACAAAATGATTTCGTGTCTAACCATCATCTGCTTTAAAAAACTCTCAGTATCAGATAATCAGGCCAAGCTCAGAATATATAATCTGAATTGAATTTCTTCCCGGCGAGACAGCTTGAAGATTGTACTGAAATTACTAGTCGCGGGAATTTCCATCGGCATGACCGGACGACCTCTACCAGAGCTTCCCCACTCTGATACATCCGCCAAGTCGTAGAATCGAGTCAAGAATCGAAGAGAACAAACGCAAGAGAGAACAGACGAGACAGGGAAGACGAAAGATCGACAAAGATAAAGAAACAGAAGAAGACAAAATAATTGGGATAGAATAGGAAAGATGTTAACTTGGCGTCTACGGTAAAGAAAAGCACGGATGACTGCTGTTTTTGGTTTCTCCGCGCCCTGGTACTCTTGTAGAGCGAATTCTTCGAAAAACTAACGTCTAAGACCTTCCCAAGATAGTTTCGATAGTCACATATAAGCATGTGTATCTCTTTTTCTTACATTGATCTTGGCTACAATTATTTATTCTATTAATCATCAGCTGCAACGAAAATTTCGAAAAAATATACGATATTGATTGCATGTATGTGCACGGCGAAAATGTTAGAGAAAAATGTCGTTTTATCGTTCAACGCGCGTAGAAAATGCCGCGTCACTAGGATTTCGACATTGTCATTTCTGTAAATCGTAACATCAATGTTACGCTAACCGACAATGTACGTGATCAAACATGATTAAAAAATAGTACAATTCCATGCCAACAATTAAAACATTAAAAATTGAAAAAGCGCGTTTAAAAATATGAGAGAGCATAAAATAGTCCTCCGTTCGATAATAAAAAATATTTTTAAAGAAGACGTGTCATAACGTTATGGGATCTAAATCGCGACCCTAAAGTTTCGAATAAATTAATTATCGCCCCTGATGATTAAAACTTATTAAATAATGAAAAAGCGGCTTTAAAAATATGAGAAAACGTAAATAAAATAGTCCTCCGAAAGGTAATAAAAAATGTCGAAAAAAACATGTTACATAATGTAAAGTAACTACATATAATTAAGCTATGAGATAAATTTTAGCTATCTAAACTTAAAAAACAGCATTACTTTTAAAGTTGTATTATATAATATATATTTATTATAAACTTTTTAAATATATATATATATAAAATACATTTTTAATAGGATTTTAATTTGATGTTTAAATAAAAAAAAGATATATACAATTATATTCTCTAAAAAAAAAAAACATTATTCTCTCAAACAAGATATATTCTTCAAGATAAATCTGTACTATTTTTAAACACTAAAAGGCTATCATACGACTTCAATTATTCTGCCAAGGCCATCTATTATACAAGGTATTATTGTGCCGAGATCCGATCTTTTATTGTTCTTAATCGTGGTAACCAGAACGTCGAAAGAGAGTAAAATGATATTACAAGATGACGCAAGAGAAGTAATAGCCCAATCTATATCGATGTTAATAAAAATGTTTCTAATAAATAAAAATTACACATTTAAAAAAATAATATAAACAACATATTTTTTATAATAGTAATAAGATAAAATAATTTTCCAAATGTAATATCTGTTATTCTATTATTATGAAATTCTCATTAATGCTAAAATTAGATTTCTTTCTCGCGTTTCAATTTGCGTATCATTCTCAAAAGCATCAAGGACAACCGAGAAACCATCGCGGTGACGATGATAAAAAGAGCTCCACGGTTACGCAAAGCCGCGACATCGGATTAACAGTTTCGACACGCAACGATGCACCTGTATAGCGATTTTCGTGACGTCGCGGCAATTTGGCGTGTTTAGCGAACGACTTGACGAGTCATTAAACAGAGAACACTGGCAATTAATTATCACGTTTGCGTAATCGCCGCTCGGCGGCGGTAGAGGTGTGGTTGCGCAACTATCGCTCATTCTACTCTGCTCTCTCCCTCCCGCTACTCTCATTCTCCCCGAAATCCGGGATCCCACCGATTCCTCCTCTCGCATCCTCTTCTCCCATCCCTGCCATTCGGTACAAATCATTCCACGACTCTAATCATGCGTGTCAGTAATTTTAATTTTTCCCTGCTATATATATATATATATAATGTTCTAATCTTTTCTTTTCCTTCTCGTTCTTTCTTTTCGTTAATTCAAAATGCACGACTTGTGTCACAAATTATATTCATATTATAAAAAAATATAACGCTGTAATTTGCATCTCATCCAGTTGAGACTGGATGTATCTGTTTTCAAAATTGATTGATAAAAGAATATTTTAATTCTTTAAAATATGTATGATATAAAGATAAATTTATTGGCTAATTTATAGGAAACCGATAAATATATGTGCTATATATTGTGCTTAAATTTTAATTCAAGACTTGCTTTGATCATACGATCATTAAATTTAAGAAAACGTTGGTACGCGCGTTCATATAAAAGTTAAAACTTATCTCAATTTCTATTGAATCTTATCGTAACGTGAATCATGATCGAACTAGAATAGGAACGCGAGTGTAGAACGGATCAGCTGTCATTACGCAAGCCGACGAGTTACGCCAGAATCGTGTAGAAATTCGTAAAAGGAATTGGCCGAGTGGTAACCGCTGTTAGGAGCCAGCTATCGACCGTAATGGTCCGATTGCCATTCGTTCGAAATGTCCGGCGACAGCGGATCCGATCACGAGCTTTAACCTTCCGTTCGTTTGCACGTGCTCTGCCGAGTAATGACGTTACGCAACGCATCGATATCATATTCAGCGACGTCGAGCATATATGTATTTATATTCTAGATCTTTCTTATTGTTTAGAAAAAGACTAATCTTTAACAAAAGTTATGTAGAACTCTGTCAAAGCTTTTAGCTCTTGTGTAAAGTGTCATGATTATTATTCGAAAAATTGGCAATACTAATATACTTCCAAGCAAAATTGTTATAAAAAAATTATTTTATTATTATCATTAAATTATTATCAGTATTATGTAATGTCAATCAAATATTGTATAATAAAATAATAAATCTAATAAATGCGACAATAAAAATTATTTTTTTAATATATTATTAAATAATTATGCAGCGTGCGTTGCACGCTAGGAACTGTAATGCATTTATATATTACGAATTTTTATGTTAAAAATTGAATATTTTTTGTATTTATATTCTAAATCTTTTTTGTTGTTTAGAGAAAGACTAATCTTTAACGAACGTTATGTAGAACTCTGTCAAAGCTTTTAACTCTTGTGTAAAATGTCATGATTATTATTCGAAGAATTGATAACGCTATTTCAAAGAAAATAAAATTATCAAAAAATTTTATTATCATTATTAATAAAATTACTTGTTTCTCGAATAATCAAAATAATACGCGAGTATTTAGAGATGTATAACGACATATGTACATGAAAAATTATATGTCGAGAAATAAATTGTGACAATTTAATTCAAAGATCTTATAGTTATAATATTATCATTAGTTTCAATTTAGTTTTGATTTTATTTCGCTATTGATAACGCTGGGCGAATATAATATATACACATAGATTGTAAAGATAGACACATTGTGCGCGCTCGCCCGAAGCAAGACATCAACTTTAATAAAAGAGGACAAGAGAGATGCTTTCTCCTTGTCCTTGAGTCTCTCCCCACCACTCCAATAAGGAGAGCATCTTTCTATTACCCTATCTAACTAATGTTGACCGTGCGCCAACGAGGGCGCCGCTGTCAATCTATGTACATACAGAAGTTCTTACAATGCTCGTCAATGCTGATGTCGCGACGAGCGACGTAATGACCAATGGACTCACCTCTTTTCCGTAAAACCGAATAAGGCCCCGTACTTGGCGAGGAAAATTCACTTTATCACTCGACAGAACGCGATCGACACTCGCGGATATCGAAATATACGAATGCGGCTAAAGGTTCTCCGCCACCAATTAATGCCGTCGTAATGTTTCGTGATGAAATGTACCTTCGATGCCGGGTATCAGAGAAAGCACTGTCCAAGGACACCGTCCGAGCACCGATTCCCCGGGGAACGCGGTGAATCTCGATATCGCGGTCACTCGACACGTCCCGAGACGATCCGTTCGTCATTAGATTTATTCGGCACTCCCGGACACGTTCATACGCGACTATCGCTCGAGACGAAGAGACGAGTGTCGAGGGGGGGGGGGGGGGGGCGAAAAGGACGCCACGGAAAATAACGGCGGTCCGCCATGTTGGCGAAGCAAGTTCACGAAGGAAAGATTCGCGGACGAGATTGTCCTCCACGATTATATCATCGTCGCGACGACTCCTGGATACGTTCCTCGACCTCCCCGATGCCGGGCGAGCATTCAGGGCGCTCCTCGGATGAGCGAATATCGCGAATGTCCCGTATTCGAGCTCCCTTTAGTCGAGGGGCACCCCCCCCCCCCGCCGCCGCGAAACAACGGAGCACCGATTTCGCGATTACGCGCGGATTCGCGGTCCCGGGGACAGACCCATACGCGGAGAGGGTCGTCCTTCGCTAGATTCGGTACTCCGGACACTCGTCTTACGCGAATTTCGCCCCGGGCCTGGTAAAAGAACCGCGGAACCGCGAGCGACGCACCTCCGCCCACGCACCGGCACGTCGAGATTGCAACTGAAGCGAGCATAGAAATTTCGATCACGTGATGATTCAAATTCGCGCTAACCGAAAAACGCATTATACGAAACGCGAGCGAGAATCTCTCGAAGGGCGCGAGGGCATTTCGACATCTATGAGAATAATAATATCGGTCGAAACATCACGCTATAACGAAGAGATGAATTTACTTGATTCAAGTTGTGAAAAATGTTTCTTTTCGCGATTCGGTCGCGCGAAATGAAAATCGACATGTTTGAGTGCGATCCACTTGGCGCCACGAGGCGCTTCGCAGCGCCTCGATTGACCAATCAGGTGACGCGAGAGATAAGGATAGGTATTCGTTATTCTTTCTCCTTTCTTCTTTGGTTAATCGTTAGCGCCAATTCATGTACCTCGCGTCCGTTGATCGTTGTGCATCGAGATCTATTGTTTAATTCTTCGAGACGATTTTCGCCGATTAGTTGGTAAGTAATGAATGTATATCTTGTTTAATAAGCGGAAAAGAAATAATTTTATGTCTGAACATGTAATAAGCATCTATGTTCCTCATGTTTTCGCGAGCAACGTACGTGAATAATATTTATGTACATGTATGGGAATTGTACACCACAGATATTTTATACGTATAAAATGTTTCTTGTCTTTTACTTGAAATGAGAAATAGATAAATAAAGGTATCGAAATATTTATAGTTCAGTTTCATAAAAGGTTAGCGGAGTAAAGGAAAATAATGTTTGGTTATAGTGACTATGTGTGGACATCGTGCGTGTGTATGTGTGCGTGTCAAGTGCAGGCTGCTTCATCGAATAAATTTTCTCTTAGAATTTACCCTGAAAATCATAGTAATTGTGGGACACCATGGTATGGAAAGAATTTTATGAGAATTTCTCTGATTAATATATTTATCACAATAGAAATAATAATATCTATTACAATAAAATATAAAATGTTTGATTAATTTTACTATGCAGTTAGTAAAATTAATCAAACATGTTTTATATTTTATTGTGATAAATATTATTATTTCTATTGTGATAAATATATATTAATCAGAGAAATTCTAATAAAATTCTAATAAAATTCGAATAAATTCTAAGAGAAAATTCTCTTTCTGTATAATATTAATTATGGCCTTTTCTCTCCTTGCTATAACGTTTAAAATATTATATTAAAATCTGAAAACTATCAAAATATAAGAAAATTTTATTCTTTAATTGATTTTCATTGTCTACTTTGACAAAATCTTTATTTCTGATTCATTATTAGTTAATGGAACATAAAAAATTGATAGATGTACAATTTAATTATGTTATACAAAATTTTATTTTAAAATATATTGAAAAATATACCAAATATACACTGAGAGAATTTTCTCTTAGAATTTATCTATCCTGAAAATCATGGTAATTGTGGGACAATATGATATGGAAAGAATTTTATGAGAATTTCTCTGATTAATATTTATCACAATAAAAATAATAATATCTATCACAATAAAATATAAAACATGTTTGATTAATTTTACTAAACTGCATAGTAAAATTAAACAAACATATTTTATATTTTATTCTAATAGATATTATTTTTTTTATGGTGATAAATATTAATCAAAGAAATTCTCATAAAATTCTTTCCATATCATATTGTCTCACGATTACCATGATTTTCAGGATAAATTCTGAAAAAAAAATTCTCTCTGTGTACATAACACAAATTAAAAATTTTGAAATAATATTGCATGTTTATCTATATATGCATAATATATTTTAAAAAATATAATTAAATTTGATCAAATAATTTATGAATAATAATAATATGTTAAGACTGTCGAAAATATCGACATTTCGACATATTTAAAATATTCTATTATGATTTTTATAGTAAAAAAATTTTTTTACCTAATATATATAATGATGATTATACAAGTGTGCTCACGTTTATAAAAATGTAAAATACAATTATGATATTGTTATTTAATATACAAATTATTGTAAATCGATCAAGTAAAAAATAGATTGAATTATATTAATAATAAAATAATGAAAAAAAAAACAAACAATACATGTATGAAATAATAATAAAAAAATTTATTTGTAAACTTGATAAAACATTTTTTATTTGCACTTTACACACCAAATATTTTTTAAGTTTAAGATATTTCGATATTTACTATTAGTATATGTGATTTTCATATTTAATAATAGCTATATTTTAATAATAGCAATTCCAAATATTTCCAGATCACATCTAGGCTAAAATAATCTTACATTTTCCCTCGTACTCTTAAGAGTCTTTTACTTCGATCGAACATAATAAGGTCAAAGGATTCAATAAGAATTAAGAATACAGATTAGTATTTCGTTCCAGATGCCAGCCTACATATTTAAGAGACTGACACAATGGACAAACAGATCAAGACCGTGTGGTTAAAAAAAGAAAAGAAGCGAAAAGGGACAAAAATTCGTCGCAGTCGGCAGAGTCAAGGGGCGAGCGGCTAGCGGCTTGATAGGAGGGCGCCTGAACTTGGACATGGTCAGACGAGGTAAAAGTCTCAGACATTCTCTAGGAGGCATGTACGGAGGGAGAGACAAGGGACCAATACATATTATAAATCAAGAAGAGGTCCGTTCGTTCCATAAAGGAAATGTCGGTGGCGAAGAAAGAGAGAAGACGCGCCTGGCAGGAGGGAGAAGAGAGGGATAGGATACTCGTGTGTGCGGTCACGATCGTACATCACCGCCGGTATTTACGAGGTACCACCGTAAATCAATGATCGCACGAGCAACGCGCGCGATTCAACGAAATTCCTCGTCCCTTCCTGCTTATACGCTCCCTTCCTTCGCTTCCTGTACACGAGAAAATCCGTTCGTCCCTCCCTCTCTCACCATCCCTCGATACATAAGTTCTATTCGATGAAATTGACATTAAGGAATCTGAAAAAAGCTGTCCTCCGTGAACAACAAAATGCCGACAAATCAATCGCGGATTCTTAATTCAGAATTTTTAGATACACAGATGCAAAGTATTCAGCGGACGTTCAACCACAAGATCTTTATTTAATTTGGAATTAATTCTTTTTGCAATTTATTAAAATTAATCAAAATGTATATTCCTACTACTTATGATACTATTTATAATTCCGACTCTGTATAATTTTCTTTAAAACGTTTATGTTTTTATATTCACATATGTATAACCTACTTTTCTAATACATGCAATGTATAAAATTCATTGTACACGCGATTATTTTTTTTTCTTAATTTTGTATGTTGAGCCATTTTCACGCATATTTTAATTTTTGATTAAATTTGATTATATGATACGAAATAATTAGCAAAAAAGGGACGCGAAAGAAATTCACAAACTATCTCGAGCGAAACTAAAGAGTGATCGCGCGATTTGCTAATTCAGTCCGAAGAGATACGATGGACCGAGAAAAAAGGTCGGCCACACGCACATATACACACGCAGTCGGATTCGTTTAAGGCTGAGCATTGTTTGTTCGGGCCCTTTAAACGTTTTTTAAAGCGTGACTCCTGCTAACCCGGAAAGGATCGTTTTAACGAGGAGGTTTTAGGACAGACAGAACAGGTCAGATCTCCTACGCTGCAGCTCTTATATACGGTTACGCCACGAGGCGTTGCCCTTTACGCTTCTCGTGCTGACTCCGAGAATCAGCCACCTTTCCGACGCACAAAGGAGAAGGTTGCTGCTTCTCGCAGCTGATCCTCTAAATCATATTACGCGATCATCGAGGATAAGCCTGTCTACCAATCATGCCTCCCTTCTCGAGGAAAATTTTCTCAATCTTCGACGTAACGCGACATGTTTGAGCGGGATTTCAAAGTATCACAGAGATTTAACTTAAATGGATAAATATTTTAATGGCTAAGAACGAGTTGAGAGACGAGTTTCAAATGTATTCAGCATTTTTGTTACTTGACTCCGCAATAAATTTCATAACCATGTGTGTGTTAAATTGGAAAATATATTATCTTTTTATTATCGCAATTATATAACTATATTATTGCAGTAATTTTTTTATGTGTGTCTTAATTCTTCTATTAATTTATTTTTCTCTTCTACTTTTTATACTCTTAGAAAAAATTCATCTCATACTCGACTGTAGTTTATACGCGATATTAATATTGCTTAGCAACAGCGAATACGAAATATCACGCTATATTTGAGAAAAAAAATGTTCAAAGTTACATCAGTGCCGCTTGTCTATAAATAACATTAATGTCATCATTTTTTTCATTGTGCACTTTTGAAGTAAACATGTCTTTGCATTTTTCGCATCGCAAACTTAAACTATGACAAGTATCGTATCTCGATAAAGGCAGCAAAGGAAAAAGAATCGGGACAACGACGGAAGATGAAAGTGACCCTTGAACGGATTTTTCAAAGGAGCCATAAAAGTACAATGAGAGTTAGGTAAGAAGACGACTTCTAACGCTTTCCACGCGACGAAGGGAAGACGGACGATGTAAAGCCGAAACCTCGGACTCTCTGAGAAAAGTCGTGTTTTTTTTTTTGCATAGTCGGATTACAAAAAGTCGAAAAGACTTTGAAAAAGAGACCTTGCGGCCTTTTTAACATCCCCCCGAACAGCTGACTGGTCTAAATTTAGATGATTATGCGCGCGCGCGTTGCCTATCTTCTCGATGCGCTATTTTCGAGGTGCCGCATTTAAGCGTAAAATGAAACAAATAACGTGTCACTTCCGCTCCAAGTTCCTCGCGTTTCGATCGATCGTGGATAGCGATATAGAAAAACTTTGACGATTGAGAGTGTCGTAATTTCATTTGCGAATTCGAATTTACTACATTATATAGATGCGAAAAAATATAGCTTACGTAAATCAAGCTTATATGAATAAATAAATCATATTCGATTATGATATCGAAAATATACACAGAAAGAATTTTCTCTTAGAATTTACCTTGAAAATCATAGTAATCATAGAATAATATGGTAAATAATTTTATGAGAATTTCTCTGTGATTAATATTTATCACACACAATAAAAATAATACTATTACAATAAAATATAAAATATGTTGGATTAATTTTACTATGCAATTTAGTAAAATTAATCAAACATGTTTTATATTTTATTGTAATATATATTATTATTTTTATTGTGATAAATATTAATCAGAAAAATTCTCATAAAATTTTGTCCATACCTTATTGTCCCACGATTACCATAATTTTCAGGGTAAATTCTAAGAGAAAATTCTTTCAGTGTAGGAGTTCGATAAGACCGAACAATTTCGTACAAAAATAGTTTACTCACGAAATATCGAACAGAATTTTGTGATAAATTGACATTAAAGTGCAATATATTTCATGCTGCTGAATCAAGTTGCACGTATAATTAATTATTGCAACTTTTGCAAATCAATCATATTTCACATATACCAATTATAGTAGTTTCAATAAGAAATATAACGCATTTGCTAGTACACTTAAATTGAACGTAGTTTAATTCCATTAGCGAAATTAAAGCTAAGAGCCACACGCGCTTTAATTTCGAGTCGATACTTCCAGTCGACGTGCTTCTCTGTGTTAAGTCAAGACGAATTAAAAGCGCCCACTTAACTTTATACGTTCGAGTCGTTTTTATAAAACGGAAGAAGCAGAAACTCGAGAATATTTCTCGTTCCAAGAAATCGGTACCACATTTCGGGCGAATATATGTATATTGCGCAAGCATTAGATCAGTGGTTACCAACTCGCTCTGTCAGAATTATAACGTAATAAGATAATTGGAAAAGATTTTAAATATTTCGAAAAAATAAAAACAACTAATTAATTTAATACAAATATCGATACTCGCGTGTAAAGCTACACTGAGAGAATTTTCTCTTAGAATTTACCCTGAAAATCATGGTAATCGTGCGGGACAATATAATATGGAAAGAATTTTATGAGAATTTCTCTGATTAATATTTACAATAAAAATAATAATATCTATCACAATAAAATATAAAACATGTTTGATTAATTTTACTGAACTGCATAATAAAATTGATCAAACATATTTTATATTTTATTGTAATAGATATTATTATTTTTATTGTGATAAATATTAATCAGAGAAATTCTCCTAAAATTCTTTCCATACCATATTGTTCTACGATTACCATGATTTTCAAGGTAAATTTGAAGAGAAAATTTTCTCTGTGTAATTACGTCATCGTTCCTTCCAACTTGTTCCACGCAACACATTTGATGACACTTGATGACAGCTAGACGAGACAGGTTGCGAACCACTGACTGACTTGTGAATAATAAAAAAAGCAAGGTGCATTGAAAACTCACCTTATGTAGATGATGACCCCGTTGGTGCATATCCTTTTCCATCCACGTGGCACGGTGATCGCCGGCGACTGTTGTTGCTGTTGCTGCTGCGTAATCACTGCACTGCCGTTCATTGTCAACACCATTGCGTTATGCTGCACACCGTTACTACCGTTATTGTTATTACCGTTGACACGCAACGGCGGCTGCTGACGCGCAGCCTGCTGCGCGCACGCACTACCACTACCGGGATGATTGTTATTCGCCGACGTCGACAGACCACCGTCGTGCTGTCCCACCGGCTGCTGCTGATGGCTCTGACTCTCGTCAGGGCTGCTGAGGCTGCTGTAAGTCGTCGACGATTCGTCGGATCGCACCGAGTCGCAGCCACCGATCACCGCACTACCGATATCACCGACCCCGATAACCGTCGTCGCCGACGAGGAGGCGGCCTGCTGATTATCGAAATTGTCCTGCTGCCGGCTCTTGTCGTCCACGGCCTGTTGCTCGCCGTTTTGAAGCACGATACCGTTACTACCGTACGCGACGCAGGCGTCGTCGCCGAGGAGATTGCCGACGATTCTGTTATTACCTGTCGTAGCGTTGTACGACGACGACGTCTCGCTACTCATCCTCCCCGAGTACACGTCGCCGCGCTGGAGCCGCGTCTGATACGTCTTGGCGCCGGACACCATCAGATCGTCGCTCGAGTCTCCTCCGTTCTCCGGCACTCGCTCGCACTTGTTCTCGCGCGACGTCATCATCGTCGTCATCGCCGCCGTGGTGCACGTGGTCGATTGCCCCAGATTGGCCTGTCGATACAGCATCGCGTAGTCCTCCTCGTCCTCCTCGCTGGCAACCAGAGAGGCAGAAGCTCGCTTGGACTCGCTGTCATCCGCGCTGGTACTCACCGTCGTTGACGCCGTTGTGGGAACCATCGACGTCGTCGTCGTCGTAATCGTAGTCGTAGTCGTTTCGAGCGACGACTTGAGACGACAACAGCCGATCGCGGAGGTGGCGATGTTATTCCCTACGTTGACTCCGTCGCCACTGCCGTCGGCGCAGTATACGGCGGTTTTGGCGGGAAAGGTCGTCGCAGCCGCCTGCGCCGTCGCCACCTGCGGCGCCTGCAAAATGCCGGCGTATTGCGTCGTCTGCTGCTGATGCTGCTGCGGCTGCGATTGATAACCGACCGCGATAGCGGCAGCAGCGGTCGCGGCGACATTCTGACCCACCGCCGTGGCGTACGCGAAGTTCTCCCCCGACACGTACACTAGAACGCTATTTTGCTGTATAGCTTGCTGCTGCTGCGAATGATGCGACTGTTGTTGTTGTTGTTGCTGCTGCTGCTGTTGATGGTGCGGCTGTCGCTGTTGCACTTGCTGCGGATGCTGATGATGTTGTTGGTGATGCTGATGGCCGTGACTCGGGGGAGCAGGGAGCGTGGACGGCTGCTCAGGCTTGCCGGCCATGGTCCAGGTCCAGCAGCGCTGCGGATGACCCCGACACCCACGACAACATCACTGGCACAACGTGGCACGTAGCTCGTCTACGTGGAGACACCGGCGACGGGTACTGCCGCATCCTCCGCGGGCGCGAGCCTCACGCGCTCGACGATGACGATGTTCCCGATGATCTTCGGATCGTCGCGCGATGTTTGCCGATCCCGTTGTGTTTCTTCGCGCGACACTCGACGTAACGCGACATAATACACGAATCGCGTGGGGGAGCCGGGCCTCGTCGCGTAACCGAAAACCGACGCGTGTTTGGCGCGCGTAGTAGAACCCCTGCCGCTGCCGGTCAATGGCCGTCTAACCTCTTTGACGCGAGACGCGCCGACGACGTTGTTTTTCTCCCGCGAAAGCGACTCGGCTGCTCCCTGCTTCTTGGCTCGCTTATCTTCCTCTTCCTCCTTTTCGTCGTCTTCGGTGTCCCTCCTCCTCCTTCTTTCCTGGAAGATAGATGCACGACTCGTCAAAATGTCGCAACTCGTGATACGTCGACACACGCGAACGCGATCGAAATTCGAGATGCCGCCATCGGACGTCTTTCACTTTCGCGCCCGGGTTTCCTCTCTTTCTAAAAATGCCCGTCGTCTCGCGATGATTCGGCGATGTCGAACGCCGAATCTTTTTGCCGCGTCGCGAATGAGAGTCGCGAGCCGTTACGCGGCATGTTCACTCCGATCGTAAGCAAGGTCGCCGCGACCACTCCTGCTCCCAAGTTCACTCGAAACTCTCATAGCGACGCGTAGGCGCGAGCCGCTTGTCTATCGGAGGGAATTACGTCTCCGAGAGAGAGAGAGAGAGCGCAAGGTCTCGCTCGAGCGCGATTCAAGGTGACGGTCCGCGCCACCCACCGAACTCCCCCCCCTTCTCCCGATTCGAAAATCGACGAGCAACGATTCCACGATATCGCACACCCGCGCACTTCCCGTGTCGGAACAACTACGTCGCGAAGAATCCGAAATTGGTATGCGAAGGACGCGACGATCGGGCACGCGGAACGTACACCGAAAAATATACCTCACTTTACAAGAGAGTCAACACACACTACTACTGATCGTGTCAACGGTCCGAGTCGTGTTTTTTTCCTTTCACTTACATACGTCGCACTTCGTCCCGTATCGCGTTACATTTCCAAGACGCGCACTCGATTGTGTCATCACGTAGGGAGCATTATCTCGTCGCCGAGAAACGAACGAAGAACGAAGGAACACGTCGCGTTATTATTACAACTTACACGAATCTCGCGGAGCGTCACGATATCGCGGCCGGGCGGCGAGCCATCTCCCTCGACACTGAACCACTGAACGCGGTTTAATCGCGCCGGACGCGATTCGGCTCGAGTCGTCTGAAGTCGGCGCTCGATCGGTAATATGGCGCGAACGCGCTCGCCGTACGAAATAAAAAAAAAAGGACGTACACACCGCCGGCGTAACGATTCGGGTTAAATCGCGCACGGACGGACGAACGTCGTATTATGACGCTGTGTCATCGTCACAGCAGCAGCAGCAGCAGCAGCATCACGACCACCACCACCACCACCACCGCCACTCTTTTACCACCACCACCATTACCACTGCCTCGTGCCGCGACCACCACTACCAACGACCACTATTACTCTTGTACTACTCTACTACTACCACCATCACCATCATCATCACACTACCACTACTACTACTAGCGCGATTACGAACTCGGGTTAAGTTAACTAACCCTCTTTGCCGAGTCGAACACCTGCGCGGTCCGCGCTTACTCCGTTTCTCTCGCGTCTCGCTCGTCGCGCTTATATGTATACGTCGGTCGATTATTATTATATATTTCGCGACGGTCGCGCGCGACGCTCGCGACAACTCGCGCGTCCGATTCCGTAGGATGTCCTTGCGATTATAACGCGCGCGATCACTCACCACCGACCGACACAGACACCGCGCGGCACCGCCGATCGAAATGCCATGCCTGCCAGATGCTGCGCCGTACGCTACGCTGTTTTTCGCATAACTGATATTGGAAAAATATGGCTCCCACCGCATACCCAGAAACCTCTGCGACGGCTGTCTCTCGGGGCCACTCGCACGTCACTAAGTACATCGCTAAAAACATTGGCCCGAGCGCATCGGTGGCGTTATCTATCGGAGAAAGCGCGCTTTAATTTCGCGGTCGCACTTCTTCTCTCTTTCTCTCTCTCTCTCTTTCCTCTTGGAATCTCTCGTTCAAATTTTTCTCATCTTTTAAATAAACAATTCTCGATCTATTATTCTCCGATCTAAATTCGGCGATATAATAATAAAAGAATGCTCCGATCTAAAATCAGCGATACAATAATAAATAAAGAATGCTCGACTTTCACGAGACAAAGATATGTAGAGATATAGCTATAAATATTTATAATACCTATAAAAACACATTATATAAATACAAAGATTCAATATGGATTAATATAAACAAATAATTAAAGATTACAAAATTGTGATTGTCAAATAATAATCAATTATAAATACTAAAAATATTCAAACGTAACTCCATACTCTTAACACTAACTTATTAATTTTTTTATTCTCACTAGATTCATATTTTAATCATTATTTTTTTTACGAATATATATATAAAGTAATTAAGATATTCAAAAGATTCTCGTTTTTGTTATAAAACTCTTAAGTTGGGATTTACTTTAATTATTTATCTCATTCTAAAATTAGAGAGACTAAACTGGCACTAATAAAACTAAGAGTTGAGTAATGTAACTTCATAATATATCATGTACAATTAATTTACGTTAATTCACAATGAATTAATATAGGAAATTAAGGAAAATTACACGGGACAAAAGTATATTCGGATACGATGAAAAATATAAGGAGTTACAAATCTCGCAAAAACGTAAAATCGATATTTTATACAGTGTACAGTTTCGAATTTATTTAAGATGTTCAAAAAAAAAAGTACTAATCAATCACCAATTTTTTCCTATAATAAATAAGATTACAAGAGACATATGTTGCTATTTAGTAAAATTCACTATAGTAACTGCGAGTACACGACCATGTATACAGTAAATTATGTGAATGTGGGGGGGTATGTTTCAAAAGTATTATTTTAATATAGTACAATAGGATTTCAAAATTGTCTAGAACATTTGTTCATGCGCGTTGATGGAGTTACGGTAAAAATAACGGAATAAATTTTTATAGAAATGAATATGGCTGTTATATAAAACATCATTACTCTTGAATTTTCATAATTTCCTAATTTTACAACCATCAATTTTATTATAAGGATATGCAATAAAATCTTAGCATTGGCTAAATGTAAAGAAAAGAGTTGTTAGATCCAATAGTATAATTGCACAGAGCTGTTTACGAATACGCGCAATCGTCCACACACACACATACACGCACACAGGAACCTGATTCTCCATTTTATTTGCATTATTCGCAAACAAAATTGTATATTTCCGTTATTATCGTCTCTCACGCCAGTATACAAAAGCGATTGGAAAAAAAATTAAATATACTATGAATATGGAATAATGTTTTACCCTTCGAAGATCTCTGATACGATCGATATTATATTATAGCTTTACCTAGATATTTAAAAATTTGTCATTTACACATCGATGGACACATTTCAATATTACTTTTATATGTTCTAAAAAAAAACCTGTAAAAAATAAAAATTTTTAAACCGTTCAAAATGTGTGGAGTAATCGAATGCTGTTATTAATATTTGGAGGACCAGAAATATATATATATATATATATATATGGATAATTCACGAATTTGAACTAAATATATGTATATAAATTTAAACTCTAGTTTTATTTAGCAGTCACTGCCGAGTTGCTGATTATTGGAGCGATATAACTGGTCAAATAGTGAAGAATAATAATGATGTTTAAAAGATAAATGACGTATTTCATATAGTAATTACAACTTGTAATTCAGGATTGATACTATAAAATGTGTTATACGTTAGATCGCTAAATAAAGTTACTTACCACTGTGTAATGATAAGTACATACTTTTAATGATCCTCTACTTAAGCAAAAACTGATGGATTTCACTGAGATGTGTTTCCCCAGAATTTAAAATATATTTTTAATCTAGTTTCAACATAATAATGAAGATTTACCTTTCATTACCATGATGATAATCCATCTATTCAGTTGCAACCTAATCTAATTATCGCGTAAGGATCTCATTGAAGAATCAATAACTGTAGTATATTCACAGTTCTGCGCGTATCCGGACATGAATTATTTCAAGTTCATTTTTGCGTATTGAGTAGCTTTCCTATATATCCAACTATGTTATTTCTTTCTTTAACGTGATACGCGAAATCGAGCGAATGGGACAGAAAGTTTGAAATGAAAGAAATGGCTATGTTTATTACAAGGTTAATGTAATCAAATTAATGTGTGGCACATTGGACGCGCGATGGACCCCCTTCGTCCTCCTCGTACGCCTGTCTTGTGTCTCTCCGCCTCTGCTCCTGCTCAGGATCTAAGTCAGTGAGTAAGCACTCCTCGGCATTGTCCGGAATTATAACCTCTTCTCTCGCTGGCAGACATTGCTCCAGTGTCGGAATAACCGACGGCTCTATGCTCTTCGGAAAATTGACTATGAATTGTATTATGAGCCTACCGTGTGTAAATGGATCCTTGTAAATCGGCATGCCCTCGTTCAAGATGCACTTCAGGTCTCCGTGTTTTGTTACGGTGCCAGGAAATGAAGTTATCACTAAATCTCTGCCATCCAAAGTACGGATAACTTTCTGGAATCCACATAACGCTTCTACTAATTCTAGCTGCATCCGCATGATCAAATCGTTTCTTGAACGCCTGAAAAGTAATTGATCGCGACATATTAGTACAATAATTAATTATATTAATGAATAAATTGCAATAAAATTATTCCATTGTAATAGTACTAACTTGAATACTTCGTGTTCCTTTTCTTCAAGAAGAATAACTATGTCACCAGGTTCTAGATCTGGTTCTTGATCACCTTCGCCGGTGAAAACAATCTTTTGGCCATCTACCATGCCTGGATCGACATGAACCTCCAGGATTTTTCTATCTCTAATAGTCTTTCTTCCATTGCAATGCTTGCAACGGTCACGAGGATTGATACGTTCACCCTGACCTTTACACTCTGAACACATAGTTTGTAAGTGTTGCAACATTCCTGGACCTAATTGCTGAATTTGTACTTGCAGGCCAGAGCCATGACACGTTGTACATTGCTCAACAGAACCCTTCTTTCCACCAATGCCTAATCAGAAAATGAGCTTTAAAAATTATCTTTTCTATAGATAGATTTTTGTATAATTACTATCTCTATATAATACTTGCCTTCACATTTCTCGCAGATGACATTCTTTTGCAGAGCAAGTTTACGTACAGTTCCCTTGTAAAGTTCCTCCAAGGAAACTGATAACTGATGCATAACATCTTGACCTTTGCGCTCTCTACCTCTTGCTCTACCTCGTCCACCAAATCCTCCACCAAAGAACATGTCAAAGATATCCATAGGAGATGAAAAACCACTGTTGGCCATGCCACCTTCTTTCAAAGCTTGCTCTCCACCTTGATCATAGATGCGCTTCTTCTCAGGGTTCGATAATACCTCATATGCTTGAGAAATTTGCTTAAACTAAAACATATGCAATATTTAATAATTCTTCAATTTTATCACATACATTAGCAAAAAACTTTTGAATTTAAAATTAAAAAAAAACAAACCCTTTCGCCCTCATTTGGATTCTTATCAGGATGATATTTCAAAGCAAGTTTTCTATAGGCCTTCTTCAAATCTTCTTGCGTGCATCCGGGCTTGACACCCAACACGTCGTAAAATGTAGTCTCCTTAACCATCTTCACGATGTGTTAACCAATTTATTATTATGATAACCTCGCTTCTGCTGGTAAAAATAAAAAGATATATATTACAATAAATTCTCATATTTTAAACACTAATAATAGTAAATAATATTAAATACTGTTTATACTTGATATAATGATAAATAACTTTCTTTATTAAAAGGAATACTTAAAATATATATATTTTTTTCATATATATTCATTATTTGAAAAAATAAAATGCACATAATGAATTATTTGTCAAAATATCAGACACAAGTATTCCACAATAAAATAGCATCGGAAACATGGTATACTATTATGTGTGGCGACTGCATATACGCTATTCATTTTATTGACGATAACAGTTCAATATTGCGACAGCACAATATATAATTCATATGTGTGATCAAAAACTGAGTATGCAGCCAAGTTAGTTCATAATTAATTCACATATATTCTTCTCTCTCTTTCAACGAACGCATCCCTTTTTTGTAATGTTATATAATTACATGTCAAAGCTTGTATGACACATACAAATTTAAATATGGTCAGATCATGCATGATCATAAATACATAACATAGCCATCAATCAATTATGCGAATTGTTTATATTTAGCATGTGATTCAAGTTATTATTTAAGATGTACTAGACATGGTGGTAAAAAATTATTTCCTAAATAAAATTGAACACATTTGGAGCATATTCGAATTTATTTCCAAATGTGTGTAAACTTATAAATGACACAAGAAGATTTTGATAAAACGGAATTTCCGATTTAACGATTTTAAATTTTGTTTCTTATAATGACTGGAAATATTGAAAATATAAAAATCAAAGTACATCCTTATTGTAAAAATATCGCTAATTTTTTCTTTTCTAATTTCAATCATAATTGCTTCATTGGTTTATAAGATTATTTTGTAAAACTTTGTTGCATCATTTATATGAAGAAGAATATCAAAGTTTATTGCAAAATTTGCCTGTACCTTTCAGGAATATAACGTGTCCATGCGGACTAGCGAGTTTCAAAATGGCGTCTAAATGGTGAGGCTGAGAATACGATTAAATAGATTAGCGTTCGAAGAAATTAAAAGACGAATTTGTGGCGCAAGTCGTGGCTGCCTCCCGAACAAAGAGCCGTCTTTACACTTTCTAGACCCTTCTGCTTGTATAAGTAATATCGAGCGTATGAATTGAGCAACGAAATTTCTATACGGCATAATGAAGCGTGTAGTGTAGCGATTGCCAAATAGCTCGCGAGAATTCTACCTGATTAAATACACGTTTTATAAAAAAAAAAACACATGTGCTTTCGCGCGCGAGAATGATAAACGAATTTTTCTTCTCCTCTCTCTCTCTCTCTCTCTCTCTCTCTCTCTCTCTCTCTCTCTCTCTCTCTCTCTCTCTTCTCGACGGATGTTTCGTCGCGTTGTTAATTGACACGAGTCAGGCAGGACAAGCAAGCATACTAATAGTCAAGTTGCTGATACTATCCACCATTTTTTTTTCCTATAGAGCCCATTATTATAATGCAGTTACTACTCGCCTTTCGCGATCGACTTTCGATGATTCGTAATGTTTCGTAATGTTCAACGTTCACGCTTACACGCAGATATATCGTCGCAACCTTCGGCCGTCCGCTGAGCCCCCTCCGTTTCGGAGTAAACTGTTAACGCGGCTAAATGGAAAGAAGTGGCGAGAGGGGACTGTATACGATGGCAGCTCCGAAGGCGACTCGGAAAAGTTCTAGACGAGTCTACGCCTCGTGCTGAACCCTGAACGCCAGCTTCGGAGCTGGCGTTTCTCGAAAGAAAAATCGCGAAAGGCTACTGATCGATCGCGCGACTTCGGCAGCCAGGTTCGCCTCGTCGTCGAATTTCCCGAAACGAAAGATTCGCGAAATCCACAAGAGTCACGCGAAAGGACTTACCTGTGTAAACGGCGAGACGGAAGTCGATGGAGAATGACCGCGCACGTTTCGCACGAAGTTCGTTCTCTATACCGTAGCTACGTGATAACGTTTCACGAACTGAACTACGCTCAACGACCACGTCTCCCACTAGTATTACTTCGCATCTGTTCTCGAAACTTCCTGCGGTGGCTCGACGTTGACCGAGCACCAATCAGCTGCCGACATGACGTCGACGATGACACCGCATTGGTCCACCTTAAGAAACTCGTCGGTTCGATCGCGCACTGCTGGTAACACAGTTTGAAACTCGAAGAGAGAAAGAATTTATCTGTTTTATTAAATGTAAAAAAATCACGCTGCTGCGTTTATTTCCCACGCAATCTCTCTGAAATTTGATAAACAATTTTTGAGAACGCGGTCCCATAAATCTCTCAATTGTATTTTAGTATATAAAGAAAAATTGGTTTATTTTTTTTTTATTTATTATAATGTATTTTTTTCACAGAATATATGTATAATAATATAAAATATCGAAGAGGAAAGAAAATCTCATCACACTTTTTAATACCTATATTGTTATATTAAAATGTTTTCTTTTATACGAATTTATTATTTCGTATAAATCGAAAATTGTTCCTAAGAACACTAATCCAGCCGCTAATTATATAACATATAATATACATATATATATATATATATATATATATAACAATATAATATACATTTTAGATTGAACGTAGCGAAAATATTAAAATTAAATATAGTATTTTTCATGTTTTGTATTTAAAATAGGCGCGTTATCGACGTCATGCTATCACAGATGGCGTAATGCGTTTCCGTTCATGTTTTCTAATGTCTTTTACAAGTCTTTTTCTCAAGCGGTACGCTAGCTGAGCAAGATGGTATGTAATTTGTATCGAGAAATTCCACAGTAATCGTTTAATGAAACGTCTAATGTTTAATTAAATATTTGATAATGACGTCCAATAAAGTACGTGTCATGTATATAATGTTCGAAAAGTACCGATTGCAAATTCAATATTAATAGCAAATGTGCCATAAGACACATAACCTTATTAATATGTGAATATAATTGCTTATAATTTTTCTTTCGAGCCGCTTCATCTAATAATAATTAAAAAAATTACATTAGTCAGAATTGTTTGTATTGTTTGTCGATAAAATTTAAATAAAATTCTTCATATAGCTATAGATATATGAAACGAATAATCCAACTTGCTAATTGTTTTGATTCTTGATTACAGACGGAAGGAACAGCTACCATTAGAACGAGAAAGTTCATGACCAATCGGCTTTTATGCCGTAAACAAATGGTGAGTGTATAAATAATATTAATTTTTATCATCCAATTGAGACACATGCAAGCATTATATGTACAGTGAGTGTAAAAAGTACACTGGGTATTTTCACAAAAAATGTTTTATTTCTGTATGTTAATAAATGATAAACAAACAATTATTTATTTATATTATAAAATCTTTTCTTTTTAATAATATTTCAAAAAAAAAACTCATAAATTATAACGTTTTACAATTCGAAACAATAAAATAACAAAATATAGTGATTTTCGAAAGTACAAAAAGTATTCGTACAGTCTGCTTGTTTAATAAACAAACAAATAAGCAAACAAAATAGAAACAAAATTAATACTTTGTCGGGTATCCTTTAGAGTCAATCACTGCTTGCAGTCTTTGTGGCATCGAATCAACAAGATTTTTTGTAACGGCAGATGAAATTTCATCCCATTCTTGTTGTAAAATTGTAATAAACTCTGCACGATTTGATGCTTGTCTTTTTCTCACTGCATTTTCGAGAATACTCCATAAATGTTCAATAGGATTCAAGTCCGGTGATTGTGGGGGAGTATGTAATTGTTGGGGTACGTTATATAACAGCCAATTTTTGGTATTATAGGCTGTATGCTTCGGGTCGTTGTCCTGTTGAAAGATGAATTCATTTTCAAGTCCAAGTTTTTCTGCACTAACGGCTAGATTGTTTTTCAAAATATCAATATACATTGCATGATTCATTGTACCCTCAATAAAATGTAATTTTCCAACTCCTCCAGCACTCATACAGCCCCACACCATCACTGAACCTGATATGTTGCGCAAGAACGGTTATCACGGTCGAGTAGTAAGAAAGAAATTTGGGGCAACATACAGAAATAAAGCATTTTTTGTGAAAATACCCAGTGTACGAATACTTTTTACACTCACTGTACATATTTATATGTATTTATTACAAATTTATACATGATGCATATCTTTTGCTTTACAGGTCGTAGATGTAATCCATCCTGGCCAACCATCGGTTCGTAAAACCGAAATACGTGAAAAATTAGCCAAAATGTACAAAGTAACCCCAGATGTTGTCTTTGTCTTTGGCTTTCAAACTAATTTTGGTGGTGGTAAATCTACTGGATTTGCTCTTCTCTACGACACTTTGGACTATGCAAAGAAATTTGAACCTAAATATAGGTTAGCAAGGCATGGTCTCTTTGAAAAACAAAAGCAGACCAGAAAACAGCGTAAAGAACGCAAGAACAGAATGAAGAAAGTTAGGGGTACTAAGAAGAGTAAAGTGGGAGCAGCATCTAAAAAGGTAAGTGAATTAATATCAAATATATATGTTATGTATAAGCATATATGTCTTGCTCTATTGAATACGAATGCTACCATTTTTTTAAAAAACTATTTCTTTTTTTTCTCTTATTATTAAATCTTGACATAAAAACTTACATTATGCATGTTGAAAGAATGATTCTTTCAAATGACAGGAGCTTTAATTGGCTTAATTGTTACGTCAAAATTATAATTGGCTTTAATTGTATATTCAATCTAGTATGGGAATTTTTTGTTTTTATTCAAATAATTCTAATAGGTAAATCATTGTGTTCGATGAAAATTGGATATTTTCATTGGTATATTCATAAAATATTCTCTACATGGATTTTATATAACTGGTAATTAAATTGCTCTGATGTATCGAATAAATAATTTTATTGATAAATACATATATATTTAAAAACTTAAATTCAAGATTTTTATAGTTAGATTAGTTTGTTACTTTCATTGATATTTATTATAGTTTCTTATTCGCAGAACAATTGTATATAATGTGTAATATTTAAAGAAATATAAGAATGATAATTGAAGAAATATTAATAAAAAAAAAAAACATTGATAACATAATTTTATAATAATTAATCATATGGGCAAATTCTCAGAAATAAAATTTTCTGTGGTCTGATCGTTCTATTATGCATGTTATAGTAGTATACATTTATTATTCACATTCTAGGGAAGGAAGTAGACAAATGATCATCATTTGCACTACATAATTCTGGAGAGGGAATATCTTTTTGCTTAATCAGGGTCAGCATGCAAATCTTTAAGTTTAAAAATACTTTTGTTCTTTATTAATTGTATGAACATATTGATAATTCTTTTGATACTCATATATATAATTTACAAAGAAATTATACATATATATGAATATATATATATCTGTATAATTCTTTGAGAATTATTTGTTGAACCACTAATCATTATATAATTCTAATATTTCATTTGTGCATATACAGACATATACCTATATATAGAAATGTATATGTCTGTATGGTGTGTTACATATTATTACATTTTCATATAAAAATAAATATTTTTGCTTATGCTTTAAATGTTGATAACAATTGTGCTTATGCATTATGTAGATTTAAAGAAATTTATAGTAAGTACTTGCATTTGGCTTTATTTACTTAATTTAAAACTTATTAATGTGTTAGTTATAATATCGAAAATTAAATTAACATTACATTTTTATTATAAACACACAATTTTTTCCCAAAATAATGAAATTAGAATACGTTAATATAATTATCCTTATAAAAAGAGGAAAATAAACTAATAATTGGAAACTTATCAAATGTTTAGTTTAATAAAGTTTTTTAATTTAATAAAAAAAGTTAATTCTTTTTAAAATTAATTTTTATCGAAAAGTTTTGATATAAATTAATTACAATTATAACATATCTGTATACAATTCTAACAAAGTAATAAATTTTATTTTATTTCAAAATTCATTCTATATCATATATCCTTTCTATATGAATTAAAATTACAAAGTCACTAATGTTTAAATAATGTGTTTGAATTATATTTAATGCCATGCTAGTGGGTGTTATATATTTCATATTTAATTAACGTGTTTATTTTGTTGAAATTAATGCTTTATGTGCTAATTGAAGGTGTATGCTATATCATACTTTTACAGCAAACTGTGTGTTTATTAATTATGGATATTAACAAATATTAAAAGTTTATTATATATGCATGTTAAACAATTTAAATGAGAGACAAAATATTCTATTAATTTGGACACACAAAATATTTTTTTTTTTTATTACAGTAAAACCACGAGCTATTATGAAGACCTCAATCATCATCGACGTAAAAGTTATTATAAAATTGTACTATGGAATATAGTTGGAATTATAATAAATTTTGCAGAGTGAACGTATACATTCTTTCTGATAAAAATAGGATTGTCGCATTTTCATATTATTGAAAAAAGTAACGTAAGTAAAATTAATACTATTTTGTATATTAAATGAACGCGCCATTATCCTTACCAAAATAATAATCCAAATTATACATTATTTCCACATAAAATGACTGATTTTATATGAGATTTTATTTTTTCTTATATAACTTTTTATACACACTAAATTTATATTAAAATTTAAACAATTCTGAAATAATTTTCTTGTATTGTAGAAAATTATTTCTTCTATAAATTTTTCCTGGTATATATAAATATTTTCAAATTAAATTAATTACATTGAAGTATATTCACAATAGGCTCATTTTTATATTTATTAAGTGAAAATTGTGAAGACAAAATTGAATCATCTGATAAATATAATCTTGACTTGTTTTTAAAACATTATAACTTCAGCAGATGCTGGACGAGGTTTTTGTGTAGAACGTATATTGACAGTCTCGTTATCTTCTACTCTCTTATTGAAGACAGGTAAAATTAGTTCGGTAGATGTTATAGGTAATTCGGTGGTAGTACTAATTACAATTTCTTCGGTTGATGTCGCAGGTGATTCAGTGATAATTACCGTAGATTCGATAGATGTTACAACTGATTCAGTAGAATTTAACATTGTCTCAATGGATGGTATAATTGATTCGGTGGAAGTCACTGCAGATTCAATGGACGAAACAGTTGATTCGACAGAAACCGTAGTTGTTTCCGTAGATGTTAAGGTTGATTCAGTAGATATCGTAACTGATTCACTGTTTGTTACAACCGATTCACTAGAAGTTAGAATTTTTTCGGTCGATGTTGCAATCGACTCTGTGGAAGTTGCAGTTAATTGAGTAGTAAGTGGAATCGGTCCGGCAAGATTTATAGTAGACTCAGTTGAGACTGATTCAGTCTGAGCAACAGTTTGAGATGTCTGTTGTCGCGGTGTTGTCAATTCAATCGGCGTAGTCGTTGGAGGTCGCGTGACTTCTGGAATCTCGAATTCGTGTATATTAGGCGTCCAATCGATTCCGAACATGGGAGGCGATGGGAGGTTTGGCATCAGAGGTCTCATATCCCACTCATCTGAATCGCTATCTGGACTGTAGTTATTCCCTGTAACTTTCCGGATGATGTACCAGTTACCAATTCGAACGCCCCAATCTTGTTTTGGGTCCAAGAATATGCTAGCTAATACACCATAAAAAAATTGATAAAATAGGAATGTTAAATCAAGATTGTCTTCAAGAAATTGCTTGGGACTATGCAACCGTAGAGATCTTGGAAAGAATTGATACTATACGCGATGTTAATTGCGTTTCCTGTACGACTGTCGAAATCATGATACTTCCAATTATGTTCCGTAGCGAAGCATAAACACATGATTTAACATTCAGCTCGACGTAAATTTCAGCCTTATGATGTAACAATGAGTTAAAAGAAAAC
This sequence comes from Prenolepis imparis, assembly GCF_030444845.1. Taxonomy (NCBI): domain Eukaryota; kingdom Metazoa; phylum Arthropoda; class Insecta; order Hymenoptera; family Formicidae; genus Prenolepis; species Prenolepis imparis. The sequence goes on along the minus strand of NW_028141171.1, from coordinate 11,482,696 downwards.
ACTACATATTCTAACTCTAAACTTTACATGATCGAAATTACTTACACAAATCTAGGAATAAGCCTGGATAACCCGGTATTCGAGTTCCTATAGTTTTATCGATGTTCAAAATATCCTGCGCTGAAAAATTCGGTGTTGGACCGTCATTGCCGAACCACTCTTGCCATTTTCCCACGATTCGATTCTTGAGCAGTCTAAACCAATCTCGTATTGTTTCTCCGAATCCAGCTGATCGATATCCACTATGTAAACCTGTACCATCTGTGATAAGCGTTTGCATTGAGTAGAGTGTCAAAAGTTTATAGTAGGAGGATTGGTTTTTATTATATACCATGTACAAAAACACATACAAAAACAGAGTAAGCAGAGTAATTTCAAATCATTATAACATTGAACGTTTTCAATTTGCATAATTTTAAAAACATTAAATTGCATGATTTAGAAAACTAAAATATATATATATTGATCAATACTTGTAAATTTAATGTATCGAGTAAAAATATTGAATAATTTTAGTTAACAATTTGAATACAATGATACAATTTTATTATTAGAAATTATCACTATCTTTTTATTATAATTGAAAGAAAGGATTTTTAGGACAGAATGTTTAATCTATCATTTTAAAGATTTGAGAGACTTAATCTACATTTAATTCATTTAATTTTAATATTTATTATCTTAATGTTGTACTGGCTTTTCAATTTTCTCCTGTATATACACAATCAAGTTAACATAAACGATTGTTTACACTATGCACAACCTCTATCGAAAATTGGTATCGGCGTAGCGAGTTGACAGGTGAGGAGCAACAGCAATACACCGAGTGATTGCATTTTGCAACCGGACAAACAATATCACTCTGCGTGCAGACAGAAACGCGTGTGGCTTTATATGTCCTCTGACGGAAGTTGCATAGCATGACGATCTCGTTAGTTCCACAATTTTATCGGAAATCAAATTGTATTCTTGCAATAATATCGTTAAATAGCATCGGCCTTGTTCGTCCTGATCCTGATCTCCTACACGGTTGACCTCCGCGTCATTTCTATAATATATAACTTATACCGGGGAATCCAAACTTCGTATATAACGCGCGATGTGCAGCAAGGGGGACAATCACTTATTCCGCGAACCTAAAGCCGTAGTACCATGCTATTGTATCATGTTACGTATGAATACAAATTACATATGCTTATATGTGCGATTACTCATAAGCTGGGACTGGCTATTAGTCTCAAACGGACTATCAATTGTAATTGCATTGCACACTGCACACTGTTAAAAACTTACAGTTTATACCATTTATACTTATAGTTTATACATTTTTATATTATGCGTTTGCCCGCGCATCTAACGTTAGAAAAATGTTATTGCATTTAATGTATTGCGCTAAATTAAAAAAAAATTAATAGTTCATTATCTTAAACACGTGCAAAGTATTTAATTCTCTCATTACATTTAATACCAACTAACATGATTTTAATATGATATATAACCTGATTTTAGTAGATTCTAGTAGATTTTCAGCAGGGCAGTAATATCGGAACATGCCCATAGTCGGCAGAATCAGGTTATACCTCATATTAAAATCATGTTAGTTGATATTAAATGTAATGAGAGAATTAAATACTTTGCATGTGTTTAAGGTAATGAACTATTAATTTTTGCAATGAATCGTATAACCGTCAATGATAAAAATACTACAATCCATTTATTGCCTATGAGAAATCTTGTTAATGCATTTATTGGCACAAAGTGCCAAGAAGGACCGAAACTAGAACTTGAAGAGATGCGTTTTTCTTAACCATTTGTACATTGTTATCGATAGGATTCAATTGATTGTTAATTTAATAAATTTTTTGGATGGTGAAGTACCTAGCGCTCTACACAATTGCTCAACTTGCTAGTTTTTCAGGTACTAGCTCTACAAGTGTGTTAATCGTACATCAGTTGGCTGAAACAAAGCTGTTTGACCTGCTACATGCCAAATGTGAAAGTGGACTCGTCCAGAGCGGTTGAGAGTTGAAAACGCTACGTTTGCAACTCTCATTAGCTTTCGCTCTTATACTCCTCGAATATTAGTCTGTTTTTACTTGGTTACGCATTGTCTTTAGCTTCTAAGAGTTCTCTATAGTGCGCATGAGTCTGCTGCAAAGACAATGGACACCGACGCTACACGACACTTTATTCAGAATCCAGGTGCAGTCTGTCTACATCAAACAGCACCTTACCAGATCAATCGTGGTTCATCAAAGTATCAGGTAAATGATTTTAACGATAAATTATGGATACATTGTCAGTACAGAATTGATCGATAGGATGCAGTTCAATTCTGTACTGATAATGTTTGTATACATATTATACACAATCTACAAATCCCAAGTTTTGTACAGGCTACAACTACAATAACCGTGGATGTGTGTGGTTGGGTTAGGTTATACGTTATAGAACAGCTGATTGCGTTTCAATAAATAGATCGTATTGCACGGGAAAAAAATATCTGATTACCAATACATGTACGGATAGCGCATAGAAAATAAAATAAAATATATATAATTCTACGAAAATTTTAGCTTATCTCCAAACATAGACTCGCCCAAGATTCTTAAGTCTGTATCATCCAATCACAGTAGTATACAGTGACGGAACAATAACTGTAAACGCCCATCACTTCTTAAAAATTGGCAACTCAAATGTTTTTTAATATCTATTTTTTAGTCACAAAGTAGATAACGATTTGTGTGAAAACATTTATAACGTTTCACATAATTTGCTTATGTCTTTGATGATGTACATTTAAAAAACTATTTACAAAATGTTCTTACAGATCGATCAATATAGTTTCATCCCACCAATATTGATATAGCATTTATGATCAAACAAGGCGATTATATCCCTATGATCCTATTTAATTACTATTTAATAGCATTTTATGATAAACTTTGTAATAGAGATTTTTAGAAATTTTTACATATATATTTACAATATATAACTATTTAATGATATATTGCCTAGCTTAAACCTAGTTTAAATATGGAACTATGTTGTTTGTGTAAGCAATAAATTCTGATTATTTAATGTTAAATATTGTTAAACAAATTATCAAAAATTCATCTGATTATACAATTTATATATTATATGACAATTAATCGAACAGTTTGAATAAATATTATTGCTTTGATGAAGGATTAAGTCAATCAGAAAAAATTGTTCTTAATATAGTTTCCTTGGTAAGCTTACTTAAATATATCCACAGCTTTGTAAAATTGAATTGCATTTTTGTTAAACTCTTTATTGATAATCTACGTCTACGTAATATAGCGTCTCTTTTCTCTGCATGAAGTGTCTTCTCTTAAATCAATGTTTGGAAACATATAACTGTAGTGTACCATCAGCTGACGAGAACCCAAGATTCGCCAGATATGTCGATTAATCGTATGATGACTATAGTCCTAATTTTTTATTCGATATTTCGTTAATAATTTATAATAAAAATCTGAAAACATTCTATTACATCAACATTTTGCAAAATTGTTCATGCAATTTGATACCTGGATTTTAGGACATATAATCCATCAATTAAAATATGATAAGAATGCAGAAATTATTATATGCTTTTAGGGAAACCTCATTCTGCTAATTCCAATAATTCTGTAACATTTTAATTTCCGTCTCTTTTTCTAACAAAGTTTAATAATTATTGATTATGTCTCAATCTCTATCGACATTGGGATATATGGAAATTAGAGATTAAAGTTTTTTTTTTTTTTAAGAATGAGATTAACTGGTCTTTGTAAGCAACTAATTGATTATAAAAGAAGTACTCACAATATTATGAATGTCGATTAGTCAATTAATCTTATTAATTTAGATCACTTAGTTTGTGCATTCTGATTCTACGTTCTACACATGCTGCTTCTATCTTTCTTCCTTCATCAAAGCTTAAATATATTTGATACTATAAGCATAAGCTGAACGAAAGTATGTGTCGATATAGTCGAAGCAAGCAGGCCCAATTACTACATCATGTTATATATATGGCATCGGTGCCCTTTGGGCCAGTTCCGCATCCAGCACTGTTCAGCATCATCACTAGTTCGCGAGTGACCACCATGCCACTCATGCCAGTGGTCGAGGTTGGGCCGGGTTAAAACGTTTAGCATAAATGCGTCCCTCTTTGTCCAATGAGGATGTGAATAGACGCAGTATAAGTGGATACGAAGAAAAACAGTAGAGTGTCATAAACGCAACAAAGGGATATTACAAAATCTTGTAGCGACCAGTGTTGAGAAGTGTAGAGAAAAAGGGTATGCAGGGTTTTTAGTAGATGAGAAGAGGACACTCTCTCTGGCAGAACCAAGCAGAGTTGCGAATAGGCAGCATTGCCAACGTATTATTAGAGTACTGAAACTCAAAACGTGTCTCTCCACAGATTGTACCCTGTCCCGGAATGACAGACATCACCAGCATCCACGGAGACGACAAGAATGATGATGGTGATTACACGGCGTCACCACTATCACCTCCTCTTCTCACTGAATTCGAAATTCAATGCAAGCCAGAACCATGTTCCAGTATAGATGATTCGATTGATGAAGACCCATCGGAGTTTGTAAGTTGAGAGAACTGTGTGTGATAAGAAGTATATATATTAATATCGAGCAGCTTTATCACCTGTATACGCCGTGTATGTTTGCATCGAAATCGAAATACTATTCAATTTTTAACAAGTGTTTATATCTTTAGAAAAGAATACTTGAAAATGCTACTTATAATTAGCCGAAATTGGTAGCCTATATTTTGCCGCGCTTTTCTTATTGTGTTGATTGATCGTTGTAAATATAATAATATTTCGCTTTGTTATATATATTCGAATATTATTTATCATACAGATGATATTGCATAACCGATCGTTTTTCAATAAATCAAAAATTAATTGTAATTAGTTTTTTCACTGGGAACATTCAAATCGCACATTTTTTGGTTATGTTGGTTATTTTTTGGTTATATGTTTCGCATAATATAAATATATAAATTTTTTGTTGTCTCGTGTTACTTAATTATAATTTAACTTTTATTTGCTAAGAGAGTCTTTCTTTACTTAATTTTATATTAAAATGTTAGAAAAATTAGATATTTGGAAATAATGTATTTTATGTTTTATTATAGGTTGAACTCTCAACATTGCGAATTCCAATATCTGTACCAACGATAAAAAATCCAATTGTTTTATTAGAAAGATGTGATAACATTTGGAAGACATTACAATTGATAAAGGTTGTCCAAACTGAAAAACCAGCAGTAATCAATGATGACAATGAAAAAGATAAAGAGGAAGAAGTACAATATTCAAATAAAACTGAACAGTCTGTATCATATAGAAGAAAGAATCGATCTACAGTGAGAAGTCATAATACAGCGTCAGTACCTTTTGAGTTTTCTGTCCAAAGAACAAAAAAAGTATATCCTTGCAGTATATGTGGCAAGCAATACATGGAAAGACGATCCTTAAGAAAGCATTCGGAAAGAGTACATGGGATTACTATTCCATTACTCATCAAGCGTAAGCGTGTTAAAAATACTTCACACTTATCCAATAAAAAGGACTTCGACAAAGGCAATCCAGCTACTTTACTTAATAAAGATAGGAGTGATTTAAAAAATCTTAATAATGACAAAGATCCACATGGAAAAATTACTGCAAAAACAAAACTTGTCAATACTAAAACTGTTGCTTCACAATCTACAGTCTTAAGGAAGTTTGTCAAATGCACATTATGTCAACAGAAAGTAAGATCTATAAGAAAACATTTAATTCATTATCATAAAATTGGTGGTTCTTCAAGTGTGGTGAAACAACTGGAATCTTCATTGTTAATTGAGAATGGAGCATCATCTGAAGATAAAAACACTACATTAGAAAATATATCCTCCAAGAAATCTCCACAATCTGCTAGGATGGATACGCAAGATGGATTTCGCATAATGGATCATGAAACCGATACTCGTAGAACATCTCAAGTCAAGAGAAAACGAAAATATACATTATCTTATAAAAATGCAAAGAAAAGACTCAAGTTAAGTCAGAAAAAGAATAATGAGTGTTATGTATTTACTCGACATAAGCCTGCAGTAACACAGAAACACGCATCTGTAAATGGTACCTCGTACAAATGTGACATTTGTTTAGGAATATATGCATCTGATCGTAGTTTGTACAAACATCAACGGAATCACATTTTTCGTGGAGAAACTAAAGAAAATTTTCACAATGTCAAATGTAGATATCTTAATTCACCGTTTAATAAGAAATACAAATTATTACAGTCTTCCACATCAATTCATACAACTGCAAACAATACTAGCAACAGTGTCAATAAAGATTTACAATTAAATAATTCCAAGCGTGAAACATTTAATCGCAACAGGAAGATTTCCAAGATTAATAAAGCAATCTACAATAGAAAAATGGACAAGAATAATGAATTTATTTGTGTATGCGGAAGATTATTTCGAAATCCTCATACTTTGTTCATTCATAAACAAAGCTGTGAGTTATTTAGACAGGAAGATACAATATCGCAGCATGCTGCAAGTATCAGTGGTGATTCCGGAAGTGGTATTAGCATAACAATAAAGAAATTAAATAATTCCTATGAGATTGTTAAAGACAATAATGAAAACAAATTCCAAAAATCTGAAATTTATTTCAAAGAAAATAATTTGTCTATATCTAACAGATCTGATCACATCAAAGAGTCTGTAAATTTATTCACTAAACGAAGAAAAGAATCAGATAATTCCGGATTATCTAATTACAGTAAAGATCATAGCGTTTTGAAGTTACATGTCACAGATGAAGATATAATTATTGATGTTGAAGATGATGCACAAATTGAATTTGATAAAAATAATACATCAAAACAAATTATTATGGAAAATGATGAAAGATATATGTCAAAGGTGCAGAATAAGGTACAAAATTTAAGAAATAAACAAGCTCCTGATAAAATCCGTACATTGAAACAAATGTGTCAAAACGTTTTAGACAGTTTTGCATATAAATCTGAGAATGCAGTAGAAAATAATAATTTGAGAAACAGCCAGTTTGAAGATCAGAAAATACACCAGGAAGATATCAAGATTAAAAATCAGAAGAGAATACATCAAGAAAATAAGAGAAAGTTACGATCTTCAAATAAACGACGTCGAAATTATGGAGAGTTTGGTATTTTGAACGATAGAACCGAGGTTTGTATGAAGAAATTTGATGCATTATCATTATGTGGATATTGTAATGAACAGTTCAAGACAATTAACTCATACTATAATCATCAGTGTACTGTTAAAGAGGGGAGACCATTTGATGAATTTTCACTAGAGTTATTGTGCTTCTATTGTAACGATGTATTAACTAATTTCAATGAGTATGATAAGCATATGACAGTCAATCATTTTGTTAATGCGTATCATTGTTACTTATGTATTGAACAATTTATAAGCGATAAAACGCGATTACAACATATTAATTTGGAGCATAACAATATGTCTTGCAGATTTTGTAATGAAAAAGTTTCTGTTAGAGTCAAAGCCTTACATGAAGCTTATCATTTAGGTTTTGGTTATCCTTGTCATAAATGTAAAAAAGCTTATACGAATGAAAAGAATCTTTCGTATCATAACTATAAGTCTAGATTACATCCAAAGACTGATAATCTAAAAACTTGTACCATATGCTTAAAGACTGTAAAAATTCGAAGTTTTCGCATTCATATGTCTACACATAAACATAATTCTTGTTATTTTTGCGGTAAGCTGTTTTCTAACAGGACAGGTTTAGAGTTCCACACCATGATGCATCATGGTACACAGTCTAAATTAAAGTGTAATGTCTGTGGTACACGTTTCTTCACTAAGAAACAGCTCGAGAAACATGCAAATGTAGATGGATGTAATAGTAGCATACAAGGAGTGAAAAATGGAAATATAGCAGCATATTATTAAAAATATTTTTTGTTTAAGAATAGTAGTATAAACACAAAAAAAAACAACAGATTAATGCGAAAATTAATATCAGACATAATTAAAAATATTTTGCATCTCGAATTGTTTTAAATTTAGTAGAGATAAGAAGTTTTTATGAGTTATAATTAAATTTATTATATATGTATATGTGTGTGTATAATCAAATTCGTATTTTATTATATAGTTCATATATGCGCGTATATCGATTATTGCGTATACGTGTAAAAAGAAAAAATGCACACATGTTTCATTATCTTTATGTATAAGACATGGGTGATATTATGTGAAAGCACCTGTAACTTGTCATATGTTCCATAATGTTCTATACAATATATAAACGGCTTATGAACAGATATTTTCGCTTTCTGCTACATTCTCACATGTCTATTGTATCGTCTGTGTAGTATTAATATCTTTAAAACTAATATCAACAAATAAACTAGTATCAATATCGTGCAAAATAATTTTTCTTAAAATAAATTTTTCCATAAATGTGTCTGTTTTATATCGATAATTAAAGCTGTTTTTAGTATTATAGATGTGTTCAGATACTTTTAGTATTCCTTCTGTATTACCTGTTAATTGCCGTTATATTGTTCTATAAGATATTAATTTACACAAACGATATATTTCCAATTAGATTTACCTATGTTAATATTTTATATATACAGTTGTACAGGAATTAAGGGTATAGAATCTATATTTTTGTAAGATATATATCTTATCATTTATTAAAAGATAATAGAACATTATACATATAATATTCCCATTGAATATAGAGATGAGTAAGTGACAACAGAAAATATCGTTATTAACACATGTTTAACAACACCCTTACAGAAAATATGTTATTTGTATTGATATATCGTTTATTTTTAAACTTGTTATTTACATGAAAGTCATAATAAACCAAAAGAGTATAATCTTGTATGTAAAAGGTATCACGTTATCTTATGTATGTATATATATTCTTTTTTAAGATCTCTGCATCGAATTTTATATTGTGAATTTTATATTACTATTATACGTAACAATATCATGATAGTGAAGTTAATTTTATACTTATTATACTTATGAATTAAACAATATTGATCTTTCATTTTAAACATATGTATATATTGTTAAATTTTAATTGTTTTTTTTTTCATTTTTGTACGTGACGTGTAACTAATTAATGTGAAAGATATATAGTTATATTTTACTAATTTACTAACATTGCTTTTTTTTTTAAATTTGCAGCTTCTATACATTATATGATAAGTATCGTATTATTTGCGAATTTGTACATTGCAACAATATTCTTAAATGAAATGTAATTGTGGACAATCTGGAACTTAGCAAATAATATAGCATTTATTTTCATCTTATAATTAAAATAATGAAAGTTACAGACGATTTAAGCGACAATGAGAGAAACGTTTTCAACATCTTATATATTGGCTGCGAGAATTCGACAGTTTGAAAAATTGGAAATGCGCGCGCGCAGTAGATGTCGCGGCGAGCGCGGCGTCGCCATCGACGGCGGCGCGGACTCGCGGACGCCGCGGACGTGCGCAGTAATCAAAACTGTGCGGAGTGTCGGGGAGGGCGGTCGCATTACGCTCAGTGCTCTCTTCGTCGTGCGATTCGCGGAGACGAAGGTATATACGCGTCTGTGTTTGTGTGTGTGCGCCGGCGGCCGGTCGATGTGAAGAAGCGAAACGCGACGAGAGACCAGCGACGACACAACGAGAAACGATGGCGCACCGTCGTGTGATTTGACAAGGGGGGAAGGAAGCGCCCGATGGGAAAAGTGTCTCGTTAATACTGCCGTGGTGGTTCATACTAGTGGACTTGAAGGTATCCACCGCGCGCAACCCTGCGTGTAATCCTGGTTAGTGTCTTCTTTCTTTCTCTCTCTTTCTCTCTCTCACCCCCCCCCCTTTTATCTGTCTCTTTCCGTCCGCTCTTTCTATACTTGCTCGCGCGTAGGGTGGTGTTCGAATGTACGTAATCGTTCAATAATCATGCGGATTCGAGGCGCCGCGCATCATCGAGCCGGGACAAACTCGGCTAAAGTGCCGGGAAAAAGAGTTCGAAAGATCGATCGCACGCGAAATAAATATACCGCGTCGAAGAACCAGACCGGGCACCGTCGACGCTAATACATACATATGCAATGCATATGTTACGCGCGTATATGCGGACGCGTATAAATGACAACGGAATTCTGGTTTAATAATTGTGGATGCGCTCGCGGGATATAAACTATCGCGTCTATTTTTTGCACCGTTCGCCAGTTTTTCCCGTTTCCTACTGGACAACGACCCCTCCAATCGCGATCCGGTTCGATCCGATATAATTAATTCAAAGCATTCATATAAATTATATACTCGTCATTAAGGAATTTATCCCGCGATATCAATCGCAAGGTGGAACATTTTCTACGAGCATCAATTTTTCCAATATTTTGTAAGATTTATAACTGTAATTAACAATTTTCTCCTTTTATATTTAATTCAGTTATTTTCGTGTGTTCAAAATTGGCCTTGCTCTTAATTAAATTATATTATCGCGTCATTTCTTGAATTCTGTTGTTTTTTTTATTTTTACAATGCGACAATCTTTATGTATCGTCTCTAATATTCTAAAGTAATATCCTAGTATTCATGACTCTATATATTTTCTCTATTTTTAAATACGCAATACAAAAATAGATATAAACAAAGTAGATAAAAATAGATGAAAACATACGGATGAGCATTTAGAGAACGTAATACTTAAATATGTGCGAAGTGAAGGAAGCAGCGGAGTTAAATGAATGCGCAAGCGAAAATAAGAAAGGTTTTCTAGATATTGAACATAAATTGTGCACATCTTTGGATGCCGGATTCCAGTGTTGAATATACGGTCGTAAAACCGAAACGTCGCGCGCGCGAATCCGCCTTTATCGCTGCGGTTCCGAGAAGCGCGCAGTGCTCGAACGGACACGCTCGGATCGATTTTCCCCGTGGTTCTACAGTCGACGTATGTGCGCGGGCTTAGGCTCGCTCGTACATACATTTTCTCGGGTTCTCGTGGATCGCCAGCTGTGATCATTCGTTATTTTGTTCCGTTGAATATTCGCAATTACATGCGACGCATGTCGTCGTCGTTATCGTCGATATGAAGTTGACTTCACGTTTGTTCTTCGGCCGAAACGTTCGCGATTCTGGACGAAGATACCTCACGTTCCCGCCCAAAAGCACGGAAAGGTCGGTCCTCGCTTTTATCGTTGATTTACATTGAAAAGTGATAAATATTAGAACGCGACTAGCTTTAAAAAAAGAGAGACTTGTGAAAAGAAGAAAAAGTTGTGACATATATAGTGTTTTAATAAAAGGTGCATCCTAGACAAAACATAAATGTCTAAAGCATATTGTCGAGACGTTACATCTTTGAAACGTACTTTCGGATTTTTGTGTTGTGATTTTTGATTATGTTAAATATTGGATTACACTTTGGCTTGCACCAAGTTCACTGCCTCGATCCTTTTTTTCTCAGCGAATAGCAAAACGGTAGGCGATCACAATGTGCTCGGACCGTTTTGTCATGTACGGTTATACCACCCGTATCGTTTCGTGGAGACTAAAAATAGCATTCTCCTCGAGAATCAACCAAACTAATTCTGCCACGGTTGCCCGATGAAACGCGTTCTTCATATTTTATCGTCTTCATTCTTAAGGAAATTTTTAACAATTATGCATTGAGAATTAAAATAGATGAAATTTAACAATTTTACGCCCACTTTAAATATATAATTAAGGTAAAAATTACATATAGCACGTTCCATTGGTAGTAAAACATTCCGAACGACATATTTGTAAATTTTCCCTGTTTCTGTTAACAAGTCAAATTGCTCTATCAATAAGCTTGGGTTTCGTGCGTCTCGAGAGAAAGGAAACCCCGCGGGAATTGAGGGGCTGAAGTAAATGACGTGTTATCGTCACGGTCGCATTTTGATCCAATCGCTTCTCTCTGATCGATTCGATCGGTCGCACAGATATCGGGATTCCGCACCGTGGACCAACGTTGGAAATTAACGAGCGCAAGTATCAACGGGGTGGGGGAAACAAGAACGGCGGCGGTGGTGGTGGTGACGGTGGCGGTGGCGAGGGTGTGAGACGACGAGGACGGAGAGGGTGAATCGACAGAACGGCCAAAGGATGACGGGCGAGGACGGAAAGCGCGGTGGCGGCGCCGGCGATGTTACAACCGGAGCAAACATGAACGCGAATGTCACCGACAACGCCAATAATGTTAACGCCAATGTTAACGCCAACATAAACGTCAGCCAGCAGAACGGTGCACCGGAAAAGGCGCCCGTCGTCGGCGGTACTAATGTGGAGACGTTACCACGCGCCGGAAAACAGGTAAGATTGTCATCAACTTTTCATTAGTCTAGTTGTAAGCACCGAGAGTGATATAGACCTTAGCATTTAAAAGAAATCGATTCCTAGGGTCAATTAAGCAAATCTTTTTCATTTCACGATTTCACGTCTTTTCTTTACATTCTCTTAAAATTACGCAAGTGGAAGAACAAGGTTTATTTAATCAACGTTCTATAAATAAACGCATCGCTTGATTTGTTCTCTTGTAAACTTTACTACATTTTTTAACGTTTAAATATATTTGTTAAATATATAATATATATTTGTTTCATCCGAATGCACAGGCAGTAAATAAAAACAAAATATAACTCTTGGAAGAGCTTTTTCTTTTTGCTTTTGATAAAAAATGTTTTTTAAAATGTGAAATAAACAAGAAGAAAGTTGGTTGCTTCGGCCTTATATCACATTCTCAATTTTATCTACAAATCACGAAATATTGTTATTTGATGCTGAATACGTATCTCTTAATTTCACTAATTTATACATTGCAAAAATATCCTTCGCAATGCGATAATGTCTTATCGCAATCTTGCGTGTTAAATGAACGTTAAAAAAACAAATTTATAAAAAATTACATTAAAAACCAAATCAAAAATAATATTTCACTATAATAAATATAATAGAAATATCTTTCTATCGCTGTGTTATATTGTCAAGGTTGTAGGATTACTTGTGTATATTATTAAATTTAAAAAAATTTGCTGTGTCACGTAATATCGAGTTTTTTAAGTACCGCATGGTGTGCGCATTGGTTCGTCACGAACATATGTATTTTTGGCCACGAGACGAGGGAAGAGAGTAGTATTATCAAACAAATAATAGGCTTCGTATGTATACATGGTATTTAATAGTATATACGAGCTTGCATTTGGCTGTTTTGCCGCATGTCAGTTCGCAATTTCGATTGCGTGGGTGAAGTACAAAAAGGGGGTTTAGTACAATTGTACTCACGTGTTTAATACTCCCCATGAGTTAGTTTCGTTTAAAATATTTCTTGCTAAACAACTTTAAAAAGGTGTCTGTGAAGTTGGCACGACATTTTACGAATTAAAAAAAAATAGTAAGAGTTCTTATAATACTTTTCATAGTTCTACAGTTACTGATAAAAATTAAAAAGAGTTCCGCATTTTTCATATTAAAAAATCAAAATTGAAAAAATGTGCTAACTTCGCGAATCTAGCACGACACCTTCCCTCTAAAGTACTTAAACGCGTTGAATAATATCATTTTTGGAAAGAGTTCCCGATAGTTCTGCACAAGTTCAGCATATATATGCAATTTCAGATCGATATTCATCAATTAATAATTTTTAATCGATTTTTAATATCTACGTCCAGCACGACATTTAGTGAAAATGTGTCGTGCTGATGATTTTCCACAGTTTTAACGGTAGTTCTCTACAGTTCTATAAGAGTTCTATACTTTAGAAACATTTTTTCATATAGTTCCGACTGTTTACTATTTTTTAAACAATTTTTTAATTCGTAAAATGTGCCAACTTCACAGACACATATAATACATATATATTACAATAAAAAATAATTTATATTTGAAAGAAATATATCTTATTTCGTAAATTTTTTATAAAATATCTGTTTTTTAAGAATAAATAAAAAATGTAGTTGAACGCAAAAATTATTTTTTGCAGTATTCATTATTTTGAAAACTCTTTTAATGTGTGTAGGTATATTTGTTATTATACAAATCAAATATTGTGTACTACAACTTTTCTGTTGCATATCGTATCGAGGAGTATTAAATTATTTTTTATTTTAATGTTGAAATTGAATTTGAGTGAAAATATATATTGTCTAGAGAAAATAAGTATATATATATATATGAAAATAAGACTCATTATATATTTTCTCGATTGCATAGCGATTCCAAAATTCGCTAGTGAAATATTCAGTTATTGCGATCGCAAGAGTGAATGAAGTATAAACAGATTTCATAATAAGCTTCATATATAACGATTATCAATACTTAGGCGTATATATTTTCGTATAATCAATAAATAATGATATAAATAATTCGACTAACATTTCGCCGGCACCATTTTTGCTGTAGGAAACCAACCTCTGCGTCGGGGGGAACTTTCCTCGTAGAAGCACAGCTTCGAAACACTTTATACTCGCGTTACTTTATTTCGTTGGCGACGAGCGGCGACGCCCGGGTTTGAACTATCACAATCTTCGACGCGTTTCGATAAAACGCGAGAAACGCGAGAGCTTATTCGCGCACCACCGATGCTCCATTTTCGCGTCCACGCTTTTTTCAAGGCCAAATTATCGCAGGGCCTTATCGAACGACGATGGCGACTTCCTCGCGACGCACTCAAGAGTCGCCGATATTCCTAAATTAGCGAATTAAAATTAGATTTCCGGCCGACGAGATCAATTTCGCGCGGATCAATGCGGTCGCGATCACGATGTCGATACACGCGACGCGATCGAGTACGATAATTAACGGCGTAAAGACACTAATTAATACTCGTACTTTCGTGGCCCGGCAATTAGCGCGCGACCGTTGATCACGAACAATGCGGAAATGCATTAGAGGCCGGCAGCATTCTAGATTGTGTTCGGAAATTTATTCGCCAAAATGCAGCATTTGACCGACCAATCAGAGAGCGAGGATCTCTTTGTCCTGATTGGTCAATCGAGCTCTTCACTCTAGGTGAATATACTTCCGAACACAATCTAGAATGCTGCCCTCTAATGCATTTCCTCATTGTTTGTGATCAACGGTTGCGCGCTCATCGCCGGTCCACGAAAGTACAGGTATTAATTAGTGTCTTTACGTTAATTATCGTATAAATCCGATCGCGTCGCGTGTATCGACATCGTGATCGCGATCGCACGCGCGAAATTGATCTCGTCGACCGGAAATCTCGTGTAACGTGTTCGTTTATTAGTAGCAATTTCGGGACGCGCAATACGCCAAGGTTGAAGTCGTTTGGAAGAGGAGGGGTGGGGGGAGGGTCGCGGCCCGGGCGACCCCTTCCACTACAACTTGGCCCCCTCTCGCGACGTGTTGCGCGGTTGCGCGTCCCGGAACTGGCACCGACCGGCGTCAGTAATAAACGAACCGTTGCGCGAGACACCTGGCTGACGAGATTAATTTCGCGTGTGCAATCGTGGTCGCGATGTCGGTACACGCGACGCGTTCGGATTCATACGATAATTAATGGCGTGAAGGCACTAATTAATACTCGTACTTTCGTGGCCCGGCGATGAAACGCGCGACCGTTGATCATGAACAGTTCAAAAGTGCGCTAGGAGTCGGCATTCTAGATTGTGTTCGGAAATATATTCACCTAGAGTGAGAGCTCGATTGATCAATCAGGACAAAGAGATCCTCGGTCTCTGATTGGTCGGTTAAATGCTGCATTTTGGTAAATACATTTCCGAACACAATCTAGAATGCTGCACGCCCTCTAATGCATTTCCGCATTGTTCGTGATCAACGGTCGCACGCTCGTCGCCGGTCCACGAAAGTACGCGTATTAATTAGTGTCTTTACGTCGTTAATTATCGTATAAATCTCGCGTACGTTTATTCGTGCCAGTCTGTGGCAGTTACGAAACGCGCAACACGTCGCGACAATATCGCCAAGTTGGAGTGGTGGGGGTCGCCGAGCTCGCACGTACTCGGCCGACCCCCCTTCCATTCCAACTCGGCCATTTTGTCGCGACGTGGCACGTTCCGTAACTGGCACTGACCAGCAGTAATAAACGAACCGTTACGCGATATTCTCGGCCGACGGGATCAATTTCGCGTGCGCAATCGAGATCGTGATGTTGGTACACGCGACGCGATCGGATTTATACGATAATTAACGGTGTAAAGACACTAATTAATACTCGTACTTTCGTGGCCCGGCGATGAGCGCGCAACCGTTAATAACGAACAATTCAAAAGTGCAGTAGAAGGCAGCATTCTAGATCGCGTTCGCAAGTATTGTATATATAAAATATAGCGCAAATTCGGGAATATCGGCGACTCTTGAGTGCGTCGCGAGGAAGTCGCCATCGTCGTTCGATAAGGCCCTGCGATAATTTGGCCTTGAAAAAAGCGTGGACGCGAAAATGGAGCATCGGTGGTGCGCGAATAAGCTCTCGCGTTTCTCGCGTTTTATCGAAACGCGTCGAAGATTGTGATAGTTCAAACCCGGGCGTCGCCACTCGTCGCCAACGAAATAAAGTAACGCGAGTGTAAAGTGTTTCGAAGCTGAGCTTCTACGAGGACATTTCCCGACGCAGAGGTCTTCCTACAGGAAAAATGGTGCCGGCGAAAGGTGAGTCGAATTATTTATATCATTATTTATTGATTATAGAAAAATATATGCGCCAAAGTATTGATAATCGTAATGTATGAAGCTTATGAAATCTGAGAAATTATCGCTTGCCAATAATCATAATCAATAGTTTAATTGAAAAATCGTGGTTTGGGAGATGTATTGTGATCCGCATGGCACGTGCATCTCACGATTTATCGACGGAATATTCCGACTTAAATCCTAAATAATACACGCGGAATCGCGACCTAAATAATCCGCGCGGAGTCATCGAGCGATGACCAATAATCCAAAGTCATTCGATTCTCAATCCAATAGAAAAATCGAAATTTATTTCACTCGCAAAACATCTCGTTTTATTGGCGGAACCTCGCGTCTTATTGGCGTTTCGAATTTTCTTCTAGCATCCTTTTTCGTTCCTCGTCGTGTCTCGTTCTTTTTCATTCGAGTCCACGCGGACTCGAGTCTCGAGCGTCGAGCGACTTTTTCTTTCTCTATTCCCTTTCTTCCGTCTCTCTCGCGCTTAGCTTATCTCTTATTCCTTATATGGCACATGGCACGCTCGGCCTCGGTTCTTCAATAGGTAAACAAAAAACAAACTAGATATGCCGACCACTTTTTTCCCAATTTTCAATGGTTTTAAGTGTCGCACATCGCATCTCGAAATTTGAAATTACATGTCGAGCTGTCATCGAGTTTCTTATCGCGGAGATTTTTATCTTTTAATACTCGTACATATTTCTTTCGTACATGTATACTTATACACGCGAATATATAAGATATCGTCGGTGTAGTTTCGAGCATTTTTTTCGAGTGTAGGAAATAAATGTATACACATCTTTTAATGTATCAAATCTTTTACTAAATCATCTCTCCAAAATGTTACTCTTTTTTATAATATTAAATTTATAAACATAATTGCTCAATCTCGGAGCGAAAAAAGAGTATTGTCGATTTTTCGTCACTAAACTATTGAAACTATTGAACATACAATTCTTTATTTTAATTCATACTTTTACGATTTTATATTACGAATGTTTTATAAATTATAATGATTATTCGATCAATTTCTATGTCAATATGAAATTGTTATTGATAGCTTGATCGCACGCAGTTAGTTGATTTTAGAAACAAGATAAAAAATAAAAGTGAAATATGATATTCTTAATTGAAAATTTAACTTGTATACAAAACTGAACTATTTCGCATTATATTATCGCATTATATAAAAGTAGTTCACATTATATCGTACTTGCGCATTAATTTTTTTAATTATGCGGACAAAAAAAGTATTTAAACAATTAAGCAATTATAGAAATAACTCAATATGTGCAATCTCGAAATTCATCTATTAAGAAACATAAACATTTTGTCGCTTTGTGACAAAACTTCAGCAGATATTCTTCTTCATGTATATATATCCGAAATTTATATGTATATTCTGAAATGAAAAACAAATAGAAGCGAAGGAATTTACTATAATGCAGCAGACTAATACAGCGTCGTATACATTGATGTTTTGTGGGAAATTTTACTCTTTTTTTGCATAAAATTTTAAACATTTTTATACATTAATTCTTATTCTGCAGATATTGATATACAGTAAAACAAATGAATAAATTACTCAGAATTTTTTTTATGTTGCAAATTACGAAAAACAAACGAAATATGAAAGCATTTGAGACCTTAGTATTGTTATATTAACATTGTTACGTTACTGCATTCCGTATAGTAAACATCCTAAAAATATCGTTTTTATCAAGCTCATCTTCAAAGTTTTGTATCATAGTCTCGAACGAAATATTATCCTAAGAAGCAATTAGCGGAAGCGAGATTTTATTTCACAGGAAATTTAGAACGTATATTGTTTTTATTGCGACTTATGTTTGATAGATTTGGACGACAGCGATAATCTCTGCGAAAATCATTATTTTTGGAATCGTAAATGCTTTTATATACTCGAAAGGTAAATTTCTATATTAATGTCATCACCTCCGATTTGCTTCAAAATTAACATGAAGCTTCTTTTTAGTCTACAATAAAGATATATGATGTTTTCAAGCCGGGTAAACAATATGTTGTCTTCGGAAAAACGCCACTTGACGATTTTTTTTAAAGACAACATATTGTTTGGCCGGGCAGAGAGAAAGAGAGGGAGTGTGCTGCAATTCGCCCTTGCAGCAGCGCCTCCTCTACTACTTTTTTCATCACTTTTGTAATCTGCCCCTCGCGTCTGTGGTGTCTGTGAAGTTGGCACATTTTACGAATTAAAAAAAAACAGTAAGAGTTCTTATAGCACTTTTCATAGTTCTACAGTTCCTGATAAAAATTAAAAAGAGTTCCGCATTTTTTATATTAAAAAATCAAAATTGAAAAAATGTGCTAACTTCGCGAATCTAGCACGACACTTTCCCTCTAAAGTAAAACGCGTTGAATAATATCATTTTTGGAAAGAGTTCCCGATAGTTCTACGCAAGATTAGCATATATATGCAATTTCAGATCGATATTCATCAATTAACGATTTTTAATCGATTTTTAATATCCACGTCCTGCACGACATTTTGTGAAAATGTGTCGTGCTGATGATTTTCCACAGTTTTAATGGTAGTTCTTTACAGTTCTATAAGAGTTCTATACTTTAGAAACATTTTTTCATAGAGTTCCGACTGTTTACTATTTTTTAAACATTTTTTCGTAATTACGTTCAGCACGACACTATCGGGAACTCTTCCCGAAAATGATATTATTCAACGCGTTTTAGTACTTTAGAGGGGAGGGTGTCGTGCTAGATTGGCGAAGTTAGCACGACATTTTTTCAATTTTGATTTTTTAATATAAAGAATGCGGAACTCTTTTTAATTTTTATCAGGAACTGTAGAACTATGAAAAGTGCTATAAGAACTCTTACTATTTTTTTTAAATTCATAAAATGTCGTGCCAACTTCACAGACACTTTAAAAAGACCGACAATAAACGCAATAGTAGTTGCAATTGCTGCATCTAACATTATTTATTGGATGGTCATCCAGTTTATTTCGGATATTATTTAAATATCTAAATATCTCTCGAGAAAACTAATATAAATAAATATCGAACGTTCGATTGATTTATTTATCTCTAGTAAGAAAGTGTCTTAACAACGGTGCATTGCAGTGATTTTAAACAATAAATTATTTTATTTTGCATCATGATTAATATCTGTGGCAATATCAATTAAACTTGCGATTATTCACGCGAATGAAATGTTATTTAAAGTCCTTCCTCTTTTCGTTACATATAACATTTTATTTTTCTAAAAAAACATTTGGATATTTTCTAGTTTTATTTTACAATAAACGAGGTATATAATAATCAGAATAACTAGATAATATAGTTCATTAAATATTTCATAATCGCAACAGCGCGCGGAACCGTTCGCCAATATTATCTGTTCACAAATCGCGCAATTTTTATTATGGGGTCCTGTTTACAATGTACATGAGACGTCAAGAGCGCAAAAAATGCCTTTGTCGCAAATCGTTACGTCGAGCGTATTAACATGCAAAACGACTATTAAGACGGAACTGACCGCCGATTGTTGCGAGTCAAAGGTCACGGTTACTCTAGGACGCAGGCTGCTTTAAAGGTAACGAGACAAGTAAATAGGAAACATACGTGCTCGTGGTCACGATACCGAAGATCCTGCATGCTCCTTTTCGGCAGGGAGACAAAAACTTTTTTAATCGAGTGAGCGCGTATAATTTCACGGGACAAACAGGATGTCAGATAGAGAATGTTTCAAACCGCTTTTTGTTAATTGCAACTTCTCTTTCCGACCATTCGCGATGATTATTATTATGTCGTTAAAACGAAAGACTAATCTTGCTCAAAGTAGAAAAGATAAGTAAAGTAAAATGCAAAGCTATTAACTATCTCAATAGCTTCAGATTCAAGGTAGTAGGTTCAAATATTTTATTTCATTTAAACGAGGAAGATGAGAGGAAATTGGTACACGGTGTCAGAATTTGAACAAGGTAAGCAGCTTACCTGAGGATGACATAAGAAACCAGTTGTGACATAGATCTCTGAGGAGGAGAATCAATAAACGATTCAATTCTATGTCAATTAATTTCTTATTCTTATTTGAAGTAAAAAATTTACCTTGACTTAATTCTTTTATAATATCAATTCTACCGCATCTTCTTTGCATATTTTAATACTACGCTTGTTTTTAGGCATTTTTTTGCAACAAGTACATTTGTACTCAAGTATATATTTATAGCTGTATTATGGCACACGATGTGTCATAAATATATATACAATATATTTGCATCAAATTACATATATTTTATAAGCGTAGATGGAATTAACTGGTAGAAAAATATCTATACTGTCAAAAATATATAAAAATACATGAAGAATAAAATCTTACATATACTGTAATTTTATAATATTTTTTACAGTGTACGATATTCTCACAGGCATATATGTATATTCGTGTATATGTATATTCCTTATGTTATGATTAAAATCACATCGACTCTTACGCTAATTAACAAGTATTTTCGTGCGGAAACAGTCGTTTCTTTATTCTCTAAAAATATGTCGTGACAAGAGCGGCACATGTTATGTTCGCCGAGTGTAATTCGGGGACAAATTATTTCATTTCTTCTCATCTCGTGATGTCATACTCTATGAATGTCGCCGATGTTTCAGTTTTACAAACGTATCGTCATTTCTTGCCTTGCCGAGTTTTAGAAAAATATACAAATTAGATGAATAATTAAAGTATAGATCACACACTTATTTCGTACAGCTAAGAAATGATAATTACGATGATTTTTTTCAAAAAGTTTAAGATTCAAACATATGTTTAAATTAAAAATTATATATAACTTATATGGCGATATAATATTCGAGATAAGCAACATAACCGGTCGCTGCAGCATCGCTTAAATTCCTCGAAGTCTGCAACAGCAGTTTGTCGTATTATCTAGTATAACACCGCTGAGACTTCATTGACTCGAGTTACGTTCATCGTCCGGTTTTATACGCTAACATTTAATCGCCCTTTGTACATACGTTCTGGACTCGCGGAGGATTACGTCATAATATTTTACCGTGGACCCTCGCCAACGAACCTTGAACAATGTCTCGAGGCTACGGTTAACCAATCCCGGAGAGAGAAAGATTCCAGTGTTTCTCCGACATAAATAAAAATATGTTTCCTTCGCATTACGTTCGCAATTGAGTCATGCTAGATAGCGAATTGATTAATTGACCGAAACTCAATGGCCGGTACAGTTAAAAGATTACTGGTTGCGTGTTCTCCTCCTGTAAATCAAGGTCTCCGCATTTTATCGCGAATATCTTTCGTCCGAATATCAGGTACCTATATAAGAGATTCTAAAATATTCGCGATCCTAAATTTCGGAGCACCCAACTTATGCTTACAAAAAAAAGATAGAAAGATTTTTTCGCTAATTAAAATTTAGACAGAATAGATAACAAGACACAGCAATTTTTAAGCTAAAAAAATTGCTTCTCATTGGAGGAGGATTCATCGTTGAAATTTAAAGTCGCGAGTTGCGAGACGTTCGTCATTCAAATGTCAGTCGAACTATGTAATTACATTAGAAAACTGTACTGCTGAAATTAAAGCCGCATACTCATTGTTTAGGATGTCCGTATGCACGATAAAGGACACGAAGGTGATGTTGCAGCGATCACGAATCTAGGTCACTCGCGACGCATTACAGGATTTAGACTATGTTCGGCAGTTCCTTTCATTCAACACCGTCGTTCTCGCGATGCTCTTTTAACGTCGCGTATGTACAGAGGTTGTAACGAAGTCAAAGATGTAATTCTGACAAGAGGGCGATGTGTATGAATTACATTTCCGATTGCTCGCAATAAGACGGTACGCAACATATCGCGCTATATGATGCAGGCACGCACGCTTCTTATGGCGATGCGTCATCTCTCTTCCGTAAAATACTTTAGATATGAATGCCTTAAACACTCGAATATAATTTGAAAGGATAATGTGCGATTATACCTCTAATTTAATATAGCAAGCCACTAAAGTTGAATAAACAGTTTTATTCTGGAGCAAGAATTCTAAGAACGTGGGCTGTTTCAAGCAGGAAAATAATATTGTTTTGCATTTTAGGAAAATATGTGCTAATATAAGCGTGCTTATGTAAAAGCCGCAATCTATACAGAGATCGTTAGAAAATATTCCGCGTTCGATAAAATGTATTCAAACGGTATTTTGCATAGCTCGCGCGGCGCGATCAGATAAATGCAGCGACTAAAATGACTTAATCTCTCGCATATCGAGATTAGCGAATTAATCCTATTTTGCCGCTTTTACGGTTGAAACTATATGTTGTATGCGGATACCGGGAACACGTTATTTTCCATTCGTCGATTCCTCGCCGGATGAAACCGCGTGTTGCGAAATTGTCGACCGACGTACATATATGTACATCCCCGTGTATATGTGCGTCCCTTCCGCCAGCTGTAAAGGTGGACTGAAAATAAACGTTTTGCCGCAATGGCGTTCAAGCTTGAATGCGAGGTGGCTTCACGCTTTACGCTAGATGGACGGTCCACAAACGCGCGTTTATGCGTCACCGTGAAATTTTACTTCGACGCGTCTCGATTCAAAATCGCTACACAAATCATCGGGTTTATATGGCATCACCTGGCCTGCACGAGATTATAATGGGATAACATCTAAGATCAAGACAGCTTATATCAAATTATTTTCAGCGTTTTTATCTTTTCTAATTGATATAAAGATTTTTTTCTTATATAAAAATATATATTTTTATAATAAAAAAAATTTGGAAAAATATTTAGAAGGTAATGTGCAAGTTTTTAGAATATATTATTAATTCTAGAGAAAATTGGCGCTATAAATGTTAATAATATACGTGATGATAATGAATGAAAATTAAAAACTATTTTTTTTACGCTTAAAATATATAAAATAAAATATACAAATTTTTCCAATAATAAAGAATTAATAAGGAAATATTTTTAAATAAAAGTGATATTATAATTTATTTATTTGCCATTTTTTATCAAACTTATGATTCAAAAGAAATAACATCCATTCATAAAATAGCAAGAAAGCAGTTTAAATTAATTGCTATCCTGCGATTTATTTATTTTAAGTTGATAAGAGCTTCCGTAGAAATTTGGAATTCTGCCCTTGACAAATACTTGAGCATTTAATGCAATGTCGGAAACTGCTGTGATTGAACCCACTTTAATAATCCCTCTCGTAAAATGTCATTGTCGTTAAAAGCAGCGAAGGTGGACAGAGTTACAACGGACACGATATGTGACTCTCACTGAACTTGATTTAATTATTAAATCGTGTCAGCTTCGAAGAAGCAGCTGGGCTCTTAACCCTTTAGGCGCTAAATTTGACTTCTGTCACATAAATCTTTTCGAAGGTAGCCAGAATGAATATTTAACGCGCTTGCTCCAGAAAGTGCTGCAAATAAGCTTAATAATTTAAGTTAGTCCGTTTTTAGAACATATTAACATATATGTGGCACATTACATGAATTAAGAGAATATTATGTAATTGATCATGTATACAGAGATCAGAAATGGATCTTTTAGTAGCAATTTATACTTTTATTAGTAAATACAAATTCTAAAATCTATGAAACTTGAAGTCTTAAAAAAGCAAAAAGAAATTAAAAATATAAAATGATATATGTTAACTTGTTATATCTTTTCTTAACAGTTTACAGAATAAAAACTTGTAATATTTATGAAAATTAAAATTATCCTAATATACATATGTATATGTATATATATAAGTTATATTTAGCAAGAAAATACTCACATTTAATACATGCGTATGTTCGTTTTTTATCGATGCACTTGAGAGCGTTACTTTACTTATAAACGTCTAATCGGATTCTCGAACGAACTAAAGATCTTCGGTTAACAGACTTCAAAGTATTGCCTAACGAAGCAGTCGACAAAGCGCGATAACTCGAATGCGCATTTCGGCTGGTTCACTTCTTTAAACACACTCTCGATAAGTAGTGAGCTGTGTAAACTCGACAGGGGTTATAGCCCTTCTCGCGTGGCCGATACTTTCTCCCTTTTTCCTTTCCCGCCCTTCATACTGGGGACCAGAGTGTTTCACCACACTTTTGTAATCGAAAAGGGTTCGTCCCTTTAATTCGTCTAAGAGGGGAAGAGATATGGCGGTTAACTCGGTATGACAACGATATCCTACCGATACTGGAAAAAGAATCCTTATTCCTTCTCTCTTCCCTTATTATCTGCGTAGGAAATTTGAGAATGAGTGAGCGAAAGACAATGTAATATAACTCTTGTCACTCTCTTGGGAATTAGAATATTCACTCTTTCGTCGTTCGCGATTATATATCACATGCAAATTATATGCAAAATAATTGTCGCGAATATGCATTAAAAAAAATTGCAAACTTATCTAAAATTAATCCATTATTCTCGAGAATTTATATTCTCACATGTTTATTTTATTTTATTTATTTGTTCTATTTTATTTTACTAATTTACAATTTTATTTTTTTCGAACTTTTTTGATAACTAGTTTGAATATTATTAAATTATATGTTAAAAAATAGCATGTAACTTCAGTCGTATTTACATATAGTTTCGATTAGACATTCGTTCTCGGTTACCAGAGAGTGCGCGTATCAACTTCGGTTCGAACAAAAGAATTATCCGGATAAAAGAAGCATCTAGCGTATAGAATAGACTACGTAGCGTTTTTGTTGTTGCCCTAATTCTCACATGACATTTTATAACACACGCTTTTGCACTGGCTTCCCATATAATCGATACTGACCTACTTTGAAAATGTTACATGTTGCATGGTGGAAAATGTCCTTGCAATCGTAATATTTGATTTATTTATTGAAAAATTCCATGGATATTTTATTCATTACTTTCCAAATTTTTGTTAGAGATATTTGTATATAAAATAAATTTTAATTATGCATATATATATATTGATATGTGATATATAATAAAGCAGGACTCGTTATCGCGTTTAAGCTGGAACGATAGGAATGCTAAAATGTGTATGATATTAGATAGGCGAAAGTACTGTTCACAACTTGGTGCAATAACCTGCATCGATTATCGAATAGATGGTTAGATCAATCGCTATAGTGCATTTATAACCGGCTAAGATTATCGTGATGTCGCAGATTTATTATTTTTTATAATAACGCGTAAATAAATGGGGCGATGAAGGAAAGAGAGAGAAAATGTGTGTGTGTATATTTATGTGTGAGGAAGCTATTCTCTCGCACAGTTTTAATTTATTTTCTTCACGTTTGAAATCTTCCAATGATCCAATAATGGTGTTATAGTCTCGCTACATTTCGCTGTTTGCTGATGCATTTCGCAGCAAAGCTGCATCACGGAAAAAGAACATGAAAACTTTAGAGATTATATTCAAAGGATTCTTAAAAATATAGTAAAAGATAATTTTTTCGTATTAATTAAAATAAATTACGTTGTTAAAGACATAGATAAAATTTTCCAATATATTTAAATTCCTTGACATACTTACATGTATTTTTTGGAGAAATATTGTTTCCGTGAATGTTAGACTAATTATTTTTAAAACTATTAATTTAATACTTTTTATATTTGTTATTATGCCTTTTTATTCAAATAAAGTATAAAACTAAAATAAGTTTGATAAAGCAAAAATTATGATTCTGAGTACATTTAAAATTGCAATTATAAAAAACGCTTTTCTAGCAAGGAACGTTAAATATATTGTCAAATTTTACTTTTCTTTAATGTATCAGACACGAAGAATCAAATGCGTACATGCGAAAAGATCAAGGTGATACGACGCAATTAAAACATTAAGTGGCGATACGTATTTCGCGCTGACGAACAATCAATTAACTGAAATCAAATATAATTACAATTGAACGAAAGAGAGATACTACTCGAAAATAGGTAACATATTACGTCGATGCCATCCTTTATATCAAATTAATTGATGTCAATTGCGACGCCAATGAAAACTGTTACTCGGAGAAAATGGCTAATTGCAGAGACAATAATATAATGGCTCATAGATGCAAGTATCCACTCGTATAACATCTAGCATTTTGACTATCGTGTCTGTTTTTAACATCTGTCTCCAAGTTATATAGCATTTTTATATAAACGTCGTCAACTCCATTTCCTTTTAATTCACATTTTAAATGAGACAAATTAAGCGAAAAATAAGACGCTTAATAAATCCTTAATATCATCTAATATTTCTGCGGAAATGCAAGTATGATTTGCACGAGAAACAGTCACAATCAATATTAATTAATCGATGCCGGCGAGTTTTTTCGCGCATATTTCATTCCACGCATTGTACGTCCGCCGTGATCACATCATAATTATTTTTGTTTATACGCGTACGCGCACGTGGCGAGATTACGTCACCGCTAGACAAATTGAAAGGTCAGGGAATAAAAAATACTCTCTCGTACACGAAATATCACAAACGAGTTTGTTTCGGCAATGCGTTGGTTTTTTACGATGCGTGGACATTTTCGCAATTCGCAATCCGATCGTTGTTACTGGATATCATGAGAAGAACCGACGATATTTTTATTACAACTTCGCCGAGTCAACTGTTGTGTAAAACGAGTTTTATATTCGTCAAGGCAGCATCGAGTCATCTCGATGATGATGCAATGCGCAAAGTGCAAAGAATTCATTAAATACATCTACTTGGCTCTTCTCACTCAAACTATATCGATGCTATTTCCTATAGTGATTTTATTGCAACGGATTAGAAAGAGATTTGACAATCAAATTGAATTCGGTAAATAACAAATGCGATTTTGCATATTTATAAAAAGTACTAAAATTATAAAAATATTAAAAATGTTATAGAAACTATTTTTCAGAGTCAAACTACATATTTCAAATAAAAATATTTTTATCGGCGTGTACTGCAGTCACAATATACTCTTCTTCCGCAGTTTCAATCCGCGGTAATCAATCCTCCTGCTTTCACTCGTCCATAAGCAAAAGTGCGTTTTTTGAAAAATAAATAAATAAAATAAATCGACCGCGTATCGATTAGCAAACGGTGTCGATAGCGATATACTAATGACAGAGGCAGGGGGATAAAAGGAGATTGATAGGGTGTATGTGTGCAAAAAAGAGGAAAGCAAAGGAGGTAAGAGGAGCGAATGGTGACAGCGGAGGAACGAATAGGGGGCGGTTTGCTGCAATAGCGCTGCCGCGTTCATATCGACCCGTGCTTCCGAGACTCCATCTTGCCTGTCCCACATATATATCTATATACATCTCTATGTATCTATTACTTACCTATCTACCTGTAATGCCGTGCCCTACCCTGTCATGCGATCAGTTTTAAATACTTTCTTCTACTTATTGTGTTTTCTCTTTCTTCCTCTCTCTTTTGTGACACCACAAACGTTAGGAAATGTTCAATTATTTTAATTCCCTCTGTGATCTTCAATTAAAGACATTCATGTGGTTTATTAAATTTACGAAAAAAACTATATTGCTGAAAAATATTATATTATTGGATTATTATTTTATTAGAAACTATTTTAATGTGTTTATCTGTCTATCTTTATTGATACTATTTTAATTTATTCTTTTAAAACTTTTATCTCTGCAGCCAATAGATTATTCTATTTATTGTAATTTAATACATTCGCGATTTATCTAAATGACAACAAAAAAAGTAAAAAAGAAGATTAGAATTTATTTACAGTACATCTGTATGCAGTTATCTGTTATTCTTTATCCTATGAAATTATTATGGATTATATATTGTGGATTCTATTCCCTCTTCGGATAAAAGTATCTATGACGAAGTAATGAAATTCAATTCATTGCTGCTATGCGTATATACGCCGTTAATATCAACGACCTCGACCCTTTCAACCGTGCTCTCCACTTGCCCCCCATTCAGTCAGAGAAGTCAGGGGCCCTCTCGCCCTCATTTCCTCCACCGGCATACCGAGAGTACATTTAATTAAGCCTCAATGAGAAGGACGTAGCGATAAAGAGATTACATTACTGGATAACGTTGGGTGACATATATGTGTAAATATATCAAGAATGGCCGAATGTGCGAACGGAAGGGATTCTGCCGCTTGAAATAATACGAATTTAATAATACAATTTTCTTTATCTTTCTTCATCTTTCGCGTTGTTTAGTTAGTTTCGATAAATTTTTACAAAATTATGTTTCGTAATAGCTCTCAATGAATAATAAATGAGAAGAAAAGAATAACTAGAAGCTTTTTTACGATTTTTCCCGTTACTATTATGTTAATCTTGTTAAATTTTTATTTTTTGTGTTTATATTTAAAAACTTTTTAAAGTTTATAATTTTGCTTAGCATTTAAAACTTCAGTATTTAAAACGTTGAACAAAATATTAATAGGAGACAAACTCTGCTTTTTTTCTCCTTCTTTCGGGCTACAGATTCTTGATATGCACTACACATAAGTAGATAAGCGTAGACGATGTGAAAAATTGTGATTACCGTTAATTAACAGCAATGTTACATTATAAAATCACTTTGCACGTTTTCATCATCTTCAGAGTTATTTCCGCCAAGCTTAATTTACCGTAATGAATGGCGCATTAGAATGTAATGCTTACGTCGCGTAAGCTACAATTAGAGATTGCCTTAGAATCTGATATAACAGTACGACGGATTCAGAGTTCAATTATTTGACACTTGCATATATGGTAATACATCGCATTTATTAACAGCTCTTGGAGCTGTTAATAACGACGCAAATGTAAATTCATTTCTGTCTCGACAATTAAACATGTCATCTCGCTATGAATAGTTAGAAGCAAATATAGACTAACATCTGTTACACTAGTGCAATAAAAATTATATAAAAAATTATTCCTATACATATTAATGAATTAGATTCGTGCATCTATAGAATTTTATTCGACAAAATCATAATGTTGGAATTTCATTGAAATTTCATCAATGTTACACAAATCCATTTGTTGAATAATAATGATTATCGCGTTGCCAATTATGGTAGTGTTCTTGGAATAATAATAATTTTTAAATGTCCTACATACTTTCTTAGATGTGACCTCAAAGCTCTCGATCGTTACAGAGACGTAAAACTCGACTAGCAGCAAATATTTTCGTATAGCGAGTTCGCAGTGAAGAAACATCTCTCGCGCAAACGCGTTCGTAAGATGTTTGTCGCTTTATCGCGCTTGGATGTTTCGAGTATTATAACACTCGAACCGTATACTTTTCGTATACGATGACGACATGGATGAGTCAGAACTGCATTCGCCTTGCTTGCAGTGAAAATTGGGACGTGGTGATATACCGTTCGGACAAACCGGTTAATTCAATCGTTGCATTATACAATTATGTGCAACAGATATCTAATTAAACTAATTTCTTGATATATTATTGTGCCAATTACTTGTCATTATGCAAATAAAACGTAGTAAACACTTTTGCTTCTATTATTCTTATGAGAGAGACAAATATTACTTTCTTACTTAATATTAACATGTATTGTTATAATCAAAATATATAAATAATTGACATATTTTTACATTTACATTTATTTTTTCTTTATTTTTATTCATAACGTATATAATTGAGGCATGAATGTTCGAAAAAAATTTGTCACGGCAATTTCTCATTCGATATATATATATATATATATATATCTATATGATATCTGGAAGTCATCTCCATAGTTGATTAATGATTATACTAAAGTACGTGCTCTCTTTTACATCAATCGATGTTTTTCTTGAATGATTTCTATTGATATTTGGCTCACAGCCAAAACTGCTTAAGGGGATCAACAGGATTTTGATACGTGAGTTACGCAAGCAAAGCCAGTAGTTATTTTAGCACACAATTGTATCCTGTTCTATTTATTCTAAAATTTCGATTAAAAATGTTCTAAGTATCTCAGTATATCGAACATTTAAACTTTAATTTATAATGCAATAGTTAACTCAACTATCTATATTATTACTTTTTATTTTTATTATTATAAATTTTATTATTATAATTTTATTGCAAGAAATATTACACGATATCAAATATATATACAAGTATATGTAAATTTTTTTTCATACGCTATTTGATTGATTTAAATATATGTAATATTTTTGTAAAATTTTGTAAATATATAATATATCAAATATATAATATTTTTAAAAGTATAAAAAAGTCATCAGCAAAAATAGATCGTGGAATAATCATCATGCACTTTGAATTTAGTCCCTAGGCGTAAATTACAGCCGAGAAAATTTGCTTTGCTAAAAAACTTAATCTACTTGCGTATATACACAGCGTCATTCTGAACATACATGATAAAATAACCGTAAAAAAAAGTCTCCAGCATTATTAGCCAGACTTGGCACCTGATGACTTCAGCTTGTAACGCTGGACGTGATGTCATTTGCCGGCCTGTATAATATGCAATGATTACATAAGACCGACTTATGAATAAAAATGGGGGATTTTGATATATTGGAGGAGAAGAGGGACAAAACAAGATTTTATTAAAATCGTCCTTGCGTTTACGAGTTTAATTATCTTTGATTGCATGCGTATTTTTATCGGTCACATACATACGTATATATAATGCCGCAGTTATAAGTCACGTGCGTAAATTATTACGGTCATCATTAGATCGCTTATGAACTAAATGACGTTCAAATGCCGATTCGAATATGAATCATTCTCGGAATAAAGAATTTAACATATATTCGTGTCCATTTTATTCATGCCTATCAATTCGTAATTAAATAATAAAGCTATATAGAAATGTTATTTTATTATCTCGTCATTTATCTCGTCCATTATTATGACAAAGTATCAGAACGAGTGCTATCGCTTTCTTACATACGTTATTTTTTGTAGGTTGTTTATATTATTTTTAATTCTATATATTCTTTATCTTGTTATAATATTTTTATAAATGCATAAAACAAATAAATATATATTTTTTGTCTCTTTTATAAGAACAGGAACAAAACCTATATTTGCATAATGAAATGTTTGTAGTTTTACATTTTACGTTATAAAATATATTTTCTGTGTTTTCTTTTTCGCTGTATACATATGTGATTTGTGTACATTACAAATTTTTTACGTACAATTTATACTTATACATAGAGCGTTCTTGTGAAAGGACGCTTTATGCATGAGTATGCTCTAGGAATAATGTCTAACAACTGGCACATCGTACTCATAAAGCGGTCGTTAACATAGTAACGAGTGTCGCGAAATCCTATCGGCGACGCGATCACGAGGTCGCGATATTAAATATGCCCGTGGGAAGTCTCCCTGCAGGACTCGCGGGAACCCCGTTGCAGAAGGATTCCCAGCAAAACAGATAGATTTAATTGCAGCTGCTGAGGATATGTGGAAGAGGAGAAG
Organism: Prenolepis imparis; assembly: GCF_030444845.1. Classification (NCBI taxonomy): domain Eukaryota; kingdom Metazoa; phylum Arthropoda; class Insecta; order Hymenoptera; family Formicidae; genus Prenolepis; species Prenolepis imparis. Next base: position 11,450,498 of record NW_028141171.1, on the reverse strand, counting down.
AGAGTTCCTACGTCTTTAATCTTCAAGGGAACCGATACAGACTATCGAATATGCACTGTCGTATAATGATGCCTAATTTTACCGGCAAAATTTTAGCATTTTTAACTTTTTGTTTCAAAGAAATAACAAAGTACAATATATAAAATAATCGAAGAAATTTCATACAACGGGAAATAATTGCGAAATATTTATATAATTTTTTTACATCGAAAGTCGTGTTTTATTTGATAATAACTTTAATGGGAATCTATTTGAGCATCTTGTGTATACAGATCCTCAAGAAAATTGAAATTTTGTCCGTCCAGGCCGGAATCCCGGCATCGTGCGTTTCGCACCTTGACGTTATTTTTAACTATTATGTCCAGCACGCGGCGTTCATGTTGCGGGTTGACGTCTCGGCTAAACGTAGATCACCGGTTTCTCGCCGACATGACCGCGAGCGTGTTATTACATTCTTAGCAGTGGGGAACGTGGGGGATAACTTATAAGAGCAACATCAGTTATGGTACTTTGTGTCGATGTATATACATGCACACGTATATACATATACACTTACACGCATACATAATTGCTTTTTCACCCTCGTACACTTTTTGGATATAAATCGACTTTACGCTGCGAGAACGCGATCGCGTCCATCGTGCGTTTTCTTAATGAAGGTAGAATCTCCGGCACTTAAAACTGGCGCTATTGGAGAACGTTTTTAACGAAAAACCAGTGAGACCAGTCAACGATATCGCGTCCGCGTGAAGATAATCGTTCTCGGTACTCGTTTCGTAACGTCGTAAACTTGTTTAGTAAATTCATTGCCGGATATAGAAGATAGGGATAGAAGATGAGATTTCATGAGGACTAGGCTTCTTCTGGTCACGAACTTCTAATTCTTTCTTTCGGCCAGTGACCGAGGCAAATTGTCATTAATCATCGGTGTTGATAGGTCGAGACATTAATATCCAGAGCGTAGCTCATATCCCTCGGAGGGATGTCCCTATTATATCCCGAGTCTTTGGAGAGAAGGCGTGCTCATTATACTCTTATGATTGTAACTAATCCTCGGCAACCGCTAACGTCTATATAATTAAATGTTTCTGTCGTGACCTTACGGCGTTAACCTTTCGACGCAGTACATGTTCAAATAAATCACGTCAAAAACTTCTTTAAACATAATCTGGACTTTAATTAATTGCAATTATGTGCTCATTAAAAAAATAAGATTCATATCTTTAAATTTTATAAAGAAATGTTTTACTAAATTAAACATAAAAAGCTAATCATATATGGATGCGATATAAATAGCGTATTTTTTTGATATTTTGCCTTAATAGATCTAATAGTTAAATTGTAGCGCTTATGCATTCGAAACAACATAATGCGACTATCAATCACCAATTTTGCACGTTGTATAAAATAACAGCTGACTGATTCGATGAAATCGCTACTTTTAATGCAGAGTGCGCAGCCAGTTAAGCCTAGTATAGCCGAGATTGTTATAATATTCTACTCCGTCATTATTATCGCAACCATTAATTGTCTGACCACTTAGTCATAGCGATCACTTGCACTAGTTTCATGTCTGATATCTAGTTTTCTGAAACGTATCCGCGAGCGATGGTACAATGAAGCAAACTTGTTAATATCATGAAATTTATTTGCCATTTGTTTATCACCACACGATTAAGCCTCAATAGATTAGCCTCATTAGATATCCGTAATAGATTTCCTATCACTATACTGATATCGGATTATAATTATATTTTGCTAACATAGTGAACAAAATATAATTATAATCCGATATTTAATGTTGTACATGTTGAATCCTTTTTGTTTTATTGAATATTGGCAAATAATTCTGAAAAATCTTTTGCGCTATTAATTACGTTTTGCAGAAGTTGTGAAATAATTTTCGCGTGACCATTAAGCTCGAACGTAGTCGAGAACTAAAGTTTTTTTGATTATTGAACGCGACAATTGCAAGCGAAATATATACGTCTATTTTTAGAAAACTAAAAGAAATATGCGAATAAAGATTTACAGTAAAATATTAAAGACTTCTATTATGATATGATATATTATAATTTTTTCCATTTTAAGACCAGATATTTTTTTTAGAATTACGCAAGCCATAGCTTTAATCCTACGTTTATTCCACTTTATACGATGCAGTAAAACGTCAAGCAGGAATTTCAATTACGCGGATAGGAGCATTCTGAGAGTAGACAGCATACGTCAGGTATAAATTTACTCTGGACTACGTAATCCTCGAAGGACATAATATTCTTGTGTTCTTTATCTGACAATGAATATTGTGTGGCGTTTTCGATTACGGCATTATTAACCGTGCTGACGTTTTTCTGGCGTATTACTTCATTGATCGGAAAATGCAAACACGTTGTTCGCTCGGTTACACTTCCTCGACTTGACTCCGTGTTTCTTTCTCTTCTCATCTTCTTCTGCTTTCCTCCTATGAGCCGCTTCACTTCTTTTGCTTTTTATTATCCTTCCTCTATCAAGCTCGAGCCAGCATCTTTAGTCAGTCAATGAACTCGGCCTCGTTTTATCATTGTCATGACTTTAATTGCTGTCCTTTGCGCGAGCAATATCGTCGTTATTGCCTACATATCTTTTTCCGTTGACTACATTTTAATGAGACCAGACCCTCGACAATTATCGTTAGTTATGTAAGCGAGGATGTGCTTTTTTACGAGATCGGATTTTGTTATTAAAATAGAAATTATTGTTGAAGATTACTACTCACAAAATTTTGTTTCGATAAAATAATTACATTTCTATCGAATATGTATTTGTATATGTGTATAATTTTGTGTTTACAACATATTTCACGAATCTTAATTCTTGTAATCTTTATTACTATTTCATTGAAAAATTTATGCGAACAATTTTTCGTAATGCATCTTATTCTTTTCCCCAGGAGAATGTTATAACCATGAATGCCACTTTTTGTCTTTCTAGAAAATCCTCTTTAAGAATTCTCGAAATCGTTATTTCTTTATCTTCTTTTTACAATTCTTCATCGAAAGACTACCTTTTAAAGTTAATGATCTACTACTATTTATATAGCTTAAATGTATAGTCACGGTTTTTTAACCGCGCGCTTTTGTGGCGCTCGTCGGGCCCGTTGCAAGGATGCTTTGTGAAAGGGAAAAAGTGTGATACCTGCACGAGAGGTCCGTTGATCCCCATGCAGCAGGTCGTTGCACTCGCTGCTGTACTATCAACTGGCTATGGTCCGCGACAGATTCGCGATTTTGAAATTGTTATTTGTAGATTGGATTTATATTGGAAGGCGTTATTATTTCGCATACAGATTTCAATTTTTTTATCCGTGCTTATCCATGTCTAATTTAATTAGATCAGTCGTGTCTCGTCTAATTTATTTAAGAACGCGCATCCATAACAATCGTCAACGCTCATTCATTCGCGTGCTTCTTTCGCGAATAAGATGAGCAGTTTAACTATATTATCGCTGACGAGCGTAGCATCTCTTTTATCACGTCGATGATTGCGAGTGCCAATTTCTCCTTTTCTGTCGCGAGGGCGAAACTATTCGAACACATTCTATGGCTGTTAGTTTGGCGCATGGTGCGGCTATAGTTAGCCTGATGCACCGCCAGAAATTGCAAGCGGCCGCGCATAGCCATTACGATCATTGCAGCCGTACATGTAGCAGTACTCGTCGCATCTCAAAGTTGCATCTGATAAAAGACGAGTACGGAAGAGAACGCCTTTATCGTAACTCTGGCGAATAAATGGCGAACACTGGAATCACGAAGCTATTGTTACGAGCCGGAAGTACATATTCTGTTTCTCTTCGCGTCAAGTATATTAAAAAAAAAAAAAAGAGCAGACTCAGATCGGGAATGTAACGTTAACAGCCACTAAATTCTAAACTTTGTCATAGCCTGCGTGTGCACGATCGCGCTGTTATTCGGTTAATGACCCAGGTCGCGAGTTATCCGTTAAATTATTCCCCGCTCTTTCTTGTTGCAGTCGGTTTGCGTGCGGGATCATTGTGACGTTATTCCCTTGGCTTAGAGAATATATGCCTCAAGCTCGGTGTTTCGAGTCTTTTTTGTGTGCAAAGATGCGACTTTAAATGATGTCGCAGCAACGGAAAGGAAGCTCTGTTAAATGCGACTATAAATAATTCACGCTGGTATATCGTGGTGCAACGTGTTTTTTTTTTTTAAACGTTTGGAATAAGTTCATGCGTTATAAATTGCCGCGGGAGTTGATAGCGCGGTTTCTCTCTCGGTGACGTCGTGGTCTGCGTTCTATGTTTAGCGACTCCTTTCACGCTCCCTAAGGGAACCCGGAAGCCCTTAAAGCATCCCTGCCTAGACAGCAAGTGAAGTGAGTACACTTGCGTAGTTACCCGTTTACTTAACGGGTTCCTCAGTTTGAACCACCGGAAAAACCGCAGAGATCGCTAAAACGTTTATGCTGAAGTCTTTCTCTGAAAAACCGCAGCTTCAGACGTATCATTCGCGATGGGGGGGAAAAAAAGTATTTGATAGTGTATTAAAAAAAAAAAACTCGATCTTTCAATTATATCGCCGATAAGAACAATATTAAAGTTGTCTCGAATTTTGAATCTTGTACTCTACGATCTTTTCATTATCTTTTAAATTTTATCATAATTATATAATAATTAAATAATTTTAAATATTTCTTATATGACATTTGTAATTAATTGCACAGAAATATCAAACATAGTTAAATAATATAATGTACTATTTTATTATGTGCTCCAATATAGATTGTTGACAAATCAAAAAATTTGAAAATTTATCATATATATTATTACCTGCCTACTATCTAATCGTAATACATTATAATAAAGTTATCAGTTATGTCACATAATTGACGCACAGCTGACCTTCTTAAAGCACTTTAGGCATGCGAACTCTTTAAGTAGCATTTACGCGACTCGAAGGAGCCTTCCGTAATAGCGAATAAGAAATATCTAAAATGCATTTATCGCTTACACGTGGAAAGTTTTGTACCATAAACTTCGCTAGACATTTATTTACAGTTACTTGTTGATAGTTAATTGTAAGAATTTAAACTTATCGAGTAAAGAGACATACGAGACATTTTAATAGCGTACACTTTATCGACTGCTTTCAATTTCTAAGAATCCACGTGCGCTGTTTTTGTGCAAATGCAGGTTTCCACTTAATTTATATCTTTTAAGGAAAAGTATGTCGATTGACGTAAATGGAAACTACCCTTTTCTTACGGTTACTTATGTAGAAAGTGAGCGCAGTTGAAAAATTTTTCAATTGACAGGCTAATCTTCTTGACTATGTTGTGTAATTTATTTTTGAAGAGTAATATTTTTATCGCATGTAATATTATTTTACTGATATTTTGGGAATATTTTAAGAAATAATAAGAATATATTATAAATATTTTAAGAAATAACGAGTGCCATAATTTATTACAAACATATGTACTTATATACAATAATTATAGTTTTTTTTTTTTTCTTTCTATAATGCTTATTTATTTTCTTACGTGGGAATTCTTGAAAGAAAAGTGAGAGACTACTGAAAGGGAGTAGGAGAAGCGGACGCGGAAAGGAATATCTCAACATGAGGAAGTAACGGTCTACTGAATTATTTAAGACTTGTCGGAGTAGTCCGCGTGAAACAGCGAAGATTCCCTGCATTTGCGATACATAACTAGCATGTATCCGTGTGAACACGTTCGTCAGCCTCTGCATATATAATTGCATTTTTCCCTTATTGTATATGAGATTGTCGGAGGTTGCGATCTTATATAACTCACAAAATTTTGATCGAATTATTCCATAAATAATGCCTTTTATCTTATTGTTAGATAAATAATACAAAATAATAAAGTATATAATAAGATAAATAATAATTAATATTGTTGATAAGAGATACACACATCTCGAATATCTAAATATCACGAATAATGATTTTGATAACAGATTTTAAAAAGTATATTTTATACTTTATAAAATTTTTCAAACTTTAAACAATCATATTATTTATTCATGATTTAATGATATGTCGAATGATATGTGAAAATCGCGAAATTTTTTTGAGAAAACTATTTTTTTCTTTACTTTCTCCTCACTCTGTATAAATAATTGTGATTCAGAAAACTTTTCAATACACTTAAACGCATACGAACGGCCAGAATTGTACGTATTGTACATTTCATTCAAATATGTTTTCTCAAGCGTGAAGCGAATATACACGTTGTATGAATACAGCGGAGATTTATATATACATATAGTATTTGTTGAGACTATTCAATAAAAATGTTACACTGACAATCCGATGTGACACGTCAGTTCTCATATAGTCTGCACTTGTATATCGCTTGTTGTTTGTTGTGTCCAGCAAAAATCAAGCTGACACGAATGATTGTCCATTTTAGTAAATACAAAATACGATCCTAAATAAACTATATGATTTGATTGGATGTGATGATTACTACGATACAAACTGTTTGCATCTGTAATTTCTCTCTAAAAAATCAAAGATCCGTCAATAAATTGCTTTCGTAAATGGATAAAACGAGATTCTTCGGATTAAATCGACGCAACTTTACACTTCTCTCTGCGTTTTATTTTTTCTAAAATCTTATGTCAGATGTTTTCTTTTATAACCGAATAATGTTAAGTTATGTGCTCATGCGTATTTACACTGCAAATTTTAGATAAATATAATATTTGACAATTATATTAACATTATTATATTCAACATTTGATAAAAAAGATTTTATCGAGACAAAAACTGCATAATTTATAGCAGAATCTAAATTAATAAGAATGTTTCGAATTTCATTTTTCGAACAAATATAAAAATGCGTGCACTTTTACTTTCTTCTTAAGCGTTCTAACGCTAAAATATTACGTTTACACAAACCGTAATGCTTGATTGTGAAAATTGATAAATTTTTTAAACGGAAGTCTATTATAGACAATGTCAATATTTCAAGAAATAATCCCCACGCTACTTTGGACAATTTATTTATGATAGAAAAATTATGATAATTGTTTTATTTCTCCTCTATAATTTACCCTCGATATTAGCAAAAAACGATGGAAAATGTCGCATATAAGCGCAAGAGCAGCAAGGAACTGACTATCGATTTATCGTCAGGCTGTACTTTGAGCGCATGACGATAAAACGTTGCTTCTCGGCAAAACCACCCACAACTGAAGTACGCTATAGTAATTTCACCTTCCCTCGCGCTTAGCTGCACAATTTGCATCGTTTCTGCACGCAATATTTTATATAACGATCGTAAACCATCCAGCAACAAAATACACATATACACATTTATACTTTATAAATTAATGAAATGCAAAGCGACATAAGTTTATCTTTCTCAATTGTTTAATGAATCTTATGATTTTAATGAGAAATATTTAAATTACTAAGGATTATCATATAGTAATATTAATAGAATTGAAGTTTTAAAATAGAAAGAGGCATTGTTTCTCAAAACTTTAATTATAGTGGATTATTTTCTTCTTCTGCATTTTATAACTTTAACTATGAAACTTTATTATATCTATATTCGTGTTTGTTATTGATGCGCAGTTTCTGCCATTGAGTATGCTCCTGAAATATGTACCAAATGACAAATTAATTGGTAATCTTGATATTTATTGTTTTCTGCGTCAAGAGAGAGAACGTTCAATCGTTTTAATTAAATCCATTAATTCGCCTCGTACTCGCCAGCTTGACTTGGCTTTCATCCAGTGCAAATTAGTTAGATTAGTATCTTAACTTATACAGGATAATCTCTTTCTCTCTCAAAACTATCGATTGTTTTCTTTCACTTACACTTTTTTGAACAATTTAAAATTGATCCTTTATTGAAAATATTTAGCCACTTATAATCTTCGAGCAATTAACAATTAAAAGCAAAGAATCTCTGATGAATTCAATTTTAAAAGCAAGAAAAATTATATTCTTCAATCAATTTCAAGCGGACTACACTTCTCTCTCTATAGAATTTAAATTTAAAATGTAATTACGAAAATATAATATAAATAAAGAATTTTGGAAGAGTGTGTGATAACGATGATTATCAACGTAGATCAAAGAAACTACGGTTAAAAGGCACATCCGGTAATTGAGTGACACCCTGTAGAACCAATTGCAATGACACAGGATATATATCCGCTCAGTGATCCCGAATAAAAAAAAGGATCGAATGTGGAGTTGAAAGAGAGGGAAGGGTCAAGCTGAGAGAGGGAGAACTGAATTTCCATCACCTCTTGTCGTTACAGACAGCACGGCGCCCCATGTTCTACATCTACAGTTAATTACACTAACCCACGATGTGATCCGAAATAAGCCGGTCGACACGACCTACTCTCCGAATGTAAATTAATGTCGATTTTATTAAACATGATTGATAAAACGATCGAGTCAAAGATAGACGCATAACCGAGAATACTTGACGTTTTATTTACATCGATTACAATAATTATTTGAGCTCTATTTGTTCGTCAAATTAATTGACTATTAGAGCCTTTCGAACACGTGCAATATATTACGAAAGAATTTTAAATACGTTTTAGAGAGAATGAATTTATATATATATTTTTTTTCTTTTTCTTTCTTGTATGCATTATTTACGAATACACGAAATAATAGCAGATTATAATTAACATTACACTTGCATTTGTAAAACGAACGAATTGTCTTATTTAGTGAATGTGCCAAAAATCCAAAATTGTTATCATAATTCCGCCCTTTATTCTTTAAACTTGCGTTTACAGCGTGCAAGTTTTATAAGTTTTCTTTTATAAATATACAATTGCGAAAATAATGTCATTTTAAAACGGGGTTTCTCGAGCTGAAGTACTGTTCACTTGGGATGTTATTATAGTTATACAAAAGGAAACGAGATGGTCGATTAACAGTAGCACGTATCGAACGTGACTTGAGAGAAAAAAAGAATCAAGCTAGTTGCACAAGAGTACCTTGAACGGATATTAATTCGACCGATATTTGCCTCGTACACGTGGTTCTGATATCAAGCGCGGCTAAAATTAGCCGATTTAGCACAGAAAAAATATACGTGAGGTATGTTAAATTTTATCTGATGTTAAGGCGCAATCACACTAGCTCGGTTGCGGTTGAGATTACGATTGAGTGTTGGAAACCAACCAATCAGAGCAAAGCAGTTCGCCGGCTAGGTTGCAGGTTATAATTTAGACTCGAGCCTATTGGTTGGTCAATCGTAACCTCAACCGTAACCAAGCTCGCAACCTGTAGTGTGATTACGCCTTTATCTTGTTCTCAAAATCTAATGAAATATTTGATCGTTATTTTCAGAGCGATCCCAGTACTGCATTTTTGCGGGCAGCTCGCGCTGGACAACTCGAAAAGGTCTTGGAATATTTGGAATCCGGAGTAGACATCAATGCTTCTAATGCTGTAAGTGTCGTCAATCTATCAACTTCTAGCAATTAAACGCAAAAAATCAATTTTTAAAAGCCCAGTGTCCAAATTGTAATTTGTATAAGAAAGTAACAGTTTCGATTGGATCGTATTTATATGCAACATTTCAATCTTATTTTATAAGAAATTTTAATTATTTTACGGGAAAAAGTTATGCTCGATAAAAGTTTAGATCGATGTACATATATAAAAATATATTAATTTTTATATAAATATTTAATATAATATTTACGTAGTATTTTTATTTGGTTGCGTTTTATATATGTTTTGGGCAAGAAGCGTTTACTTATTTTCCTGTTCGTACACGTTCGTACACGTTTTTGCGCTCCTCGTCTCGAATTACACACGTGTGTCTGCTGCGATAAGCTCGGCGAGCTCGGTTTCCGCGAATTGCGATTCGCCTACTTTTTGCATGACCACCTGTGCTTATTTCGAACTCCTTTTATACACGCATTAGAAAATCGAGAAATAATATTTCAAATATTATCTCACTTATCATGTTATTTAACGATGTAATATTAGAAAGAATATCGCAATATATTTACGTTAGAATTCGTATATTGAATATATAAAATTTTTAATTGAATTTTAATGAACCATATCAATATTGTAATCAGTATAATAATCATTATACCAGAAATGAATATTTAAACGCGAAATTCGAATCCTTATCGCGGAATAATAATTTTGCGCGGACAATCGACGATTGCTTTTTTCAATTAATAAATTACTTGCTTAGAGTAAGATACTTTTAAGTAAAGCTGCCAGAATAGAATAAAATCACAAAGAAACTCCTTTTGAATTAATACATTGTTACATTTACTCTTTTTATTCTCCATTTCATAAAATAAAAACTTGAATGAGTAAAAAAGTTGACGTTAAACAATTAACGCATTTTATTTGATGGGATTTTAATACGAATAATCAGTATTCCCCTCCTCCCCTTCACCCCACGACATATACACACAAAAGGTTATTTCCGGTTATAAGGACTTTCTTTGTAAAACTAACTAGAACTTTGAAGAAATAATTTAAATTATTTTCATGATATGATGCGCTGCGTGAACTTGGCGCACCTTATTTTCAAATTCGATTGTTTTGTATTTAATCATCGGAACTATTTAAAATACTTACGTAGAACTCTAGAACTTCAAAATAATGCCAGAACTCTAAAAGAACTTTTAGATTTTTAAGTATGGTTGTGCCAAGTTCATAGGAGTAATCTATCATCGTTTTAGATTTTGCATAACAACTGTCTAAATGAAAAGTATGCGTTTTATATATTTATATATTGCAGAATGGCTTGAACGCTTTGCATCTGGCAGCTAAGGACGGCCACTTGGATATCGTGAGAGAACTCCTAAATCGCGGTGCGGTTGTGGACGCCGCTACCAAAAAGGGAAACACGGCATTGCACATAGCTTCTCTCGGTGAGCGAACACATTATTCTCTCATCCTCTTCTCATTCTATCCCTTCTCGCGCAGGCCTCGTTGCTCATTAAATGCATACGGGACAAGGACGCGAGTGATTTTAAATAAACATTTATTTCTCGAGGCTTACAAGCTCTCTCACGTCGCAAAATGATATCTCTCTGCGAGATGTTTGAATATTATTCGCAATGACATCGATACTCTTTTTCAGCTGGACAAGAAGAGGTTGTACAATTGTTGGTGCAACGAAATGCCTCGGTTAATGCACAATCGCAAAATGGGTTCACGCCGCTGTACATGGCTGCCCAGGAAAACCACGACTCTGTGGTCAAGTACCTTCTCAGCAAGGGTGCGAATCAAACTTTGGCAACCGAGGTACGTGTGAAACGTTACTCTATCATTTTTTGCCGATTTTTCATCGTTGTCAAATTTTTTAAATTTTCAATAATTTATTAAATTTAATTTGTGTGCCTTTCTTTTATATTTTCAAAGCTTAATTATTATTAAATAATATGTTAATATCTATTTTTCTCTTTTATCGATATTTAAATATGTGTATTCTCTCTTACAGGATGGTTTTACACCATTAGCAGTAGCTATGCAACAGGGTCATGACAAGGTAGTGGCTGTTCTATTAGAAAACGACACTCGTGGTAAAGTTCGACTGCCTGCTCTACACATCGCCGCTAAGAAAGACGACTGCAAGGCGGCTGCTCTACTTTTACAAGTAAGTTATTGTTACGTCCTGTGTCAGTCGCGACTAGTATTTTTATAATAATAAGTAGAAATTATATATATATAGTTTTCACGGCACACATATAGTTTCATACAATTTTCCTTTTATTATAGAACGACCATAATCCCGACGTAACATCGAAAAGCGGATTCACCCCGCTTCACATAGCCGCACATTATGGCAACGACCGAATCGCATCCTTGCTTTACGATAGAGGAGCGGATGTTAATTTCGCAGCAAAGGTATGCGACTTTTACTAAGGCTAAAAGAGTTGAGTCGTTTGAAGATATTTTTTAAACGCAATATATTTTCTCTCTTTCATTATAGCACAATATCACACCCATGCATGTGGCAGCGAAATGGGGTAAAATTAAGATGGTTAATCTCCTCATGAGCAAGGGAGCAAACATCGAAGCAAAAACGAGAGATGGTCTAACTCCTCTGCACTGTGCGGCCAGATCCGGCCACCACGAGGTAGTTGACATTCTCATCGAGAAGGGGGCCCCTATAGGTTCAAAAACGAAGGTAACGATAATTGAATGCATGTGTCTCGCGAGTGAGAAGTCTCTCGACATTTGTCGAAATACAAACTTGATTTCTGTTGACAGAACGGTCTTGCCCCGTTGCACATGGCTTCTCAAGGGGATCACGTCGACGCCGCGAGGATTTTATTGTATCATCGTGCACCCGTGGACGAAGTGACGGTGGACTATTTGACCGCGCTGCATGTAGCTGCACACTGCGGCCACGTACGTGTAGCTAAATTACTTCTCGATAGAAACGCCGATCCGAATGCGCGAGCGCTCAACGGATTTACTCCTCTTCATATCGCGTGTAAAAAGAATCGTATAAAAGTGGTCGAACTCCTCCTGAAGCACAAAGCTAGCATCGAAGCTACGACTGAGGTGAGAAATTTTCAAGTTTTCCTTTTACATTATTCATTACATTCACAAGGTAACAATATCACGTTTGTTTTTTACAGTCTGGATTAACCCCATTACATGTAGCGAGTTTTATGGGATGCATGAATATCGTGATTTACTTATTACAACATGAAGCCAGTCCCGATATACCAACAGTAAGAGGTGAAACACCATTACATTTAGCTGCCAGGGCGAACCAAACTGATATTATTAGGATACTTCTTAGGAATGGCGCCCAAGTCGACGCTAGAGCAAGAGTAAGTGTGATCTTGTTTACAATAATAATAATTAATACGAATAATTTATAGTCATTGAGAAGATGAATTTATTATTTAATAGTATAGATATAAAGAAGTGCGATATTTATTTATAGGAGGAACAGACACCGCTTCATGTCGCTTCCCGCTTAGGTAACGTCGATATTGTGATGTTACTGCTACAGCATGGCGCGGGCGTAGATGCCACAACGAAGGATTTATATACTCCGCTTCATATCGCTGCTAAAGAAGGGCAAGAAGAGGTAAAATTATAAATATATATATATCTTATAATTATAAATATTTTATACATTTTATAACATGTTTCTATATTATCATATAGGTTGCATCCGTTTTATTAGAAAATAGTGCATCGCTTACTGCAACGACCAAGAAAGGATTCACTCCTTTGCATTTAGCGGCCAAGTATGGCAATATGAATGTAGCTCGACTCTTATTACAGAAAAACGCACCTGTTGACGCTCAGGGAAAAGTATGTAACCTTTTTTAATAAATTTAAAATAAAATTTAATTAATATAAAAATATCACGCGCTACACATGCTTAATATTTTATATCTCTTTAATAAATATATTTTTAATTGCAGAATGGAGTAACGCCTCTTCATGTAGCGTCTCATTACGATCATCAGAACGTAGCTTTACTTTTACTCGATAAAGGAGCTTCTCCTCATGCTATGGCTAAGAATGGCCATACACCTTTGCATATCGCTGCACGCAAAAATCAGGTACAATTATAATTTTATTATTTATAATTTTGATTATTAATTAATAATTGTAATTGAAATGACATGTAAAATTGTTTGTTTATGATAGATGGACATTGCAACCACTTTGCTAGAATATGGAGCAAAAGCTAATGCAGAATCAAAGGCTGGTTTCACGCCGTTACATTTAAGTGCACAAGAAGGCCATACTGATATGTCAACCCTTCTTATCGAGCATAAAGCAGATACAAATCACAAAGCAAAGGTGGGTAAAAAAAGACCCTGATATAATTTTTAACTAATGTTTATTTATAAAAAAACCTTATAATTTATTTATATATTTTACAGAATGGCCTTACACCTCTACATTTATGCGCACAAGAAGATAAAGTAAACGTCGCCTCTATTCTCGTGAAAAATGGCGCTCAGATCGACGCTAAAACTAAGGTAATATAATCGATAAGCTTTTCTTTAATCCACGTATACGTTACTTGCGAATGCGCATTATGATTGTAGTAATGTCAACGACTATCCTTGTGTCTTTAGTTACATTATTAGCACTTTATACATAATTAAATTAACACAGATGATATAACTTCTTTACTAGTGACTGTGTTCTATTACTCTATATATTCATTGATAACACAACTTTGAAATAGCATCTACCTACATGTCATAATGCAGTAGTATGACGGCTGTTGTTCTTAACGCATGAATGGCAAAATAAGATGTATTAAATTAGATAGTAAAAGAATTCATGAAGTTTTTTAAACTCAATTATTTGATAAACTTTTTCCATTGATTGTATTACAGAGATGTTATATATTTACTGAATTAATCATATATTTTTTTAGGCTGGATATACGCCATTGCATGTGGCATCTCATTTTGGTCAAGCAGCCATGGTACGGTTTCTTCTGAGATCTGGTGCTGCTGTTGACAGCAGCACCAATGCTGGCTATACACCTTTGCATCAAGCTGCACAACAAGGACATACACTTGTCATTAATCTGTTGTTGGAGAGTAAAGCTAAACCGAACACTGTAACTAACGTAAGTTTTATTCTATCGACTTTTAAAATTCTATATTGAACGCTATCAGAGTATTATAATTACACATTTGATGTAAAATATCTTTTACACAGAATGGACAGACTGCGCTGGATATTGCACAAAAGCTCGGCTACATAAGCGTCATTGAAACACTAAAGGTTGTCACAGAGACTATCATCACAACAACTCATACCGTTACCATCGAAGAGAAATACAGAGTTCAAGCACCCGAATCCATGCAGGAGACATTTATGAGCGACAGCGAAGATGAAGGGGGTGAGTACTCATATTTGATATCACGGAAATATTTATTATTCTTTTTTATATTACTGCTTATTATGTCTATTTGCTGCTAATTTATTGAGAAAGAGATTTGCGATATTGAAATGAAATAAGCTATCATTAAAAAATGCAAGTGATATTGATTGCTGTGTTGCTACTACTGCTTCGAATACAACTTGTTTCTGGTATCGCAGTAATATTCGTAAACATATATTTTTACAGCTTTACATAATTATTTTGCTTTACATATGTATTTTAAGCGTTCTAATAACGCAGAAATAATATATATAAGAGAAACTGAAAGTTCAGTAACACAACAATGATTTCGCTTTAGCTAATAACGCGCATAAGCAATTTTTTTTAGTTTTTAAGAAACTATTTCCTAAATGCTTCTTGCACATAGGTTGTAACATTATCGCGACATAGATGAAATAGGATAGATTTCGAAATGGAGAGGCAAAGCTTTTCGTAGATACAACAATTGCACGTCAGGATTAGGCAGAATCGATAATGAATTATTGCATGAAGGAAAATTATGAAAGCATAATTAAAACAAAAATAGAATTACAAATATTACTATACATAATAGGTAGATAGACATACAATTTTCGTCCTCTAATCACACATTATATGCGAAAATTAGATAGAAATATTAAATTAGTAGTAAAAACAATGTACTCTCGCATGTTTGCGCGTTGCATGATATCAATACTTATTAGCATGTGAAACACAATTTTTCGATAGGAACTCGTATCCCGATCCACATTTCCCGATTCACATTTCACATTGATATTAAACTACATGAAATAACAGGAATAAATGAAGATAAACGCGAATCTTTAATTAGTTGGGTAAGGTGTCAATTAATTTAATTAGTTCTATCAAAGGTCTAGGTTCTTAGTTCTATCTCTGTCAAAGCTAGAAAATGGATATCAAAATGCTAAATGGAACTATTATTTGCTTGATTGTTGCATTACCTTCATTTTGCAAAAGCATGCATTATTTAGCAAATACTCACTGGGTTGTTGTATATTAAATTTTTTTCAAAATTAAAGTAAATATTCGTAAAATATTAACAATGCAAAATTTAAAGCTTATTATTTTTAACAAGAGCAGAGAATTTGGCATTACTTAACATTATTTTAATAATAATAGATTTTATATATATCTTCAGATATTAAATTAAAAAATTTATACTAATTTTTTATAATACAAGTATGTCTAAATAACTTGTAGATTTATTACTAAACTTTATTTATTTTAGCATGGCAATTAATTTTCAACAATAGGGACATTTAAATAAATCCCCACTTTTATCTCACAAAGAATTAACTGTAGCTAATTGTAAGTCGACGCATAGAATGTACTTGTATTATAGTACGCCAGCTATCAACAGAGGAGTAGTTCATGCCGGTTTATAATTTAGCGATATTCACGGTTTGCTTGTTTAAAAAATTAGAATTACACGCGTATCTTGTGCTCGATTCCACGCGGTTTAGCATCAGCGGCGCGATTTAGCATTTTTTAAATAGTAACAACCCAGTGATAGAACGAAATTTAGAAAAACAGTGTATATGATGCGAAATTAGCGTTCTGATGAAACCATGACCTTATCTCGACGGCGTGTGTACGATGTATGTAGGTGGTGATGAAATCGGCACGGCAGCCATGAATGTGTACGGGCAGCCTCCGCACGCGCAACACGTGTACCTTCCCTCTTACTACCAGGGCCAAATGACCTATACCCGTAAGTTGTCTGTACTCTGTTTCTCACTCTGTCTCTCTCTCTCTCTTTCTCTCATTCTTTCTTTCTTTCTTTCACGCGTTTAACGCGAAAAGACCACTGTGTGGCAAATACATATACATACATACATCATACTGTAGCACTGTTGCGACAACGTAATACGTTAGATAATACATGTGATTGTCATTCTCTTCTCTGAAGATGCAATAGCTTCGTTATTTCTGACGATTATAGCATCGTGACAAAGCAGTGTGTCATATAACATAGTAGAAAATAGTGTTATCGTTATTATTTCGCTGACAAATTTTACATATCCGCATCTCGTAAAAACGAGAATCATGCTCAATTCATTCATGTATGTTTCATGTAGATACATTTTTGATCTATTTAAATTTTTGTATCAAATTTGCATACAGAGACACGCACAGACACAACCATCCCTCGCCCGCTATTTCTATCATATTTATTTATTTCATTCGTCTTCCTACTGTCCTCTCCAAGAATTTTTTACTTTCGATCACAGCAGTACATCATTCTAAATACAAATTATACTATGATTTTTAATTGTATATCTCTTCCATAAAATTGAAAACTTCCTGTTAACAGGAAAAAGCGTCGTTTAAATTGATACAATAATCGCATTCATATTATTTAAAATACTAGAACAACACAAGCGCGTCATTCCTCTATTTTATATAAAAAAGAACGATATATTTAGAAAAATAATATAAAGTTTGTTTAAACTTGATTAATATTTTTTGACAGAAATCAGATATAATATGATGTTATAATACTTTGAACTTGATTATTATTTTTGACAGTTATCAGCTGATATCTGTCAAAAAATATTAATCCCAGATAAAGCATTATAACATAATTTACAACATATTATTATTTTAATTTTTATAACACATTATTATTTTAAAATTTAATTAGCAAATTATCGCTTTAATCAGCTGATTTCTGTCAAAAAATATTAATCGTGTTTAAACAAACTTTATATTATTTTTTTTTAAATATCATTCTTTCTAATATAAAATCGAGGAATGGCGCGCGTAGCAATTGTGTTGTTCTAGTCCCTTTCTAAAAAAGGCATTTTTAGTCTATTCTCGCAAATATTGTTGCCTCTTTTCCGTGATACTGATTAGCTGCTCCGATTTGCGTTGTACGTTATATTCGTACACTGAGAGAATTTTCTCTGTGTATAGCATCGAGAGGCTGTCATCGCGAGGGTTAGCAGTTTGACAATTTGTCCAAAATAAAATTAAATAAAATAATAATATGTTTTAAATAATATGTTATAATACTTTAAATTCGATTAATATTTTTGACAGTTATCAGCTGATTTCTGTCAAAAAATATGCGCAGATAAAGTATTATAACATATTATATATTATTTTTACAAAATATTATTTTAACAACATGTTGTAATGTTATAATAATATGTTGTATAAGTAATATAATATGTTATAATACTTTATCCGCGATTAATATTTTTTGACAGAAATCAGCTGATAACTGTCAAAATATTAATTGAATTTAAAGTATATATTATAACATATTATTTAAAACATATTATTTTATTTTATTTTATTTTATTTTCGACAAACTGTCAAACTGCTAATCCTCGCAATGACTCTCGATGCTACGAATATAACGCACAACGCGAAAAACGACAACAATGTCAATAACATGCCTTTTTTGAAAGGGAAAATAAAGTCCTAAAACAATTTTTTTTTAATTTATAAAAATGTGCCTATCGCACTATACTATATTTATTGCATATGTTAGGATTTTTTTAAACAAATAGGCTTAAACATAGACGATTTCTGTAACTAGCAGGATATTTTGATCTAGCAGGATATTATTGCAATGATTAGAATACTTTACGATTACATACATATTTATTATGTAGTCGCCTTCTTGGCGCAATCAACGCCAGTTTATTTATAAAAAGCTACGTGCATATCACTGATATCATTATCATTATCCAACATTTTTTTTTTCGTTATTTATAGCTTTCGTTATTTATGCTCTATCCAGCAAAATGTGGAATCTACGAAAAAAAAAATGGAGATTAACGGAGCATTTGCTGTCGTAAATAAGAAATTATAGAACGTAAGATGATCTATAAGTAATAAAAATTTGAGAATTTTACACAGAGATGACATTTACAAGCAAACACTTTAGAGTTTAGAGTAACAGAGCGAATTTGTTTTAATAAGAGTAGGAGATGATTTCTCTTTACTACGCACTTCAACTTCGAGAAACAAATCTTTCTGGGGGTTTTTTTCGCACACGATCTAATAAACTAGATTCTTGGACATTTTTTCACACGAGTCTTCCACGTGAAAACACATATCTGCAAAACATGAATGCACCGAATCGTTGCAATCTGTAATCTTCGCTCGTGATGACGATCTCAAAAATAGGAGGCACAGGGGAATTTAATGCCACGGGAGAGAAAGATTCGTTCCCGTTGCATCGATGCAACTTTATATACGTTATAGCAGCGTTGAAATAGGGCGTGCTTCTACCGCTGTTAATACAATTTACATAATAACGAGCTGCGCGATCATTATACCAGCCGACCGGCGCGCTTCGTCGTCGTCATAGCTGTATCCATTACATACCGCCCTCCACTTCGGCTACCTGTTATGCAACCAAGCAGCGTGTGCGTATCGTGCCGCGTTATTAGTGCAGTTAGTTCAACCCTTGGCGTGTGGCCAAATACACACGATGCCGGACCGAAATAATCTCAAAATTTATATAACGCTACACGCGCGCAGCGGCTGTCGATTAAGAGAAACAGAAAGAAGATAAAGTGTGCAATTAGAAACGCAAACGCACTCACGTTTTCGTATAAACAAACTCGTGTAAACATTCGAGTGTACTTTAAATAGAATTCGATCGTAATTAACGATACTCGCGAATTAATACTAGGTATATGAACTTGACAAATTTATGAAGGATTCTTTTAATAAAATAAATAAATTATTCGATCTCTTATCAAATTCTTTGTCGAATCATGAATTGTTTGAGTTAAGAAATTTATTTTATTATCTGCAGTTATTTATATAATCGAGTTTAGAATTTATTATATTATCGAATAAAATAAAATTATCGAAATAAAAGATGGAACCGTGATGAATAATTTGATCGATTTCGATTATTTCGCGCTCGCGACAAGTTTTTCGGAGGATAAACTTTGACCTAAGCAAAACATCTTCATGACATCTACATTACAAATTAACTTTTATCTCCTACGATTGCTGCGATGATTTCATCGCGCAAATAAATCGCCGATAAAATATCCACGTGTGTTTTTCGTTGTTTTTTCTGTTTCTTTGGCGCGACGAAAAAGCCGCCTCTGGAAGGGTCGCGCGATAAATAAAGTAGTAAGAAAAGCTTGAAAAGCGGTTACTATTATAAAATTGGTGATTCACGGAATGAGGTCACGTTCCTAGCGAGCTAGTTCTCTCCTAGTGCCGGTCGAACTTGTATTAATCTTCTCGAGAGCAGTCGTTGTTCCTGACCCCACATCGATCGCCGCTGCCGAGTGTGCGAGCGAAAATAAAGGAAGTATTCAGCATATCCAGCGCGCGTGCTTAATACAATTAAACGAATTGAATCTAATAGGGTGAAATACTTAGTCGCCGCTTGCCCTATCAACCGGGAGCCAGTGTGATGCTCAAAATAAGGGACCGCGGCCTCTTCGATAAGCCGTTTATACGAAACGAATAAGGAACGAGTTGATGAAAGGCGCATCAGTTTCCTGAAAAAAAAAAAGAGATAGCACACACATTATTGCTCTCTAAATTGCCTCTATAATCGATCGAAACTACGACTGCTGATACTTCCATTCGGTCCATGCCACCTGCATATCGAGTGCACGAGTTGCATACAAAGTTCCGGACGGCCTATCGGACGCAACATCGCGATAGTGCATCAGTGCGTTAACGACGCTCGAGGATACGGAACGTTTCCTCCAGAAGTGAGAGAGCACTGAGCGAATTTTGCGCTGCCGTACGTCGCTTCGTTTCGCGCATTTATTTGTCGAGAGAGGCAAACGTAGCGTTAATAAACATGGCCAAGGGAAGAGCGAAGAAAAAAGGATTCACTTGCAGCTGTTCATGCGGGTGTGGCAGCAGGAACAGCGACGTATTATGTAAATATCGTGCATCTGTTGTGCTATACACCGCATCGCTTATGCCACTGCAATCGTTGGGTTGGATGCGACCCTCTCGATCTAATCACTCGCGCAAGCGAGCGGAAATTGCGAGCGAAATATGCCGCGAATTTTATTTTATTTTATTTATTTTCCCTCCAATTGCTTGATCTAAAACGCCGCTTTTCTTAAATAACTAGACACTATTATAGATAGTCCCGTTTGATATGAATATTACTCATTGTTAGAGTTAAATCGAGTTCTGTTCAGAACAGAATTGCTCTATTACAAGAAAATATAAAAGAAATTATGTATTTTTAATTTTTTTAAATTTATTTGTTATACGCATAGGCGAGATAAATTAACTTGCCGTCATACATAAATAAATATTAAATCATGAATTAACTCACCGACATTTATGTAAATTTAAAAGCACGATCACGATGAGTAAGAATGATATAAAGAACTACTTTGCGATGGTTCTGGTTAGCTTTTCCTGATAAGTAATATTTACAAAGCGATAACATGCATCGCACCACGCGACTCTGTTTTCATAACGCGTTAAGTATATTAACAAACACTAAATACTGATTTCCCACGATTCTTTATTCATATATGATGCACTACATTTTTCAATTCAACAGTTTAACATTATTAAGCTTATATTAACTTTTAACTAAAAATGGTTTATGTTATCAAATAGTTTAAGTATTCTGATTAAGTAGTATTCATTTTTTTATACAAATTTCTTTTTTGTCGATGTATACTTTTTTTGTATCTTATTTTTATATAGATATGTCGATTTAGTGGGATATATTTTTAATTATCAAGTATATCATTTTGAAGATATAAATTATCAATTTCACGCAAAAAAAAATTGTTTCTATACTATTATATTATATTATTAATTACTATATAAAATCTCATACATGTATAGATGATTGTCAGTCTATTACAGAAAAGCGAATGGATTTTGAAAAAAATTTGCTTTAAATGATAAAAGCTTTTTATTTTTATACAAATAACATAATAAACAGCCATTTTTCTAACAATTTGTTTACCCTCACGTAACAAAACAATACAAAAATATACTCCTGTATACAAATGTATACAGGAGTATATTTGTAATGTAAATTGCATAATATTAATGTAGATTTTATGTGATATAAAATGATATAAAACATGAACAATGAATTTTAAATTGGTAATCGAAAGACTGCTAATAAGAAGAGCACATTGATATTTCCCGAAATATATTTCGAAACATTCTCGACTTAAAGGCAACATATGTTCGACGTGTGAACTGTCACGTGTTAGTCCCCATTGTGTATTTACCAACGCCTCCGGTACTACTACTACATGATAATCGGTACTTATGAAGAGATAACAGATGCGCCACGCGACCGTGTTTTCTTAAGCTCGTAAGTGTTAATGAAAGCTAAACGCTCGTGCTCTGTGTGGCTCATTGTCTAGATCGAGGGCGCATCGTGGTCGTAGTAAATGACTGATATCCTTGGGCGTGGTGCGTACGCAAATATCGGAGCGAAATCGAGGTCGTGTCTTACGCGAGAATGAGACGCTTGGTCCGAGGAATTTGAAGACACGACCTCTCATCCGTAGGATGCTGCGTCGTACTCTGAGAACTGAGGATTGTGATTCGAATTAATCTAGGAAAATTATTAAATTAATTTCTGTTTAAACCCCTGAAAGGCACATTTTTGATAAAGATCCGCAAGAATTAAAAAGATTCAAGAGACACGGTAGTGTCTCGCGCCAAGACCACGCGTAGCGAGCCCATGCGCAGCGACCGCGAGGCACTCCGTGTATCTCATATTATGAGATCTCATAGAACAGCTGGACTAATCGAATTCTTGATAGGCCTAATCGATAGTTAAATATACCAGAAAATTTGGAAATTTTTTTCAAGAATCTGTTAACTTATTAACAATTCTTTGCGGCATAACATTTTTTTATAAACACTAAAAAGTTAGAATTGTATTTATAAGTATTATCGGCCACGTTTTATGCAATTTTATACAATAATTTCAGATGTAGGACACCGCAAATCTTAGAATCAGTCCTGATTTCGAGAAACTCTCAGCGCGCATTTAGCACTGAATGGCACTGTTGTTTGGATTCCCGTGTATTTCTGTACGATACGAGATCTCTTGCCTGTCCGAAACAATTTTACGTTTGCAAATGAAAAACAGAAGCTGTTTCGCAGCGACGTAAAAATTGTTTGTGGTGCCAATTAAAACCCGACCCGCACTTTATCACTTTAATTGCAGCATCGTTTATGAATAAAGTCTGTATTTTCTTGAAGTCGTAGCACATTTGTATGTGCGTGTGTGAGTGAATAACAACTTGATTTTTTTATTTATATTCATTTTATCGCTATACGATAATGCGGATTAAAAGAGACCTTCGATCATCTTCGAATATTTCAAATGGCAGCATGATTTTGCATGCAATTCGCGCGTCGCGAGCAAAACAAGAAACGCGCCAAGGCAGCCACGAAGATTCGATTTTATATCGCGAGGTATCGTCAGCCACAAGATAGATAGAGAGAGAGAGAGAGAGACAGAGGAGAGAGACTCTCGCGCATAAAAACATTATTATTACGTGTGTAGCACGCGTTTCGCCGCTTGCGCGCTCAGTGCAGCACGTTGCATCCGCGGAAAACGCATCGTCCGACAAGACGTCTCGTCCGCTCCAAGTCCGACGAATCGCGCGCATTTTTCTCGTGCAACGGGATCAGGTATACTCCAACTCTCTCATTGTCTTCCCGAGCGAATCCAGCGATATCTAACAATACGATCCATCAGGGATTACGCGTATCTTCTAGTCGCGAAAGACGCGTGTTGATCAGAGAGAAACATGACCTGGTGATACGTTACGACAGCTACTACTACTATTACCAATTGTAACACGACGATGAGGCGGACGAGTCATTAATGACATAAGGGAGTGAATCGGCGATGATATCGCGTCGGCGTCAGACGATCAAGGGCGCCGGATCTTACGTCGGAAGAGGAGCATCGGCGAGACTCGATAGGCGCCTGATTTTCGCCTCTCTTCCGGTGTATTTTTAGCGCCTATGCAAGTAACCGGAGTAATTTATGGCCGTGATAAAGTCGCCGAGCATCGTAGTCGGGTTAATTGCTGTTGCTCTGTTGCGACGAGTAACTGGGTCGGCCGCCTGGTAAACGAACTTTGGCAATAATATAAACATTATGCTATTGAGAGAGGAAATATATATATATATATATATATATATATATATATATATTCCGTTAATCTGTTTTAATAGGCCTTAAGGCGTTAATAAAAGCTCCGTTAATTCCAATAAACGTGAAAACATGTTACTTGATTATTGCACTACGATGATTGCATAAGATTTTCCACTTCTGCATTTTTCATCGGTCTTTTTTTCCTCTTTATTGTTAGAACAGATGGATGACGTCAGGCAAAACATATTTAACTCGTGAAGCGGCAGTTTTGATCCAATCGAGATTAATTAAATTATCATCTTGAACAAGTCTAAAATGAATCTAAAATATCATGTGGCTGATGCATGCAACTTTATTTCGTAAGATTTCGCAAGTTTATTTATTCTTGCTTGTCTGCGATATGAGCAGAATACAGACGTGATGCGCTGATAATTACTTGTTAGTCCGAACGGGGTATTGCTAACAAATTTGCGATATTTCCTATCATCATCGTAAACAAGCTAATGACTAAGATCGAGATGTCGCGTGTATAATGATATGATTACGCCGCGTGGCGTAATTAAAAGGGAAATAAAAAGGTCGCGTTACGCGATCGAACAAAAAAACTTTTCTGGCGCGCCTCGAACGTGTCTTATCTCCAAACGTGCATCTCTATTATTGAATCTCTCATTGACATTACGAACGACGTGCCGATCCGATTAGTCGTCATGCACGTTTGAAAGAAACGTGTCTCTCTCCTCTCTCTTCTTCCCTGATGCGATTAGCATTATTCTGGTGCATGACGTCTCACGCGTCAACGTTTTAACTGCACTTAAACCAGATTCGACGTGATTATTGTACAATTCGTCTTTTCGCTGATTGGTAGTTTGAAGTGGAAAATATATAGATCTCTGCCTATGAAGTCGCGTAGAGACTTTTAGAACGAGAAAAGAAGAGATTCTCGCGCAGAGCGCGGAATCGCCGTGACTCTTCGACTCACGGTGTCCTTGAACATCGTTAAAATTAGCACTTCTACATTACAATTTCTTGCAGAAGTATCGCAGCCAGTCCGCGTTCGCAAAATGTTTACATTAATTTTAGATATTAACGAGCAACGCTGCGAGTTCCGCAGATAGCACGTGGCGTCACTATGGGCGAACCATAAGGAAATGGGGTAACGGGGTATCTGATCTTCCTAGAATTGCGCCGAAACCGTCGTGAAATGTAGATCAAGAGTATCCTCGAGAACGCAGACGTCGACGTGCCAAAGATATTCGCATTATAGACAGACACACACACATACATACACCAATCTGTTACATTCCACCGAGAAACAATGATATCGAATGAAATTTGAATCGCTTGACAGTAATTTAAAAAGTTAAGTAGTTAGATTGAGACTGAAACATTAATTAAGGAATTTATGTACTCTGCTGTTAACTAGCTATGGCTTATTTTATATTATTATAGTATTATTGAGGAGAATGTGTGTTTTTTATATAATATATTATTATATTTAACTTATTTATTTATGAAAAATATTTACACATTATTTAAAACGAAAAAATCTAACAGATATCAGGATAATTTTTGTCACGTTAAAGTGCACGGTAGTTAACGCAAGATTTTTTTTTATTCCAATTGAGAACAATCTCGATCAATATTAAGCTATACGCTATATATGGAGTTAATTTATGATTATGCTAACGATACGAATAGAGAGGCGACGTGGGAGGCAAATTTGCAGACTGACCGCTCATTAGATAATTGTAGCCTACATTCTTGGAATATTTGATAACGCGGGATCGTAAAGCAAGTTGCTCTCAGTCGTATGAAAAAAGTGATACGGTTCGTACACGTCGGCATTCCACCAAATTACGCTCGTTTATGTACATCTTTTAGGTGTAGGATGTATCTAACCGTGACCCCCAATTGACATAAGGTATGACGTTTATCCTGTCGTTGATAAACGATATCGTAATATTAAAAATTTTGCATTTTCTTATAAATAAAATTGGCAAAAACTGGCAGATCTGTTGGGCATTTTATTAAATATGTATTAAAAGATTTTTATTCATTATGTAATATCAGAATATTGAAAGAAATATTTGATATATAGAGTTAAAAAGTGAATTAAATTGATAAGGAAGAAAATTTGATCGACTTCAGATACGATTGGATATTTAAAGTTATAAATTATAGACTTGACGTATTGTAGTTGCGCATGTTTTATTAGAGAAAGAAAAGAGTTATTATTAAATTTTACACAACAATAAATTTTATCGTATATGAAGATGAATAAAGATTTAGAGTTAGCTTCAAAGTAACATTGTATGCACTTCAGAGCATTCTTCTCTCACAAGATTAGAAATAACTGTTACAATTGCGTAGCAGCTCTGTTTTGCTTTCAACTCAATGAGTGAGGTCTGCAATTTAAAACACTCGAAGATTATCGAAATAATTTAGAACATATGGCACGGAATATATTTAATTCGATCCGATAACGTTCCTATTTCATACACTTTTACTTACTTCTTATTACTCGCAAGTTAAAAGATTACTCGCAAAATAAAAGATGCAAGCTAATAAAGCTAAATAATTACAGCGATAATTATGTACAATTTTGTTTAGCAGAAACGTCAAATCGTTCATTATTAGTTA
Source organism: Prenolepis imparis (assembly GCF_030444845.1). Lineage (NCBI taxonomy): Eukaryota > Metazoa > Arthropoda > Insecta > Hymenoptera > Formicidae > Prenolepis > Prenolepis imparis. The sequence continues at coordinate 11,423,830 of NW_028141171.1, read as the reverse complement.
ATGGACAAGTTAGATGATTTTACAGAACATTAATACGACGAATTTCGCTTCTTCGGCTTAACTGCGATGGTGTTGACTTGGCAATGATTTCTTCTTTATTTGCAGGCTCATACTCATTCTCACTTGTATTACGCATATTTCTGTATTAGAGAATATTTTGCAACGAGAATATTTTACATATGTCGTATCGCGCATTCATCTGAACTCAACAATATTGAATACGACGGTCTCTTCTCCGTCAACTTCTCTCGCAAATCATATCCGTTCGTGTCTTCGTTTATTTTATTTCGTCTAATTAAAATAATTTATCACAGGTGAAGATCCAATGCTCAGCGACCAACAGCAGTATCGATACATGACTGTTGACGACATGAAATCCATGGGGGATGACTCGATGCGCGTAAACGTGACGGACGATGAAAGAGATAATCGACATTCCGGAGGTACGTAAATACATCAAGCGTGCACATTTTCATGCATTTCAATATATTGAGAAAATAACATTTTTACACCGTTGCTCTTTTGCTTTTAAAATTTTTACATTAATTTATAGGCGATTTTCTACTGAAAAAATTAAACACAGACGAAATTTTTTCATATTTAGAATTTTTTACATCAAACTTATTTAATCTTTATTATCTATACAATTTTGCTATTGAATTACATAACAACTATTTTGTTAAATTACACAAAAAGTAAAATAATAATTATGCTATATATATAAGATACACTTACGCGATTTGAATATCGAACATTCGATTATGTTGCACCGCATTCATTCTCGCCGGATTAAATCGGATTCTTGAAAAATAAATTTAACGTGATAATGTACGTGTTCTTTAGCGCCAACCATAACAGAAATGATTACGAAAGAGAATTATCATCGTACAAACGCGGCCAATCTTAAGCCAGACAATGTAGACATCAATAGGCATCCTGTGCACGTCGGGTATGTAGTATTTTATATCTATTTTTATCTATCATTGAAATTTAAATAAGGTCGTCTAAATGAAATTCCATTCTCAATGGAATGTTAATGAAAGATTTTGCTGAAAATCTCACTTAAACATCACACAGTATAAATCTGAACAAATATATTAGATAAATTTTAACATTGCAAAAAAGGAAAAGAATTATCTTACTACGAGTTTCGCTGAAAATTTTATTTGAAATGTTAAATTTATATTTTTTATATAATTTATCAATTAAAATATAATAATGTAAAATATACATATAATAAGAATTTCAATTTTTTATTAAATTCAAATTTTTATTTGTAAAATTTATTTAATTTTAAAGAAATTATCTGTTGATAATTGAAATATAAGAAAAAAATATTAATTAATATATTGAGACCAAATTATAATTGCATGGTTTGGCGTGATTATAGTTTATAAATGTATAATATTGATTTATATAATATTGATTTACGACATGCTCAAAATTCGATGCATGTTTTAATGATTTAAGAGCTATGAGTTATATGTACATTATACATATATAACTGAAAATTATTAATACAAGAAATATTTTGAAGTTTTGAAAAATTATCACAGTTTTTCAAAAACTATACAATCATCGAATTAGTTTTAATTATAAATTAAAATTTTATAATTTTAGAAAAAAAACCTTTTTTTCGTATCAATTTTAAATATTGTTAATAAATTAAATATTTTTTTATATTTTAAACAAGATATATAATAATTTTTTTCAATTTTGAATATATCGTGATATATATATATATATATATATATATATATATATATATATATATGAGAGAGATGTAATATACTGCAGAAAATATAATTTCTCAAATATATTAATGTCAAAATTTTAGTTCAATTTTGCACGCAACAACTTTTATCTATTGTAAACCTAGAAAAGTCTTAGATGGGACAATGTAAAAATAATGTTATTCAATATTACGAGAAATGTGATCCGTAATCCTGTGCGACCTTATACTCCGGTGTACATATCGCGATTACACTGTATTGATACTACGAAACAATAATGATGTGTATTATAGTGTGATACAATATGTGTGTTGGTGAAAGTTTCCTGCTGTGATTAACCCAACAGATGATTGGCTGCTCGATAAATTATCCATTTAATTCTATTATCCTAATTTCGAATATTAATAATGTGATGACACAAACAATATATGTACATGTATACATGATAATCGATCTCTTATTCAAATATTATTTTTACAGTCAAGATTATTTATCATTGCTTTGATAAGATTACAATAAATAAATTATTTTCTAATTGTCATATTATCAAGATTAAAAATTATGTTAATGAAAACAAGTATTAAATTAAAAAGAATTTAACAGAATGCACTTGTAAATTTAAATGAAAATGTTGCATATGTATGATTGCAAATTTCACGTTTATTTTCATATGGGACGTAAAAATTATAAAAGTATACATCATTGTTATGAACGCACGATCATTGATAACTCATCTTAATATCTGCTAAATATCATAATAATTACATTTTACTGAAATCACAAGCAAAAAATGTGCATAATTTATCAAGTCTGCACTGCAGATTTACAAGGCACGTGTTATAAATTAACATATTTAAATTATGCTACTATTAGGCTTTTTCAATACAAATATATTCAGTTATAGTACAAGAAAAAGAAAAATAGTATAGCACGTATATAAAATTAGAGTTTTAAAATATTTGAATATATACACACGAGAAATATATCTTATTTCAATCATTTTTTTTTTAAATAAATAATTGTAAAATACCATAATCATAAGATCATAACACGATACAATTATATTGTCTGTTGTTTTACTTAACATTCACTACAAGACGCGATATACAGTCATTCAGCCAGCTCGATAAGAACGCTTGATGTTCTCGTTACAGCCTGCTTATTCGTAGCAAAATTCGATTACTTATTAGTGTTGAGCATGTTGTTTTTCACGTTTTATTTGGATGAACGATTCTTTGTGACATTGTGAATGATTATTATTGCGATTTATACTAACCACTTGGCTGGTTTGAAGAATGTCTACAACAGATCGAATCGAAAAAAGAGATTCGCGCGGACTTGTCTCCTTTCACGTTGAAAATTTTAACCATCGTAAATCAATCAATCTCTGTTATACTATCTAACATCGCGTATGAGGATCTATAATAGCAGCTCGTCATTTCTGCACGTAGCACCATTTGAAAAAGCACAGATCACTTCCGTAATGACTTATAAAACAGATATAATGACTATAAACAGAAGAGGATGCAATTTGTACAAATGAGATAGCATGAGCATGACACGAGATCATTACAGTCGGATAATCTAAATCGGTTCTGTTCTCTGAGAATAGCGAGTCCCTAGAGTCTTTATGCACCTCCCTGGCAGCCCTCAGTCCCGCGCTGAAAGGACAAGGAATGTGGAGGGACAGGTACACACCAGCAAATCTTACTTTATACCACGATAATAAATGCGAACCCTAATTAGTGATGATAAAGAGACATTAATGATATTTATATTGAAAAGTAAAAAAATTTTATTTAAACATATCGATATAATTATAGCAATTTTCTCTCAGAAAAAGAATATGAAAGAAGATATTGAGCATGCTATAATATTTTCATGAAAGAAAGAATCGTTCGTCCAAAAAGTTGTGTTGAATAGTAGAAATGTCTTTAAATAGTAGAGATGTCAACGTTGCAACAGCTGCTGGATGTTTTCTTCTTATATAAATAATTTATATTATTTTATTTATAAGTAATTTATATTATTGAGTTATATTATTTTTCACAGGGATGTGACGGAATCTGTTGCACTAATTGTAATTGCCTATTTAATATATAGTACGCAGTAATTTTTTTTACATCTTTATGCAACTTTGTTTCTTTCAATCAGAAAGAGAGAAAAAATTTACATTTATATATACAAATTAAGAATTATTAATTTATACAATTGTCAAGATTACAACAGATTTCGATGCGTCATTTTAATTTTAAGTTATGTCTCCGCGAGATATGTCTTTTTTTCGCAAAGTGTGAATGATGTGTGGCGTCTCTCTACTATAATACATAATTATTATTGTTGCTGCTCGTTTCGTAGTCGTGTACAATAGAAAAGTGGCTTGCGTGTGATGAGTGCGGGTTTTCCGAAGTGTTCAGACCATCATCGTCGCAACCTAGGAGCACTTTTTACGAAAGACAAAAAAGAAAGTAAAAACAATCTGGCATATATCGTTCGATGTCAATCAAGAATCAGTGCTATTTATAAATCCGATAATCCGAATACGCTCGAAAATCTATGTAAAAATGTGCTAGTGTTAGCGATATATCACGATCTCATCTCTTTTTTTTTCTCTTTCTTTCTCTATGTCATCTCATCATCATCATGTTTATGAACGAATGGATACTAACGCGTTTTTTATTTTGTTCCCGATCCTCTCTGTTATTTTATTTGCGCTACTCTCGCAGAATTCCACAGTGGAGAAAGTAAGTGATCTTCTCTTCAATCTTAGCTTCTGCAGTTTGCCACATATATTAATTACTTCCTCGATTTTTTTTCAATCATTCTTCTTTTTGTCGTATACACAGCCTATTTGTCGCTGCACTACACAATCTCTTGTAGCTGCTGATTCTTATTATTCTCAGAAGTATTGCTCAGTGAATAGCTTCGTTCCACGATTACTAGAAGATGATTCATGAATCAAATATGACTGAATCTCCAGGAATCGGCAAAATTTATTGTGAAAAAATAAATAATGAATAAAACAACAGGTACACACGCGCCTCTCTTAATTATCTTTGTAAAATTTTTTTCTGTGCCGCTCAAGCTCTTCACGATGATGATAGATGTGCGTAATCACATGATTTATACAGATGCGTTGTTGAATCTGAATTTAAAATTGAGAAAAACAAATTTACTACAGAGGTAATCGTTAATAGCTTCGCGTATTCGAATAATCATAATAACCGCGTTGTCAATACCGCGTCAACTCAAGGAAGACGTCCTTGTCAACTATTGCATTCACTGTGCAATGCGCATTACACAATTTTCTTGTGAATAATTTATAGGTTCATCAGAGTGGAATTCTCAGCGCTAACATTGCTACACTATGTAGTAATGGAGAGCGTTTGAGAATGGATCCATCTTCTCATTTGAATCGAATTAGATTAGACACTTTCAATGTCGTTAGTTTGACGCTTACGGCTATATTACACCCATCCAACACAGGCGCCTCGTATAAACACTCATATTTAGATTTGACGTAGGTAGCTGTTTTATTTATCACTTATTTTGCGACATGTATCTCATACAACTCATACTTGTCGTCTTGTATAAATATCCACAAATTAGACTTGAATATATAGATAGATGTTTTATTTATCTCTTTTTATTTTGCCATATACTTTATGCAGATCATTATATCGTAATCTTACCTGTTTTACCTAATTGCATCATGTGACATCAGAGTAATTATATTTACGCAACAATTAAATGTCGACAATACAGCGTAGTACGAATTACTCTTCTCACTTTTGAAAAGACAAGATTACAACTAATGATAGTAATGATATCATGACGATTAACGCAACTGATACGCATTGTCTTAAAATTTTTACAAGAATTCATAAAATCGTCATTTAACTATCAATATGTCATGCTTTATATATAGAACAATTTCTCGAGAATTATGCTTGTTGGCTTTGCATACTTTTGACACTAGTTAATTCATGTCGGTGATTTATACAATGCATTGTGACTGACATTAATATTAAAATTGTATTAAATATAAGATTTTACCTTTTTTTCCAATATAGTATTTATTGCGATTTTCGTGAAATTTTGATAAATTGTCTTTATAGCAATTACAAATACATATTTATTATATTGTTTCTTTTTTTTACATCTTCTCTATTACAAGAGTTTTCAAGAAAAAAACTACAATGTATAATACATTCTATTTTCTTCTATAGCATATGATACAATTATTGTAAATTCTAACAGAAGTTTTAAAGAAGCAAGATTAACTATGCGTTTTTATCAAAGATAAAAAAAGGATGTGACTTTTTGTATGCAACTTTTATACATAATAACGCGCAACTTTCTTTTCGCGATATACTTTTGACAATCCTCGACAGGATATCGTTAATGTCCAATGTAACACGCTCTCCAAAATCTCTTTAGCTTTCTGGTTTCCTTCCTGGTGGACGCGAGAGGTGGTGCAATGCGCGGATGCAGGCACAGCGGCGTCCGCGTGATTGTTCCGCCACGCAAGGCCGCGATGCCTATGCGTGTCACATGCAGATATTTAAGGAGGGATAAATTGACCAATCCACCACCCCTGATGGAGGGCGAAGCGTTGGCCAGCCGCATCCTCGAGTTGGGTCCTGTGGGTGCAAAATTTTTAGGGTACGTCGAATCATCTCGCGCGATTCAGTTTTCTTAATGTTCCTCCCATCAGATACTCGAAATTGTAAATTTAATGATTATAATTCTTGTAGATAGAATGTAAAATAATAAGGGACTCTCTTGTGTAGCGGGAAATAAAATATTTTATTACATTTATTCCTAGTGACAGCTTCTTCTCAAACATTAAGAAATTTTTCGTGTGTTTTTAGCCCTGTTATCATAGAGGTACCGCACTTCGCGTCGCTACGCGGAAAGGAACGAGAGATAGTAATTCTACGATCGGACAATGGGGAGACCTGGCGCGAGCACACCTTGGAAGCCAGCGAGGAGGCTGTCCAAGACGTGCTTAACGAGAGCTTTGAGGGAGAAGGTATGATTTTTAAAACAAAATTTCTTTATAATTTTCAAATATATAAACATTTTTAATTATATGCAATGGATTATATCTTTTTTTAGAGCTAAGCCAACTAGAGGATCTCCAAACGTCTCGCATCGTGAGAATACTCACTGTAGACTTCCCGCATTACTTCGCGGTAGTATCTCGCATCAGACAAGAGGTCCATGCGGTCGGTCCTGAAGGTGGTACTGTATCGTCGTCCGCTGTACCACAAGTACAAGCTGTCTTCCCGCAAGCAGCCCTCACTAAGAAGATCAGAGTCGGTTTGCAGGTATTTTTTCATCTCTCTTTATTGATGTAATTAAATTTGTTACATCTGCTCTTGTTAACTCTCACATCTTTGATATTTAAATATAATTAACTATAAAGCTTTTTCTTAAATTTTTTTAACTGCTTGCATAAATAATTATATTATACATGTAAAATAATATGTATAACTATTTTAATATATGAAATTTTTGAAAAAAAGCAAAATAATTTACAAAATATATATTTACTAATATTTTCAATAAGTGTATTAATTTTTTTTTATAATTAATTTGTCGCATTCAATATATAAGAATTGTTATTATCATTGTTATATAGGCACATCCTATACCGGCAGATCTTGTAGCCAAGTTGCTCGGCAATAGAGTAGCCGTGTCGCCGATTGTTACCGTGGAACCGAGACGAAGAAAGTTCCACAAGCCGATAACTTTAACTATCCCAGTACCACAGGCAGCCAATAAAGGCATGATCAACCAGTACTCCGGGGACGCGCCGACTTTGAGACTCCTGTGCAGCATAACTGGTAATATATGCTTGCACGTAACATTGTAGAGCAGCGTACCGTCTTACTGGAAAATCTCTTACCGATAAACGGCTGAAACTATAATATTATACGCCGCATACACCTTTGGTGTACATATATATACGGTCTTGCCGAACTTACGTTATTGCGCATTCAAGTATCGACTTACTGTAGTTTAGCAGGCATGAACGCAGTCGGTAGGCTATCTCGTCTGTTCTCAGGTCACCGGGATTGCGAATCAAAATATCGTACGTTGCACGAGAAGGTTGCTTGAATGCTAGCAGCACTTTTTATAACTTGTCTGTGTTCAAGTATGATTAACAGTCTGTACAATTTGTAATTTGCACCAACAAACGTAAAGATGTTCCAACGTCGAGTGTTCACTCAAAGAGGATTAATTTGTGTATGTTGCGGTTTAATTTGTCATGTCAATGTTGCGGAAAGTTGTCATGTTTTGACGTGAATGTTTTTAAACGATTTCTTGTCATTTACTTTTGTATTGTCGGAAAATGTCCCGAGGACCTTCGGATAGAGATTTAAAAGAGAGATGGTAGCTGCATGTCTCATAGAAAAATTTCGTTGAGTATCATTACTGTATACATATCTTGTTGTGATTCATTGTTAATGCTTGCATATTGTTAGGATTGAGTCATTTAGGTATGGATTATTAATTAAAGTAGATAACATTTTTTATTCTATATACCTAGCCCATTGTAAGCGTTAACTTTAAAGTTTTTGTTTCAGCACATTCGTTTGACTGGTAATCGCTTTGATATTAGTAATTTCTAATTTACATGAAGTTATGCGCATTATATATATATATATATATATATATATATATATATAAAGTTGTTACAATATTTTTATATAATATTCACTCTTATGAACCAAAAGGATTAATGTCGTATTATAATAACATTACACATACACCGAATATTATCAATATCTAAGCTTATCTTAAATCACAATCTGTTGAGAACCTTTTAAGCATTATTTCTACGATATTCATAAAAAAATATTTGTTTTTAGAATATATGTATCTAATTGCGATTTTTGTTTTATTTAATTTTGTAATTCAAACTAAACATTTGTTATAATGACAAACACATATTGATTTATAGATACACATATTCCTCAATTATTATATTAAACCCATACATATCTATAATTGCTTTTTACACATATTCATACGGATAGTGCTTTTTTCTTTTATTTTGCAAGCATTATCATTCGGTCAATCACATATCTACTTTTATATTCCTCACACATTGATGAAAAGCACCTAATTCTAACGCACTTATAGCGACCGTTTTTAATACGAAGCTTTTTCTCGGACTAGTTAGTTATATACTCGACATTATTTTTACACTCTGATTTGTATCTGATCATCAATCATTCGTATTTAATCTCGGTCGCGCGAAAATACACTACACTTATATTTCACCTATACCATTTGCGTATTTGCAACACGGACATATTTTAATAATGTTATTGGACTTGGCATGTATGTCGTTCAGGGGGTCAGACTCGGGCAGTCTGGGAGGATGTCACAGGCTCGACACCATTAACCTTTGTGAAAGACTGCGTCTCCTTTACTACTACAGTTTCCGCCCGCTTTTGGTTGATGGACTGTCGTAACATCTCCGAGGCCACGAAAATGGCCACGGAACTCTACACGCACGCGACACATGTACCTTTTATGGCTAAGTACGTTAATATAAATTACGTTAAACGTAAAGTTTAGATAACGACACACAAGCGTGTAATTTATATTTTTAAAAAAATTATATATTACTTAATGCGTTTTGAATAGGTTCGTAGTGTTTGCAAAACGGATAGATCCATTGGAAGCGAGATTACGTGTATTCTGTATGACAGATGACAAAGAAGATAAAACTTTAGAACATCAGGAACATTTTACCGAAGTCGCAAAGAGTAGAGACGTTGAGGTAAAAATGTCGGCGATAAAAATGCAAATTAATTATTAAAACGCATTGCTATTCAAATGCTTAAGGCATAATTAAATTTTATTTCGTGCTATAGGTTTTAGAGGGGAAAACGCAATACATGGAATTCTCGGGAAATCTCGTGCCTGTACTAAAAACTGGCGAACAGCTTCAGCTGCCATTTAGAGCTTTCAAAGAGAATAGGGTTCCATTCACCGCAAGGATAAAAGATCCAGATGCCGCAGATATGATGGGCCGAATTATGTTTATGAGCGAGCCCAAAGTTCCGAGAGGTGAATTGCCGCAAACGCCGATCTGCACGCTAAATATTTTGCTGCCAGAGAAGATTTCTCCGGACACTGCAGTCTCCGAGCTGGATTTATTAGAACTATCAAAGAACTACAGTTTTCTACGCGATGGCGGAATAAGTACGTGAAGAATGCAATATAAAAGGAGAATTAATTAGTAATGATATTTTTGAGCAAAACTTATTATTTAACATTACATATATTATTCTTAGGTAGACCAGATGCTATACATAGAGCGACTATTCGTTTAACAGACATCGCTAATTTATTGGATAAAGATTGGGAACCGCTAGCGGAAGAATTAAACATCCCGCCTAATGATGTAGCCTTAATAAAGCAGGAGTATCCTGATAAACCTGCACAACAGGCCGCTGCAATGTTCAAAATCTGGCAAAATAATGGAAACAAAGCTACGGGTGAGTCTCTCCGCATATATATTATACTTATATATTATTTACTATATTATACTATATATATTATACAATTTGTTTACCTTTATATCTTCAAAACAAGCGCAGTGTGTGACTTTTCGATGAATGAGAACTGCTGCCTTGGTAACCTTTAAAAAAACCTGTTTCTCTTAGCAAGGTCAATTAATTAGACACGCGCGTTATAGTTGAGTCAGGCGCGAAGAATCTCTCCTAGGAACGTCGTAGATGATGATCTCATTGTGCATTATTATGCCTGACATAAGTCCACACACACGCTTTATTCCCACTCTTCTTCCCGGTAATGGCATTGACTCGCACGTAATTCTTGTGGCGTTTCTGCAATCGGCAGAAGTAACAAGCAGTCGTGATTCTCGTCGCACAGCGAAAGTGATTAAAATCTAAGTGTTCCTTCAGCCGTTTTCTTTTTTCTTTTTTTTTTGTATTTGTATCCCGATTTGGTGAATTTGTCGATTTGAAATTTTTGAATCTGAATCTGAATTATTCGAAATATTTTTTTACATTTTTCAATGAAATAATTTCTCGAGATTGCTGTGTCATTTTAAAAAAATCTGAGGTCGATCTTAATAAAAAATTTTAAACAAATTTTAGAAAAACAATGTTTATAACTTTGTATCAGGAATATGAAAATCAGAATCATTATACGAGCGAACTTCTGTTAATATTTCGGAGGTGTCCTTGTTTTCGTCCGCAATGTGCAATACATTCAGGTTTGTGCAAAATTGATGGAAAACGCGCGAGGATATAATTTGAACTATAAATTTTGATTTTATATATACATATATGTGTTTGTGTGTGTCGATAATATATATATATATATATATATATATATATATATATATATATTATCGACGTGTAATAAATTTTATATATATATATATATATGTATATATACATACATACATATATATATATATATATATATATCTTTATATATATAAAATTTATTACACATATACTATATAGACTTCTCTGTACTATATATTTTGAATACAAAGTGTTTTCAAATGTTGGATATATTATAATAAATGTAAGATGAATTAAACTGTTTTTTTTTTTTTAACTTATCGTGATTGAAACATCACGTTTTGTTCTTCATTCGCATACAGGAAATACGTTAGAAAAGGCTCTCAATAAGATTGGACGAGAGGACATAGTGAACAAATGTATCTTCAATGTTGAATTAGTAACCGATGATGTTGAAAAAGCTGTGGCGAGAGTAAGATTGGATCAGCCGGGATTTGATTCGTTAAAAGAGGAATTGGGGCCGTCGAGAAACACATCACTTCGCCGTGATGCAACTATGGACCCTAAGATGGATCCTGATTATGAAGAGCCGGATAGAATGAAGGTGCGCGTTTTATGCAAATCTATAAGAAGAATTTACAAGAGATCAAATATGCTACGTTCATACGTCATTGAAAAAGAATGCTGTTCTATGTCTTACTCCTTTTAATGCTGCTAAGCACAATTAAGAAAGATACAATCCATCCACTTTACGTCTTATAATAGTTCGTTTATACTGTAACAGTTAGAACGCTTATACGCTTATATAACAGCAATTTACTTAAATAACTGCGTTCCCACAAGCGTGGGAGTCACAATTGCGAAGATAAAGCGCAATTATCTTCTTATTTCTAGGACTCTGAATCTGTCGAGGATCTTAGTATCACTGGAAGCACGCACGATAAACGTAAGTATATTGCTAAGATTTATAAAATTAATTTCATTATTTATTCTTACTCGCTCTTGCATTGCGTTTTTATATTACATATAAAATTTCAAAAGAATTTGTGAGAGATAATTGAATATTACACATTTCTTTTATACTACATTACATAGCGCAAATAAAAATATGATGTCACGGATCACAATCCTTGAATGAATAATGCACGTCAAGTCGCAACGTGTGCTTATTAATTGTGGAAATAGCAAGCACTTTTATTCGTGCTTAGAAAATGTGTTAGTCAACGCTTGCCGGACAATTTTACTGTGGCCACGTTATGTTTCGTCATGCAACGTTTCACATCAGCTCATGTTACTTCCTCATGTTGTCTCCTCGTTTACGCGTTTTCTGCACTTCACAGCTAAAGAGCACATCACAATCACAAACGGCACTGTATTCAACGGAACCTCGACCCCCATCAAAGACAAATATGCGAGCGACGAGAAAGAGCTCGGCGACATGATGGCTGATTACCTTGAGCAGAAATGTCACACGACCGACACGATGAGCAAAAAATCGCGCGACGAATTGGACGATCTGGATAAAAAACGCCAGAAAGTGATCGCCGACGCCAACAAGATAGTCTCTGGTAAGTGAGCGACTGAAAGCGCGATTGGAATGAATGGTGGGTTGAGGGGCCGTGCTTACTACTACTACTACTACTACTATTACTGCTCCTGGCAGAACCGGTAGCCAATTAATCGATTTTAGCGGAATTATGTCGCCAAATGCAGAACTATGCATTTAATTAAAGCTCTGCAGCATGATTGAATTAATGCTGCGGGCGCACGCTTGCTCCTAAGAGATCGATTTACTCGATTATTAACCATCTATCAACAAATTGCGTTTTGCTGTTGGATTTGCTATAAAGAACTCGCTAGATCAGAGATATTTATACCCTTTTTCTGTGATGATATCGTGTTCATAGTTATGAAATGTATTTGCTTAAAAAAGATTTTGAAACGATGCACGAGATACATGTTGTATTCTTCTCGAATGTTTTTATACATTTGTGTTCAACATTATCGTCTTCTCTTAATAATTAATATCACAATGAATTTTTCTTTTTATTCTTGGGTGATTATTTTATAACTTAAGAAATGATATAACTGCTATTGTTATATAATTATGTCACAATGCACACGTAATTTGTTACATTTAATATAATTATATTAGTTCATAAAAAGATTACATGTCAATAATGCAACTTCTAAGTATATTTTAATGATGTTTTGCTGATAATGTTGTTTTTAATATTCAAATTTTATTTGTGATTTATCATCGTTCACATAAAATAAATTTTACTTTCTATGTAAGTATTAAATAAATCAACACGATATGCACACGATCTTATTTCAGCGAAACGTTGCAAACGCTAATATTGAGACATTTTTACTACAGTAGCACAATGATTCTGGACACGATTCCCGTCAATATAATACATAAAATGCAGAGTACAAATAATGTACATGAGCACTAAACACTTATGTCTCTATGCCGTCTTTTACTTCCACTCACAGGTTCTGGAAGCCAATGCGGATCTCTTCAGAATTTTATCAAAGAAAAAAGCTTGCTTTTATTTTAATATATAACGAAGTATTTTATTTTGCTTATATATCATACAAGCAGCTCTTATCTCTCTATTATATATTATACAATATAATTTTTATATCTCATTTAATCATCCCCATTAATATTCTTCTATTCCGCGACACTTTTGGATTAATTTGTTTCAGCAAGGTTTCGCTACAATTATTTGGCGTTGCATGAATGGCCAATATGTTGTGTGGCCCAATTGTGTGCGCGCACGGAGCAGCTGTCATTTGAAAAGAGACACGTTGTCGTATAATCGTCCATCAAAAAATATTATTTCATATTTGTGTTCATAGTTGATAGATTAAAAATTACTAAGTCACATTATACTAATAGCAATCGAATGTTGTATTAATTTAAAATAGTAATGAAAAGTTTTTGCGAAGCTGAATATACTTACTGCCGTTTATATTCTAACAGCTTCATTTTGGAACTTCAAGCATTTATTTTATAGTTAATATAGTACTAATCAAGAGAGATGCACACTCTCACATTTCGAAATTGCAAGGTACTGAAACGTTTTGAAAATAATTTATTGAAAAATATTCAAATCAAAAATTTATTATAAATTGATTGTTGGTAATAATTAATGTTACTTCTCCTTCTTGAATGGCACTTGCCTTGCGTTTATTTTTATAATGATGTAGTGAGAAGATGGCTGCTCCACAGCACATACACTCCATGCACAAACCACACTACAATACTCTAACCGCAGTTCAATGAAAAAGCAATCAAAGAGCGAGCCAGCTTACACTAATGATGACGAAATTGATAAAATTGTGTTCTTTTATTTTCTATCAAGTATACAGGTGCCTAAAATATATGATACTTAATTAACAGGTGTAATAGCAGACGCAGAGAAAGAGAAGGGGAAGTTAGCGAAGGAAGGGTGGTCGGTGGTTTATGATGATGTGCGGGACAGTAAAGAGGCGCGGGGTGCGGTAGGACAGACTTTAATTAACATACAGTTAGATAAAGTGGCCGCCGAGCCGAAAGGTATAGTTTCTAAATCAGTCGCTGAACAAATTCCTAGTGTCGAGCCACCGATAGTTAGGCAATATCACGGTGAAAAACCGGATTCCAAAGTTAGTACTTTAAAAACAGCAGTTTCCGTTAGTGATGATCCAAAAGTAGGTCGAACGGTAGTTACTAAGACTACGATAATAAAACAGTTTGATCAGACACCGACTAAAACTTTGACTACTAAAGAAACAGTAATTGTTTCACCAGATAAGAAAGATACCGTTAGCGAAAAAGAAAAACAATCTAAGGAAGGCAAGGAAGTCGACGAAAAATTGATTCAAGGCGCAATTCCTACGAGCATTACGCAAAAAACTTCAAAGGTAGAAGGTCGTCCTGATTATAAAAAGTCAGAAGTAAAGGCGGATAAGGGTAAAGAAAAGGATAAGGATAAAACAAAGGATAAAGATCCTGTTTCGAAGTCCACGAAAACATCGGCCTATGAAGATATTTATAATGTACAGCATCCAGCAGACAGTACGGACGAAAAATCAGACGAAGAGACGAAGAAAACAAAGGATAAAAGCAGCGGAATATTTTCTAATATTTTTAAAGGATCTAAATTAAAGAAAAGCAAAAAAGGTTCGAAGGACACGTCCTTTGACAGTGGTGATGAAGAACTGCCGAAGGCTATCGCAACGAAAGTTTCGGAACAGCAGCCAGAATATCCTAGCGAAATAACAGATTCGTCTTTCGACAGTAAACTTCCAGAAATTACTGTAGCACCTGATGTAAAATTGGCTACCGTTGAATTTTTGGACGACTCAAGACGTATTGCTGCGGACATGCATGTGCCTTATGAAAGTCTCGCTAAACCAACAGAAAAAGAAGATAAAAAAGTAGAATCTGGTGAGAGCGACGATGACAGCAAAGATAAGACGAGCTTCTTCTCGAGTTTATTTAAAAGTAAATCTAAAAAAGATGATGATGGAACAGCTATACCAGTTATTCATGTAGAAAAGCCGAAAGAAAGTGCAGAGCAAATTGCGAAGAAAGAGAAAAAGAGACTGGCAGTGCTTGCAAAGGAAAATGAGGAACTGCTAGAAATACAAATGAAAGAAAAGGAAGCGGAAGCATCTAAGATTGTCGAAGTACCTAGTAGTACAATTGAAAAATATATAGAAAAAGCTGAGGATGTCAAGAATAAAGAAGTCGAAAAGATGATTACTATAACAGATGAGCAGTCACATGATGATGATGATAAAAAGGAAGAAGACCAGGCGAAAGAGAAGGGCGGCTTCTTTGGCATTTTTAGGAGTCCAAAGTCTAAGGAGAAAAAACTTGGCAAATTGAAGGAAACATCGTTCGACAGCGGCGACGAAGAGATTAAAATTGTGACAGAGAAACTCTTAGACGACACACGAAAGATTGCTGATTTCAATGTGTTACCAGTTGTATATAAAAGCGGCGGTACAAAAGTCATTCCTGAAGAAGAGGTACATACTTTCGTGTCGACTACTCATTACGATGTCGACATTCCCGCGGACAAAATCGGCAAATCTTACGATGTTGTCCAAACTACGACGAAGATTGAGAAAACTATTATTCACAAAGAAATAAACGAAAAAGCAGATGTTGATGAGGATAAAGATCAGAAGGAAGAAAGAAGAGATGCCGAGAAACTAGCTTTAAAAGTTAAATCTGAAATATCTGAACCAAAGGTTTCCGAAGTGAAGACAGAAGTAGGCGCCGACATCAAGGAGAAAAGCGCCGGCTTCTTCGGCATATTTAAGAGTCCAAAACTAAAAAGCAAGAAAAGAAGCAGATCCCGAGAACAGAGCTCTTCGAAGGATACCTCCTTCGATAGCGGAGATGAGGAAGTTCGTTTGGCAACGGCAAAACTTCTGGAAGATACGAAACAGATGGCAGAGAATCTACAACATTCGGCTGGAGAAATAAAAGAAACAGTTACGAAAACTCCACCCATTGATTCTGTAGAAATTAAAAAATCTATCATTCACGAGGATGAAGTTACTGAAAAAGATAAAAGCAGCGGTATTTTCAGTATATTTAGAAGCCCCAAACAAGCAAGGAGTAGATCTAGGAGTAGATCTAAAGAAAAGACTCCGTCTCTCGAGTTGCCGGACAGTGGCCACGAGGAACTGCGAGAAATAACAGCAAAATTCTTGGAGGATTCTCGAAATGTAGCGACTATCACAGGCGAATTGACGGAAACAGAACATTTAAAACATAAAATCACAACTGAAACGAGAAATAAAGATGATAAATTGATAACAGATGTGAAAAAAGTTGAAGATCACATTGTGACTGCTGTAGAAGATGTTGGTAAAACTGCCAAGAATGATAAAGATTCAGTTGGCAAAAAAGTAGAAGAGGAAACACATGACATCATTGATAGCGCTGAAGCTATAAAGGATAAAACAATCAAGGAAGCTAAGAAAGCGAAAGAGAAAGGATCAGGATTCTTCTCAGGAATATTCAAAGGCGCGAAACATTCTGTGGAAGAAGTATCCACCGATGTCAAGGAATTCTTGGACGATACGGAGAAAGAAGCTGCCTTAGAGAAAGCACGAACCAAAGAAGCGGCAACAGCTGACTTAAAGGATTTGCAACAAAAAAAAGACAGTGTAGTAATTAGCACGAAAGATGCTATTGACAAAGCTGCGACTGACGTGAAGGAGAAAGTTGCGAAAAAGATTTCTAAAGATATGGAAAAGACAGAGGATCTCGCGAAAACTGTTACAGATAAAGCCGCAATAGATTCAAAGAAGATAGGCAAGAAAATAGAGATTACAAAAGATGTCGCGCACGTTGGCGAAGAAATTAAAGAAATTACATCGGAAATAAAGGAAGATATTAAAGCCACGAAAGAAAAACTATCTTCCAATGCTGAATTGGTTGCAGTGTCTGCCAAGGACACAGCCACAAAGGAGACAAAGAAAGCGAAAGAAAAAACAAGTGGTTTCTTCTCTAGTATATTTAAAGGTACAAAACACGCAGTAGAAGATGCAACTGACGACGTAAAAGAATTTTTGGACGAAACGAAAAAGGAAGCTGTATTAGAAGAAGAGCGCGCTAAAGAGAAAGTCGCAACAACTGTAAAAGACTTAAAAGATAAAAAAGATGCTGCCGTCTCTGAAGTTCAAGAGACAGTGGAGCAAGCTACGGCCGATGCTAAAGACACAAAGGATAAAGCAGTTTCTGCTGTTAAAGACAAAAAAGATAAAATTGTAGAAGTTTCTAAAGATGCTCAGAAAGTAACCGATACTATGAAAGCAGCTAGTGAAAAAGTAGAAGCAGTCGTGACTGATATTGTTCAGGATGTTAAGAATACTGAAGATACAACCATTAAAGAAGTAATAGAAGATACAAAATTAGTGAAAGATAAATTAGAAGCAGGCGCGGATGCTGTTGCAGAAACTGCAGACAAAGCCAAGGATAAAGCGACGAAAGAAGCGAAGAAAGCCAAAGATAAAGCAGGTGGTTTCTTTTCTGGAATATTTAAAGGTGGAAAGCACGTTGTAGAAGATGCAGCTGACGACGTGAAAGAATTTTTGGATGAAACGAAAAAAGAAGCTGCATTGGAAGAAGAACGTGCAAAAGAAAAAGTCGCGACAACTGTAGAAGAATTAAAAGATAAAAAGGATGCTGCCGTCTCTGAAGTTCAAGAGACAGTGGAGCAAGCTGCAACCGATGCTAAAGACGCAAAGGATAAAGTGGTTTCTGCTGTTAAAGAAAAAAAAGATAAAATTGTAGAAGTTTCTAAAGATGCTCAGAAAGTAGCCGATACTACGAAAACAGCTGGTGAGAAAGTAGAAGCAGTCGTGGCTGATATTGTTCAAGATGTTACAGATACTAAAGATGCAACGATTAAAGAAGTGAAAGAAGATACAAAATTGGTGAAAGACAAATTAGAAGCAGCCGCGGATACTGTCGCAGAAACTGCAGAAAAAGCCAAGGATAAAACGACAAAAGAAGTGAAAAAAGTCAAAGAAAAAACAGGTGGTTTCTTGACCGGAATATTTAAAGGTGCAAAGCACGCTGTAGAAGATGCAACTGACGACGTGAAAGAATTTTTGGATGAAACGAAGAAAGAAGCTGTATTGGAAGAAGAGCATGCTAAAGAGCAAGCCGCGACAATTGTAAAAGATTTAAAAGATGAAAAGGATGCCGTCGTATCTGAAGTTCACGAGACCGCAAAGCAAGTTACTGCCGATGTAAAAGACGCAAAGGATAAGACAGTTTCCACTGTTAAAGATAAGAAAGATAAAATTGTAGAAATAAATAAAAATGCTCAGAAAGTAGCCGATACTACGAAAGCAGCTGGTCAGAAAGTAGAATCAATCGTGGCTGATGTTGCTCAGGATGTTAAAGATACTAAGGATGCAACGATTAGAGAAGTGAAAGAAGATACAAAATTGGCAAAAGATAAATTAGCAGCAGCCACTGATGCTGTCACAGAAACTGCAGATAAAGCCAAGGATAAAACGAAGAAAGCCAAAGAAAAAACAGGTGGTTTCTTCTCCGGTATATTTAAAAGTGCAAAACACTCTTTAGAAGATGCAGCTGATGACGTAAAAGAATTTTTGGATGAAACGAAAAAGGAAGCTGAATTGGAAGAAGAGCGTGCTAAAGAAAAAGTCACAACAACTGTAAAAGATTTGAAAGATAAGAAAGATGCTGCCGTCTCTGAAGTTCAAGACACAGTAGAGCAAGCTGCAGCCGATGCTAAAGACGCAAAGGATAAAGCAGTTTCTGCTGTCAAAGATAAGAAAGATAAAATTATAGAAGAAGTTTCAAAAGATGCTCAGAAAATAGCCGATACTACGAAAGCAGCTAGTGAGGAAGTAGAATCAACCGTGGCTGATGTTACTCAGGACGTTAAAGAGACTAAAGATGCAACGATTAAAGAAGTTAGAGAAGATACAAAATTAGCAAAAGACAAATTAACAGCAGCGGCTGATGCTGTCACAGAAACTGCAGATAAAGCTAAGGTTAAAGCGACGAAGGAAGCGAAGAAAGCCAAAGATAAAACAGGTGGTTTCTTCTCCGGGATATTTAAAAGTGCAAAACACTCTTTAGAAGATGCAACTGATGACGTAAAAGAATTTTTGGATGAAACGAAAAAGGAAGCTGAATTGGAAGAAGAGCGTGCTAAAGAAAAAGTCACAACAACTGTAAAAGATTTGAAAGATAAGAAGGATGCTGCCGTCTCTGAAGTTCAAGAGACAGTGAATCAAGCTGCAGCTGATGCTAAAGACACAAAGGATAAAGCAGCTTCTGCTGTTAAAGATAAAAAAGATAAAATTGTAGAAGAAGTAAATAAAAATGCTCAGAGAGTAGCCGATACTACGAAAGCAGTTGGTCAGAAAGTAGAATCAACCGTGGCTGATGTTGCTCAGAATGTTAAAGATACTAAGGATGCAACGATTAAAGAAGTGAAAGAAGATACAAAATTAAAAGACAAATTAGCAGCAGCAGCTGATGCTGTCACAGAAACTGCAGACAAAGCTAAGGATAAAGCGACGAAGGAAGCGAAGAAAGCCAAAGATAAAACAGGTGGTTTCTTTTCCGGAATATTTAAAGGTGCAAAGCATGCTGTGGAAGATGCATCTGACGACGTAAATGAATTTTTGGACGAAACGAAAAAGGAAGCTGCATTAGAAGAAGAGCGTGCTAAAGAGAAAGCTGCGACAATTGTGAAAGATTTAAAAGATAAAAAGGGTGCTGTCGTATCTGAAGTTCACGAGACCGCAAAGCAAGTTGCTGCCGATGTGAAAGACGCAAAGGGTAAGACAGTTTTTACTGTTAAAGATAAGAAAGATAAAATTGTAGAAGAAATTTCTAAAGATGCTCAGAAAGTAGCCGATACAACAAAAGCAACTGATGAAAAAGTCACAACAGAAACGAAAAAGATAGGTGAGAAAGTAGAATCAACCGTGGCTGATGTTGCTCAGGACGTTAAAGAGACTAAAGATGCAATAATTAAAGAAGTTAAAGAAGATACAAAATTGGCAAAAGACAAATTAACAGCAGCTGCTGATGCTGTCGCAGAAACTGCAGATAAAGCCGAGGATAAAGCGACGAAGGAAGCGAAGAAAGCCAAAGATAAAACAGGTGGTTTCTTCTCCGGATTATTTAAAGGTGCAAAACATGCTGTGGAAGATGCAGCTGACGACGTGAAAGAATCTTTGGACGAAACGAAAAAGGAAGCTACATTAGAAGAAGAGCATGCTAAAGAGAAAGCCGCGACAATTGTGAAAGATTTAAAAGATAAAAAGGATGCCGTCGTATCTGAAGTTCACGAGACCGCGAAGCAAGTTACTATCGATGTGAAAGACGCAAAGGATAAGACAGTTTCTACTGTTAAAGATAAGAAAGATAAAATTGTAGAAGAAATTTCGAAAGATGCTCAGAAATTGGCCGATAGTACAAAAGCAGCTGGTGAAAAGATCACAACGGAAACGAAAAAGATAGGTGATAAAGTAGAATCAACTGTGGCTGATGTTGCTCAGGACGTTAAAGAGACTAAAGATGCAACGATTAAAGAAGTTAAAGAAGATGCAAAATTGGCAAAAGATAAATTAACAGCAGCGGCTGATGCTGTCGCAGAAACTGCAGATAAAGCTAAGGATAAAGCGACGAAGGAAGCGAAGAAAGCCAAAGATAAAACAGGTGGTTTCTTTTCCGGAATATTTAAAGGTGCAAAGCATGCTGTGGAAGATGCATCTGACGACGTAAATGAATTTTTGGACGAAACGAAAAAGGAAGCTGCATTAGAAGAAGAGCGTGCTAAAGAGAAAGCTGCGACAATTGTGAAAGATTTAAAAGATAAAAAGGGTGCTGTCGTATCTGAAGTTCACGAGACCGCGAAGCAAGTTGCTGCCGATGTGAAAGACGTAAAGGATAAGGCAGTTTCCACTGTTAAAGATAAGAAAGATAAAGTTGTAGAAGAAATTTCAAAAGATGCTCAGAAAGTAGCCGATAGTACAAAAGCAGCTGGTGAAAAGGTTACAACGGAAACGAAAAAGATAGGTGGAAAAGTAGAATCAACCATGGCTGATGTTACTCAGGATGTTAAAGAGATTAAAGATGCAACAATTAAAGAATTTAAAGAAGATACAAAATTGGCAAAAGATAAATTAACACCAGCGGCTGATGCTGTCGCAGAAACTGCAGACAAAGCCAAGAATAAAGCGACGAAGGAAGCGAAGAAAACCAAAGATAAAACAGGTGGTTTCTTCTCCGGAATATTTAAAGGTGCAAAGCATGCTGTGGAAGATGCAGCTGACGACGTGAAAGAATTTTTGGACGAAACGAAAAAGGAAGCTGCATTAGAAGAAGAACATGCTAAAGAGAAAGCCGCGACAATTGTGACAGATTTAAAAGATAAAAAGGATGCCGTCGTATCTGAAGTTCACGAGACCGCAAAGCAAGTTGCTGCCGATGTGAAAGACGCAAAGGATAAGACAGTTTCCACTGTTAAAGATAAGAAAGATAAAATTGCAGAAGAAATTTCGAAAGATGCTCAGAAAGTAGCTGATAGTACAGAAGCAGCTGGTGAAAAGGTCACAACGGAAACGAAAAAGATAGGTGATAAAGTAGAATCAATCGTGGCTGATGGTGTTCAGGATGTTAAAGATACTAAGGATGCAACGGTTAAAGAAATGAAAGAAGATACAAAATTGGCAAAAGACAAATTAGCAGCAGCAGCTGATGCAGTCACAGAAACTGCAGACAAAGCCAAGGATAAAGCGATGAAAGAAGCGAAGAAAGCCAAAGATAAAGCAGGTGGTTTCTTTTCTGGAATATTTAAAGGTGGAAAGCACGTTGTAGAAGATGCAGCTGACGACGTGAAAGAATTTTTGGATGAAACGAAGAAAGAAGCTGTATTGGAAGAAGAGCGTGCTGAAGAGAAAGCCGTGACGACTGTGAAAGATTTAAAAGGGAAAAAGGATTCTGACGTATCTGAAATTCAGGAGACCGCAGAGCAAGTTGCTGCCGATGTGAAAGACGCAAAGGATGAGGCAGTTTCCACTGTTAAAGATAAGAAAGATAAAATTGTAGAAGAAATTTCGAAAGATGCTCAGAAATTGGCCGATAGTACAAAAGCAGCTGGTGAAAAGATCACAACGGAAACGAAAAAGATAGGTGATAAAGTAGAATCAACTGTGGCTGATGTTGCTCAGGACGTTAAAGAGACTAAAGATGCAACGATTAAAGAAGTTAAAGAAGATACAAAATTGGCAAAAGACAAATTAACAGCAGCGGCTGATGCTGTCGCAGAAACTGCAGATAAAGCTAAGGATAAAGCGACGAAGGAAGCGAAGAAAGCCAAAGATAAAACAGGTGGTTTCTTCTCCGGAATATTTAAAGGTGCAAAGCATGCTGTGGAAGATGCAACTGATGACGTAAAAGAATTTTTGGACGAAACGAAAAAGGAAGCTGCATTAGAAGAAGAGCATGCTAAAGAGCAAGCCGTGACAATTGTAAAAGATTTGAAAGATAAAAAGGATGCCGTCGTATCTGAAGTTCACGAGACCGCAAAGCAAGTTACTGCCGATGTAAAAGACGCAAAGGATAAGACAGTTTCCACTGTTAAAGATAAGAAAGATAAAATTGTAGAAGAAATTTCTAAAGATGCTCAGAAAATAGCCGATAGTACAAAAGCAGCTGGTGAAAAGATCACAACAGAAACGAAAAAGATAGATGATAAAGTAGAATCAATCGTGGCTGATGTTGCTGAGGATGTTAAAGATACTAAGGATGCAACGGTTAAAGAAGTGAAAGAAGATACAAAATTGGCAAAAGACAAATTAGCAGCAGCAGCTGATGCTGTCACAGAAACTGCAGACAAAGCCAACGATAAAGCCACGAAAGAAGCGAAGAAAGCCAAAGATAAAGCAGGTGGTTTCTTTTCTGGAATATTTAAAGGTGGAAAGCACGTTGTAGAAGATGCAGCTGACGACGTGAAAGAATTTTTGGATGAAACGAAGAAAGAAGCTGTATTGGAAGAAAAGCGTGCTAAAGAGAAAGCCGTGACGACTGTGAAAGATTTAAAAGGGAAAAAGAATTCTGTCGTATCTGAAATTCACGAGACCGCAGAGCAAGTTGCTGCCGATGTGAAAGACGCAAAGGATGAGGCAGTTTCCACTGTTAAAGATAAGAAAGATAAAATTGTAGAAGAAATTTCGAAAGATGCTCAGAAATTGGCCGATAGTACAAAAGCAGCTGGTGAAAAGATCACAACGGAAACGAAAAAGATAGGTGATAAAGTAGAATCAACTGTGGCTGATGTTGCTCAGGACGTTAAAGAGACTAAAGATGCAACGATTAAAGAAGTTAAAGAAGATGCAAAATTGGCAAAAGACAAATTAACAGCAGCGGCTGATGCTGTCGCAGAAACTGCAGATAAAGCTAAGGATAAAGCGACGAAGGAAGCGAAGAAAGCCAAAGATAAAACAGGTGGTTTCTTCTCCGGAATATTTAAAGGTACAAAGCATGCTGTGGAAGATGCATCTGACGACGTGAAAGAATTTTTGGACGAAACGAGAAAGGAAGCCACATTAGAAGAAGAGCATGCTAAAGAGAAAGCCGCGACAATCGTGAAAGATTTAGAAGATAAAAAGGATGCTGTCGTATCTGAAGTTCACAGAACCGCAGAGCAAGTTGCTGCCGATGTGAAAGATTCAAAGGATAAAGCAGTTTCCACTGTTAAAGATAAGAAAGATAAAATTGCAGATGAAATTTCGAAAGATGCTCAGAAAGTAGCTGATAGTACAAAAGCAGTTGGTGAAAAGATCACAACGGAAACGAAAAGGATAGGTGAGAAAGTAGAATCAACCATGGCTGATGTTACTCAGGACGTTAAAGAGATTAAAAATGCAACGATTAAAGATGTGAAAGAAGATACAAAATTGGCAAAAGACAAATTAACAGCAGCAACTGATGCTGTCGCAGAAACTACAGAGAAAGCCAAGGATAAAGCGACGAAAGAAGCTAAGAAAGTCAAAGATAAAACAGGTGGTTTCTTGTCCGGAATATTTAAAGGTGCAAAGCACGCTGTAGAAGATGCAACTGACGACGTGAAAGAATTTTTGGATGAAACGAAGAAAGAAGCTGTATTGGAAGAAGAGCGTGCTAAAGAGAAAGCATTGACAACTGTAAAAGATTTAAAAGATAAAAAGGATACTGTCGTCTTTGGAGTTCAAGAGACGGTGGAACAAGCTGTAGCCGATGCAAAAGATAAACCAATTTTTGCTGTTAGAGATAAGAAAGATAAGATTATAGAGGAAGTTAAAGAAGATGCTCAAATTACAAAAGAGAAATTAATTGCCAAAACTGATGCTTTTGCGGATAAAATGGAAGCGGCAAAAGATGGAGTCGGAAAAGAAATGAAGAAGACTAAAGACAAGAGTTCTGGTTTTCTGTCGGGTATATTTAAAGGTGGAAAACAGAGTACAGAAAGCGCCACCGACGATGTGAATAAATTTCTGGATGAAATGAGGAGAGATGTATCGTTAGGACAAGAGTGTGCGAAAAAAACTGTTTCTTCAAAATTGGAAGATTTAGATCATAAAAAGGATACTGCTGTTAGTGACTTGAAGGATACAACTGAACTATTTTCTGCTGAAATTGAGGATGCCATGGACAAAACTATTGGAACTGCGATGGATGCAAGAGACAAGGTATCGGAGAAAATATCCGAAGATATTCAAAGGACTACTGATGCAAGCAAAACTGCCAAGCATGAAGTATTATCAAGAATGAAAGAAGTTGATGGAAAGCTAGACTCGGTTGCACGAGATATTACGCCACGAATTTCAGATACGAAAGATGCTGTTAAAGATGATGTAAAAATAGTGAAAAAGAAATTGTCGTCTAGAGTTGAAGTTGTGACAGACAGTGCCGAAACTTCTAAGGATAAAGCAGCCAAAGAAGTAAAGAAGACTAAGGAGAAAGGTTCCGGTTTTCTATCAGGAATATTCAAAGGTGCCAAACATTCCATCGAAAGCGCAGCAGATGATGTCAAAGAATTTGTAGATGAAACGAAACATGAGGCAGAATTGGATGAAATCCGTGCTAAAGAAGCAGCAGCAGCCGGATTGAAAAAACTGGAACATAAAAAAGATACTATTAGCGATACAATTATTGGAGGTGTAAAAGATGCCAAGGACAAAACTATAGCAACCGCGAAAGATGCAAAAGACAAAATCACAGAGAAAATATCCGAAGATTTTAATAAAGTTGCCGATTCGGCCCAGAATGCTAAGAATAAGGTAACATCAGAAGCGAAAGAAGTTTGCGGAAAAGTAGATTCAACAGCACGAGACATCGCACAGGGAATTTCAGATATAAAAGATGCAACTACTGCAGAAGTTAAAGATGATGTAAAAGTGGTCAAAGAAAAATTAGCAACTGAAATTGAAACTGTAGTCGGTGTTGAAACTACTAAAGACAAGACATCTAAGGAACCAAAGAAAGCTAAGGAAAAGGGTTCTGGTTTTCTTTCGGGCATATTGAAAGATGCAAAACATGCCGTAGATGACGTAACTGACGATGTTAAAGAATTTTTAGATGAGACAAAGAAAGAAGCTGCATTAGAACAAAAGCGTATTAAGGAAGAAGCTGCTGCGGATCTCAAAGATTTAAAAGATAAAAAAGACGCTGTCATTACGGCAGTTCAAAGTGCTGGAGATAAAGCTGTCGCTGATACAAAAGATACAAAGGACAAAATAATTTCTACAGTAAATGAGAAAAAAGATAAAGTTGTCGAGAAAGTTTCTAAGGATGCACAGCAAGCTGCCGATACCATAAAAGCAGCCGATGAAAAGATAACAACAGGAACGAAGAAAATTGGCGAGAAAATAGAAACTACTACAGCAGATGTTGTAAAAAGCGTTATAGACATTAAAGATGCAGCAGTTGAAGAAGTGAAAGAGGATTCAAGATTAATAAAAGAAAAGTTGGCAACGGGTGTTGAAATTGTAGCCGACGATGCTGAAACTGCAAAAGATAAGGCAACTGACGAAACGAAAAAAATTAAGGAAAAAGGCTCTGGTTTTCTGTCCGGAATAGTTAAAGGTGCGAAACATGCTGTTGAAAACGCGAGGGATGATGTTAAAGAATTTTTGGACGAAACGAAACAGGAAGCGGAATTGGAGGAAGCTCGTGCTAAAGAAGCAGCTACAACTGGATTGAAGGAATTGGAATATAAGAAAACTACAGTCGAGAGTACTAAAAATGTTACGAAAGACATAACGACTAATGTCAAAGATAAAATTTCTGAGGAAGCAAGTCAAGTAGTAAAGACAACGAAGACTGTTGTTGATAAAAAAGTAAGTGAAACGAAGAAAATTGATGATAAAATAGAATCCAAAGCCATAAATGTTGCACATGATGTAAGAGATATCAAGCAAAGTGTCAGTAAAGAAACGAAGAAAGATATAAAGACTGTGAAGAATAAGTTAGTAACAAGTGCCGATGCTGTTGCGGAAAATACCAAATCGACTAAGGAGAAACCAGCAAAAGACACTAAAAAGGCGAAAGACAAAGGTTCAGGTTTTCTGTCTGGAGTTATCCAGACTGCAAAACATACAGGAAAAGAGGTTTCCGATGATGTGAAGGACTTTCTGGAATCAACCAAGCAAGAAGCAGCCGCAGATGAAGCGCTTATTAAAGAGGCAGCGACAGCGAGATTGAAAAAGCTCGAACAGGAGAAGGACAAAGCTGCCGACGAGGTTAAGATTTCCACTGAAAAAGCTGTGAAGGGTGCGAAAGATGCCAAGGAGAAGAGCCTTTCAAGTATGAAAGGTGCGAAGGACAAAACGATTTCTACTGTAAGAATGGCAGGGGATAAAGTAAAACAAGGTGTATCGCAAGCCAGCGAAAAAATTAAATCTACTAGCCATGACGCGACGCAGAAAGCTAAACGTGCCAAAGACGCAGTCGTGAACGAAACTAAAGAAGACACACAAGCGGTCAAAAGGAAACTAACAACCAGCGCGGGCGTCATCGCCGATTCCACGGAAATCGCCAAGGACAAAACCACGAAAGAAGTTAAAAAAGCTAAGCAGAAGGCTGGTGGTTTTCTATCGGGCATGGCAAAGAGTGCCAAACACGCAGTAGAAGACGTAACGGATGACATGAAAGAATTCTTGGAAGAAACCAAACAGGAAGCAGTTGCTGAAGAAGCACGTGCTAAGGGCGACGCTCAAGCGAAAGATAAATCCGCTAAATTGTTAACTGACGCAAAGGACAAATCTGTCGGTGCCATTAAAGATACATCAAAGAAGAGGATTGTTCAAAAGGTGTCTAAATTACCACGTGATGCGAAAAGCGCGTCAACAGATGTAGGTTCGTCTATTTCTAAAGAGACGAGCAAAGTAAAAAGAACGTTAGCGACTGAAACAAAAAAAGCCAGTGATAAAGTAGGATCTAAGCCCATAAACGAGCGTGTTCAGGAGGTAGTTGTACGACATAGTTCTGAGATAATTGGCAAATCGGAGATGTTAGACGATGTTGAGCATTTAACTGAAACAGTTAGGGATAAAAAAATATCTCGCATTCCACAAAAGATTAGTCCAAACAAGGAAACGACAGCTGACGAGATCGTCACGCTGTCAGACGATTCAGGTTTACGTAGAGTAGTAGAGACAGTAACTACGATAGAGCACCCCGAGCCTCGCACACGGCACTCCGTCACCACAGTCGTGACAAAGTCTGTGCGAACGACCCCACCACCACCCGGTTCACTCGCCGAGTTCACTGACAGTAGAACCGAAGGTATCTTGCAATAATCTTGCGTTATATATCCATATATATAAATATATATCTATATATTATATATATTACATATACCAGCTGTGTGTAACATGATTAATGATTAAGTTGACGCTTCTCTGTAACTTCAGTTTTACTAGTTAATTCTCGTGACATCAGAGAGAAAAAAAGAAAGAGATATATATTCATGCACTTCGTCACTCATTAATGAAATCTAACACTCATCTAATCTCAGTCATTTTCAGTCCACTAATTCCGTTGTTTTACGACTTGTAGAGATGATCGACAACATTTGAAACATTCATACTATCGCTTGTTCCTGTTATAATTTTCTGCGTATTGTTTTGGATTTGTTTATGTTTCCATGTATATCGAATGGGTATATTGTTAATCAGAATTTTACATAAATGAGATATACATATATTTAATTATGATTATATATTTGAAATATATGAAATTTAAATCAGGAACAGCGCTTGTTATAATATGGAGATTCAAAGAGACATCGAGAGGAATAAACGATATACCTATATAGTACGTTTAATTATTTGCTGTACTTATTTTCAGTTATATCTGACATTTTAACATTAATTTTAATAACGTTCGTTGAAATGCATGCTTTCAGGTTTTGCTACATTTTATAACGTCTCTTATCATGATAATGGATAATTTTCTAAGTATTACTTATATCGACCACCGGAATCTTATTTTGTCACCAATCATGTCTCTTTTTTTTCGTTTATAGCTTATAACATATAGAGATCACGGTATTTACAATTATACAGTAATGTCTCATTGAAATTAACAGGAGTACTACAACTAGCGAAGCATGAACCGAGGTATGCCATACAGGGAAAACATCATTCATCATCTAATCTTTGTTGAATCACTGCTTTCAATGTCATATTTGTCAATTCTCGATGTGAACTCAATTTGTGCTCTGTGACCTTTTCAGATATAACCGAAGAGGCTGCAAGACAGGCTCAACATTTGGCAGAACAGGCGTCGTACACCTCGACGAAAGCAGGTAACGTAAAATGACTCTAGTAAAATGTAAAAGACTTCACACGTACTCGGATCATCATCTTCGGTCGAAGATCAATAACGGTAGCAGACTTTGTTTTTTGGTACCCTCATTTATATTTAGCTTTATCTTCCATAGTTAGCACCTGCCGACGCTTTCACACTAACCGATACTGTGCGCATGTCTCTTACTAAATAGATACCGCGATCTCTTCTTGCTGATATATTCACACATAAAGAAGAAAGATAGTTCTCATCTGCGAGATTATTACAATACATTCTCGTCGATTATTATCGAAACTAATTTGTATATAAATAGTTTAGATATTATATAGTCTAGAATAGTTAACAAACAATGATATAGAACTCCCACAGGGAAGTAATCCTTCTTGAAAATAATTGATTAAAAAAAAATAGATTAGAAATTTTTTTTAATAATAATGATATAGTTTCGAGGAAAGTTATTGTGGATATCAAAATAGTATGTGTCTCTATTTATTATGTATTGTGAAAGGTTTAAAAGCGTATTGTTCCTGCTTCCACGGTACGTTTTAGTAAGACTCAAGCGCTATGACTAGACATCGTTTTTAATGAGTGTACTCTTTTGTTTTCGATAAACAGACTAATCCTTGTTGCAGTATTGATACTAACTAAAATTAAATATACGCGAATAGACTGCTGTGCACGTGCACACGCAACACACACGTGAAGCGCATTTTACGATTAATTTTTTCCTCTTCACCTGACGCACGCGCGTGCGTGCGTGCGTGCGTGTGCACTAGCGCGAGTCTTTCCTTTATTAGTGTGTATGCGCGTATACATACGTACTGCGAAACAGACACGCTCCGAATCTCTTTCCGGGTCTAACTTTGGCAGCTGGGCTAGAGTTGAAATTCTTAGTGTGTATCAATGTGCTTTATGTCCTTGTTCCTGTTCTTGTCCATGTCCTTTTGGATGGGTCAGGGCATGATTCGGCTGAGATTGATGGGACTGTAGAGAGGCATGCTACTTCTGCTCCATCAAAGCAACCTGTTCCCGCCCCGCGTCACTCCACCACCAAGCCGTCTACCAAACCCGAGTTCCATCTGGAACTTAGTGACGCCTCACGAACACGTAAAAGCGAGCAGCCACATAAACCGCAGGAAGCGCAATCGCCGAACAAGAACAGTAATCTAAAGAGCAAGATACCCCTTAAAATCGATTCTTGTATACCCCAAACAAGCGACAATCTCGAATCCGTTCCATTAGAATCCTTGAAAGATCGTATCACAGGTCCACAAGCGGTTTCGCGAACCATTAAATACGTTACCAGGGAATACACGGACGGAGATCTAATCAAGGAAACAACGAAAGAAAACAGCGTATCGCTCAAGGATACAAACAGCAGAATGGAAATGACTCTTCCAATAGAAGAAATACGGCAAACAACAACTACAATAGTGACTAGCGATCCATCGGTCGATCCTGAGAAACTGGAAGAGCTTTTGAAAACAGGTGGAGTCGTTGAAACGGTAAGGACCGTGACTTTGACCTCGGAAGACGATGCTTTGCAGCCCATAACTCGCGAGGAAGTTGTCAAGAGGATAAATCAAGTCGCTAGCACCCTACCGAGCGAGATCTTCGACTTTGGAGACAAATTCCCAGATTCTTCCACCACTACGATAAAAACTGATAAATCTGAATCCGATGGTGTTGTGCAAACGATCACAACCGTGCAACGAGTAACGATGGAAGAAATGCCAGAGACAGAGAGAATCGAGAAGGTGATAAGAACAGTGATCTCCGGCAGTAGTGATGATGGCGGTGACTTCGGCGACGCGGAAACTCATGCTCTAAAGAATCTCCAGGAGCGATTAACGAAATCTGAGATTGGGGAGACAACTTCTTGGGTTTCGACGACGGGTGAACAATGGGAAACGATAACGCAATACTCCCAAGACACGTCGCCCGGCTCTGGCAACGGCGGTGCCATTGATGTGTTCGCCGCCAGCAACAACAACAAGAATGGTGGTAGCTCGAGGCACGATATGCACAGCGACACCGATAGTGACGGTTCGCCACAACCTAGAAGACGATCCCCGAGCAAGAGACGTACGTTGGGCAGTTCCAGCGGGTCGGATGTAGCACTGCACGAAGGTGCGGAGCTGTCCCCGTTGGAGGACGACCAAGGTACCACACTCTCACAGCTAACCTTCTAAGTAAGCAATGTACATATTACCTCGAATCCCCTCGCTAACCGGTTACCTCTCGGATACGTGTGAACGAGCCTGAATAGAAGAGAGAAAAATATATATATATCTAAATATATATATATATATATATATATATATATATATATATATACACATATGGATTATATTGACATGCTGAGCTTTAGTTGTTTGCACGCATCCTCCATGCACATCTTCCTGTACTTTCCGCTAATATTGTACGGTGACTTAAAAGCACATGTTGATGTTCGCGATTGTTTGACGAAAGAATTAATTATATGAAGTAATTACATGGGTGATGGAACTTGAGCGATTAGAATGATCATCGCTGAAACAGAATTCAGATAAAATTGCTCGAATTTTAGATTATATAGATATTTCGAGTATACAGCTGTTCCAGGGATGAAAATTTGAAATTGAAACAAGAGACAGTCAAAAATCCTCTTTTGATTCACTTATACTTTGGAATTTTCTTTTCATTTAGAATATATTTCTTTAGTTTACTAGATTTCTCACATGCAAGAATGCAAAAAATAACACGTTATTAATAAATATTTTTAAAAATTGAAGAAATTTTTTAGACGTACGTAAAATAATCAAAAACTCGAAATATAATTAGATTATAATTTTTCAATTAAATGGATTTTTGACTTTCTGATTGTTACATGAAAATTTTTAAGGAATAAAACAGAAATTATTAGCTTGGGAAATGCATGACCTGTGATTTGTTTGCTGTCTTATACCTTCTATGTCGGCGTCGTGCGTATAGAAGGGCAAACAACCTGCTCAAGGAAAAATAAAGCTTGTGAAGTGCAGTCATATAAGTCTGCATAAAGTGCACAAATACTCTTCTTCGTAGGTGCACTTCGTGAGAAATTATGATATGTGCAATTAATGGTGAACAATTGAATGTTGCTTCGTTTGGGAAACATTTGACGATAACGTCGTTCTCTTCTTTTTTATTTTTCGTTGGTATTGGCTACAGGATGGATGGAATCTTATGATCATATGGGCTTTCTGGGACTAGCATATTTTCATTTGAGGCTCATTTACGATCAGCTAGGTGCGATTAAATGTATTATCTATTATATGCCGAAATGTTGAAGCGATATACAAAGAGAAGAATCATATATGTTTATTGTGCGCACAAAATTTCTTCGTGTTTGGCCAAAGTAGCACTAATTAAACCGAAAGTTTGCAATGATCAAGGAATAAAATGATGTAACGTTACAAAAAGCAGTTAGGAAATTTTCATAAAGTATGATTTCAGCGCATATACTTAATATCATTTAATGCTAAACAATATGAACTAATTCGCTGAGAAGCTTTGCAAAAAATTGCATGAGATTATTTTCATTATTTGTAAAATTTAAATGGCATTAAATTTTTATTTATCTTTTGGAAATTTCCAATTTAGCGATAAGTTAGAATTGATAATATTTTACAAATTGATAAATTTAATTATATAAATTGTTAAAAAAAAAGATGATGAAATTAATGCTTTAATAATATCATTGTGATCTTCAATAAGATCGTTACGATAAACTTGGTTTAAATCAGCAGACAGAATATGTGGCTGTTTCGGTATTACTTTTGGCTTATTATTCATTACTAATCACGGCGGTGGAGCGTCTCTCATCCAGATCAATCAATCAATTCATCAAAATTCAACGATTTCCGACGATAATTCATGGCAATTGATAATCTTTAAATGGCAGAAGCACACGGTATGGTATCGTCGGTTTGTTCGAGCAATGTGATAGAAGCGAAGACTAGGACGAAGACACCTGGTAGAGCCAGCTGCGCGTGTTGGATGAGCATAGCTGTCGCTGCGCTGGTGCTTCTAGTAGCGCTTATACTTGCTCTGGAGCCACAAATGTTTCGACGTGTCATCTACATCTTATCTAACATTGTCCCGAGGCAAGCCGGGTACGATTACCCTTCACATTATTTTTTAAAATATTTATACCACTTTTTTGAGTAATGTAAAGCTTTTTTTTAAAAGTCAACAGCTTTTATGATATCAAAATAGAGATTTCAGCTGTCTATTTACTATTTATATTGTGTTACTTAATATTGTATCTTGTTTTCAAATTCAGGGATACAATTTTTAAAAATTGAAGTTTTTCTGATTAATGTAATTAATACTTAAATATTCATTAAATGATATAAGTAAGATTGTAACAATTATTGCAAATTTATATGTAACATTTTGTAAATGAAGATTCTTAAAGTTATAATAATTAATCAGAAAAACATAATATATTATTTGAAGCCCACCCCTACTTTTGAAAAAAGATATATGATTGAAAGATTTTTTTCGATTATAATAAAGGTGGTATATTAGAGAAAGAGGGGGGATTTATATATATTATACAATATTAAAAAATATAAATATTTATAAAGTATGCAATGTCCCAGAAATATGCAATATTATTGATAGGAAATTTTATCAAATGTGATATATATTTGCATACTTGTAATACTGGAGTCTATCTCCACGTTAAATGCAATCGCAATAGTTTCAAAATCATTTGTATGATATAATTTACGTGAAAAGTGAAATTTCAACTAAATGACATATGTAACAGGATTTCAATAATCATGGCGATGATTGTAACAAATGATACCTTTGTAAAACCAAACTGCCTTCTGTCACATATAGGGCTAATCTTCTGTACGATATCGAATACATCGCGTATGTGTGATAAATTGATTTACCACCCGAAGACAGGTAAATTCGTATAAGCAAGAAGAAGCAAGCTTTCTTTTTTCTGTAGTACAGTTTATGCATGAATTTTGATATTGATATCCCGCATGATTGCATCTTATCGACTTTAGTTTGCATTCGTCGCAGCAGTGTCCTATTATCGGGACACAACTTTTTCACTGATATAGAAAGATATGTTTTATATCTAATAGTGTTGTGCACGAAACTCTTACTCTTCTCTTTTTAGTTTTTCCCATTTTTTTTATTTTATCTTTTTTTTTTATTTCGAGCATCCTATAGTTTACTTTTACCCTTCTAGCTCTCTTCTGACAATAAGCAACTCAAGATAAAGCTAAAGTGTAGAGGGACCAACAGTCGTGTTTTTAGTCACGTTAGGATTGTTAGGCGAATCGTCATGTAAGTAATTTAAGTGTATGTACATAGATATATCGTATTTTACACATATAAGCACAAGTGTGCGCGAGAATGGCTTTCTCTGAATCTTGTCGATATAGACAGATGAATATACGACAAACTTCTGAAATGGTATTAAGATAACTCTCTCGTGCTCTTTTTTCGAAACGAGAGCGAGTTGCGTTGCACCGACTGATGTACTACAGCTTCTTAATAGCTTCCCCTACCGAATTTTCCCTTTTGATCCCGCAAAAATGTAACGTATGTTGCAGTATGAAAGGGATTAAAATCGATATATTTCCGGAGCGAATTTAGATCAGTTGTATCCGTATCGAAAATTAGATTTGCCGAAATTATATCAATTTCAATCCCTGATAATGAGAAGAATCGGAATAGAAGATGCTTTTATTTCATCTTTTCATTCCTTGAGCCCTTTAATCTCTCTTCTTATCAGCGATATGCTAGTTTAAAATAAAACATAGACACGAGCATTTCGATGGCTAAGACATGTCTATATGTTGATTATCACGTGACACATGCTTTACTAATTGAACATCCTTTAAATACACGAGTTTCCCTGTGTTATAATCTATACGATATATTTTCTGTCAATGTGTCAAACATGAGGATCGACTCAAGTAGAATGATTTTGTATCGTCGCCCTGAAGAACTTTAAATCCGCAAGGATGTCGTCCTATCCGCACCAGGAATTAATGTTGCCAAATTTCGCAGTAATATTCTAGCACTCTATCTGACCGTTCGTCTAACAATACTAACTAATGTAGTTAGTACGGGCTCCTATATATAAAATGGTTGCCAAATTTCATGGAGCGTTTTATTTACGATTGCAAAACTACGGTCAAAACCAGCGGACAGTGTAGACTGAAAATTATGATATTTAATAATCGTGACAATTCTTTTGTTTCGAGTTTAGACTTTGATAATACGCTTTACTCAAAAAATTAAATTTCTTTATGCGCAATATAGTGTGTACCAAAATATTTGTTAAATTAAAAATCTTTTAATTTATTCCATGAAAAAAAATCATTGCTTCACTTCGAAATAATGCTGTTAAAATATCGTATATCGACAATTTGTCTCTGTTATAGAGTATCACATTTCCAAATTTTATATATATATCAAACCTATCAAACGTTGGTGTTTTTTTCATTTCTATATAATAAAAGAAGTCCACTTTCAGTTTTTACCGTAGTATACTCTTTTGTTGTATCGAGAACGTTGAATACCTACATTTCTTACGACTAACTGCTAAATGCTTTGTTCAGCGGCTTTTATCAGCGCTTCACACGAGCTCGCTGCGTTCAAGCACAATCGTACTGAGAAGTATTCAGAATATTGCTCAGTAATATATAATGTCGTCGTGTATTTAATTAACTACAGATCAACGAGCGTTTATTTCTAAGCGGTGCTGTCTTCCTATGAAACGCAATTAATTCTTCGATCCTAAATGGCAGAGAATAATTACATATTTGCAAGAATTATGTATTTATAAGAAATTATATAAAAACAAACTTTAAATACACGCGAGAGATATAAAATTTAATTTGATAAAGTTCAGTTTAATTACTCTTAGTATTTCCATTTTTACGTCTAAAAGGATATGCGTATAATTGTCCTGTTATTATTGGAATTGAAAAGAACCGGACAAACTGCTATTTAGGATTCAGAGTCTCTGAATACTATATTTTTATCTTTTCGCATATATATATATATGAGAATATACAGGGTAGATTAAAGAAATCATAGTATAATTGACGACACACTTTCCTGTAGAAAAGTATGCAAAAATATAGCGAAGAATTATCTTCTCGTCGATTGTAACATGATTTACTAAAAGTCCTGTATATATGGAGTGTTGTTATTATATTATATATGATACGTTTTTAAATTACAATTAAGACATAGGAATTCGGCCGAGTTTGATGATATACAGCTTGTAGCATACACATGTATAAAAGTAATTAGCATCACAGTACAAGAAAATGAATAGTAGATGCAGTAAAAATTGTACAATTTATAAAAAACGCGAGAAGACATCTGCTGTGAGATACATTCACGTGCAGAAAAAAATGTCGCGTGAAAAAAACAGTTGCATATAGTTTGGCTGGTTGAGTGAAAATGCGTATTATATCTATATATTATGTATCGTCAAATGTTTAGCGATGTTGTAACTTTTTTTATATGTGTCTAGTCTTCTCCCCTTGTTTTGGGCATGATGTAAAATTTGAGAGATATATACGATTCGTATTCTTGTTCTCTATGTAAAACATGCAGCAACGAAATAGCGAAATCCGCCGCGAAAGTCACACAAAATGTTTGATTTATTCTCATTTGTTGTCGCAGAATCTGACTTTTTGCAACATAGCGAGCCATCCTTCATGGAAACGACAACGATCGAGGTGGACCCTGTCACAGGGGAAAGGTATATATATAAATTCAAAAATGTTTGTTTTTTTTTCTTTTAAAGGCAAGTATTATGTATCTCCCAGCGATAAAATTTAATTTAATTTAATTTTTATTCTCTTTTATATATTTTTTTTCACTTGTATCAAATATTAGTTAAAAATGTGTATTTCTTTTTTTTTTACATGCATGTAGATAAACATAATCTTAAGAAAATCATCTTTTGCAGTATAACAACGACCACACGAACGGAATCGAGAACAGTATCATCTGTAGGAGCCGGTGGCACGGATGATTTGCGAGAATCTATGCAGAAGATCGTGGACACGTTCATGACAGAAGAAAGAAAGGACCATTAGGAATAGAATACGCTGCTGCCCTTCGAACCTTCATGATGAATAAAAAAAAAAGAGAGAGGATTCGTCGACGTATTTCCGACGTCGATTCTCTCGCTCGATTAATTTTTAACGAAGCATCTTGACTCCTTCAACTTGACGCGTCCTCGGGCGTCAAGTTTTCGATTATGTAGGGCCAGAGAGGCACTTGAAGACGTGTCCTCTTTCTGAAGCCATATAAAAGCATGCACGATGATTTACTACCACGCTGGCCTATGCTTCGGATTTGCTTGCCTTTCCGTTTCGCTCGGTTGCCTTACTTGTTTGCGTTTGTAATCTCGCGATCGATGATAATGTGTCTATGTATGTCGTTGCTAGTCCGACTAGCCGATCCGCGCTAGTCTTCACTATGCCAACCCGTCCATGTACAACGCCTTTCTCGTGTTGTTCAAAGCTATAATGCGAAATGGAAGGGAGGAAAAGATAGACGAAAATGATGAAAAAAGAAAAGATGTGAATCTTTAGGTAGAAGTGCAGCAGCAGAGGATAGTTTGATGGATCGATCGTCTAGATTAATATTATTCTCACGAGAATAGTCCATTTAAACTGTAGGATGGTTGTATATCATCTCTATCCATCGCTTAATAGGTCGGCAATAAATGAACGAATATATATATATGTATATATATATATTCTTCATTAATACTTTGGACAATGGACATAATTGATAAATTCTGAAACGGGAATAAGGGAATTTCTTGTTGTTACTCGACTCAAGTCGCGAATTCAGGCATAATAAAAAAATGACAAACTAGGAGAGAGGTGCCGATTATTTCGCGCATCGTGTTGATTTGATTAACAGTGAGAAATATAAATGTTTTTATGCATCGGAACATAATGTATAAATTTAACTTGTTTAAAGGATATTTCCTAACAGTTTTTAATTGTATATATGATAATTTCTTAGCGTAACATATATATATATATATATATATATATATATATATAAATGTACTATGGATACGATTGCAATAATTATAAGATGCTAACAGGAAAATTTTATTTATATAGCGAGCCTCTGGACACAAATGTTATGTATTAATTTGTGAACTCGAAAGAGTTACACTATCAGCGTTCTATCATACCACGTAAAACAGCGTAAAACTAAATAGCGAAAATTAACGACATGATGATGTGTAGAAATTACATTATTTGAAACTTTGCGCGGATCCGGATTCATTTTAATATTCTAAGCCAGTGTTAGCTTTCGGTGTATGACGCAGTTCTAAGGAGCACAGAAAAGAGAAGAGGAAAAGAAAAAATCATATAATATATAAATATATTAAAACGAAATTTAAATAAGCTATTCTATTAATGTATGATATATGATATATTGAAAGATATAATATGATTATGCTATCTGAAGTTTATAAATTATTGTCTATAATGACTGTTATACTACGTTTAATAGAACTTGCCTAGAGCCCATCTGACCTAAGGACCAAAGGCACAATCACACGCGCATCAAAATAAAATATAATATGCTCCTATATAGTCGTATAACATTTAGTATATATAATTCATTACGAATGCCATGACGACGCTGGTACTTTAATGTTGTCGATGATATTTATCTCGCGACGAAAGAAATACTTTTATACATGCAATATATTATTATATATTACTGCAAAATGTGCAAGACTATTACTCAACAAACAGACGATATATTCTATGTGCAATAGCAATACATTTTGAATTTTCTTATGCTGTCAATTTATATATATTGCAAACATATTGCATCTAATATTAACGTCATTTATCGTCATCAGAACATTGATGTACCAATGTTGAATTAATGCTTTATATTTCGCACACTTTTGTACAAGTTAATTTTCAACGTAACACATCAAGCAACCACGCATATTTCCCCCTATACTAATTACATGTCCCTCTTTAATATTATAATGGCATTGCATGGCGTCAAGATATCAAAGAAGAAAGAGATTATAATTTATTATATAATATTGTGTGATAGAACTATCAGCGGCATAATAAATAAAATGTTGCATCAGAATTACAACGTCCTCTATAGTAGAAACATTAAGAAAGAAAAAAATGAAATTATATTCTCAACATCCTTTCATTCATATTTGAATATATATTGAATAATGAATAACCAATCATTATTTAATGCATTTTTCTTTCAAGCATTTCTAGCATGATCTTAGAAAAAGGTGATATTAAACGTGAAGAATGGAAAAAATTAATTTTACGTAAGTATATATTCTTCACATTATAAATTTCATATAATTACGATAGAGATCTTATTTACTTTATTGTTAACTTTAATTGTTAAAAAGGAAAAGATGGATTCTGAAAAAAAAAGAATATAAATATTTCTCCAATTTTTAGAATTTGTTAAACGTACGCAAATTTTATTTAACATATAAAAAAAATTCGAGTTTACAATTATATCTTATTGTTCTGCTTAATTGTACATAACTAAATAATAATATTACTTCCCAGATTCTTTTATTATGACAAAAGTGATCTATTGTACATTTTCATCGTTACTAGCCGATGTTAATTGTCGAAATGTAGCGCACATTATAGTCCCCTTTTGATGCAACGAAGAATAACATTTACTGAACAATTGCACTGAAATACAAAACAAAACGTATGTCCCGAAAATTACATCTGACACACGTTATTTGTCGTAACAAAAGATTGTATCATTATTAACAACATATGTAATCAATCAAATTATAATAATCACGCTAAGACCAAAAAATTTCTTGTTATTAGGAGCTTATCCCTAGGAGTCTTAATTGATCAATTTAGCAATTTACTAATTGCTCTAAAATCTTGTCAACGTTTGACAAAGGTCTTTAATTGTATGCAACTTCGTTTCTTGATGGATATTTTAGAGCGAAACATTTCAACATATAAAAAAGTACTGTGATGTACGTTTCTATTTTCTGTTTAAATGACGGCGTGTATTATTGGCAGATAATATGTATGAAATACAGAGAAATGGTCACGAAACTGGTCACACATATCAATTCTGTACATGAACATAAATCTAGCTAATCTGACATATAGTGTATTTGAAATAATGCAAGATTTAAATTTAGTATATTTTAAATATCATTATAATTTTCCTATTAAAAAAAATTCATGTTCCTATAAAACTTACAAATATCAAGTTTGACTACTCAAACTGGAACACGTTAACCATAAACTGACAATTTATTTATAGATACATACAGGGAAATGAGCTATTCAGAGAAGAAAACTTTGACATATAATTGTATTTTGTGAAATGAATAGATGTCCCCATGCATTTTTATGACATACCTTTTTTTATTATTATTACACTGCAGGTCATCAGATCTGTAAACACAATAACACATATTTTAATCAAACATAATAGTACAAATAAAGAGAATCAAACTTTTTAATTAAATATTGCAGAAAAAAAATTGAAATAGATGCTATAAATAAATTTAAACAGATATCAAAGAATAAAAATAAGTTATAAGAATAATATAACTTGTAAAAATAGTTGTATAAAAAAGCTTACATTGTCAACATCATCTTCATCATTGTCGCTAATTTCATCACCAAACTCAATGTCTTCATCAAATCCATCTTCGACGAAAGTAACTGTATCATTGATACGCACTAGAAAACGATATCACATTAGTAAGAAAAAAACACTACAGATAATATATATATTATAAAATATATAAATGCAATACATTAAATATATCACTTACCAGTTTCTGGGAATTCACCATAAGTTTTCAAGTTACGTGCTTCATCGGACGTATATTTCAATATGACATCTGCTTTAGCATCCTGATAGTCTCGTAAACCAATTAATATAATATCTCCCTGGTTTATCCACACTTTCTTCCGAAGCTTTCCTCGAATGTGGCATAACCGCTTGACCCCGTCGAAGCACATAGCTTCTAATCTACCGTTACCCAGCATTTTTGTCACTTGGGCGTACTCTGTGCAAAATAAATACGGTGAGTTACTAATCAAAATAAAAACCTGAATGCATTTTCAATCGTATAATGCTTTATGTATTTATATTTCCCGCACTGCACTCTCACCTTGTCCATCCTCCTTGAACACCAACTCCCTTTTTTCGGTCTCGTTCTCGTTCTTTCCTCTTCTCCTATTTTTACCTCCCTTTCCTGCGGACAAAGCATCATTCTTAACATGATAACGCTCAATGAAATTCACGCGAGGAAATATAACAGGCGTGTTTGAAATAATCTTGACGTTAAATGAGGTTAAGTTAAACTTAACCACATTGCAGGATGGAAAGTGCGATAATGAAAAATGTGGAATTTAAGCGAAAAACGACGAATATGAATATGAAATGCAATCTTACTGACCCTTATTCTTTGGCATGATGTTTTAAAACAGTCAGCGTCAGAGATGTAACAATTATAAATACTCGTCGACACCTTTAATCTTTGGCGACGAGGAGTTTGAACGGCCTTGAACACTGGCAGACTGGCAGACTGGCTGGACTGGCAGTCTATACTCTTGTAGCCAAAGGGAATGCCAGATGCCAGTCTAGAAAAAGTGTTCACCTATTTCGTCGAGTCTGATTTCCAGATGATAAATATTCTTGCTATTTGTAATGGTCGAATTAATGTGCACGCGATGGAGCAATTTGCAGAAAATTTCGATTTAACAATCAAGTCGACTCGAGAGTGGCAGACTTCCGTTAATCGTCACGGAATTTGGGCGTCTGCACACAGGACGCGTTGACGCGTACGCGTGGTGAGAAGACGACGCGTTAGCCAATAAAAGTTGGATCGAATCCAACTTTGACGCGCGGCAGAAATCTGATTGGCTATCGCGTCGCCTTCTCACCACGCGTCGCGTCGATGCGTCCTGTGTGCAGAAGCCCTTTTGGAGTAATAAATAACGTAACGGGATTGGATAACAAGTAACCTCATTAGGGATGAGTTCGGACAAACAAATTTCTTTGATCCTTCCTGATTGGTCAATTACTACTTTACTCTACAGGTAGAAATTCCGAACGCATCCTATATCTGATTGATTTTTTCAATTGGTTAATTAAATAAATTTTGAAATATTTGTTACGATAAAAATTCTTTTTCTTTATGTTGTTTAATATATTAATTTCTATTAGAAACTTAAACAAAATTTTGAGAAATTATTATTCTAACAGAAACTGGATGCGACGACTTGAGTAAATATTTGTATTAATCTCGTACATAATTCTCTTAATAGAATTAAAAATTTTTTGTATTAAAAAATCTAAAAATTAGAA
Organism: Prenolepis imparis; assembly: GCF_030444845.1. Classification (NCBI taxonomy): domain Eukaryota; kingdom Metazoa; phylum Arthropoda; class Insecta; order Hymenoptera; family Formicidae; genus Prenolepis; species Prenolepis imparis. Next base: position 11,381,024 of record NW_028141171.1, on the reverse strand, counting down.
AAGATTATAGAGATGAGTTATATAATTTAAAAACTTTTTTATTATCCCTGCTTTCAGAGTATATGCGTCCCAAATAAAATTTAAATATATGATATAAAATATATTGTTTTGGACTTTGGCAATTTTTTTATCATTAATTATATCATTAATTATAAGCCACATGTGAAAAAAAATAAATTATTGCATTTCTACATTATACATATATACACATTACAGTTTATAGTTACATATGTTTTGGTTACATACGTACCATTTTTCAATACAAATATCATGCATTGAAAATCGAGTGCAATATTAAAGAAAAAATCACTCGCATGTTCTCTGGTGGTGTGTGTGTGTGAAATTGTATAATAAATACAATACAAAAAGTTTAATATATCAGATATATACAATACATATATAATTAGTTTTCTCCTGTGAGAGCTAATTTAATCATTGTAGTAAATTTGGATCGTTGATACATTATGTTGTCCAGAGCAATAATTAATATTATTATTAGGAAATCGATATGCAACAATGCACGTATATTTCACTACGCACAAAACTTTTTACAATCAAATTTTTTGACATACGCTAATAGTACAAAGGAATATAATATACAAAATCACTCTAACCTATATATAGCGAAAAGATTCAAATATATTAGAAAAAAAACCCCTTACAATGTAATTAATAACAATTTATTTATTTGTTTAAAAAACATATTTTTGTTCTTTATATATATATAAAATTAAAGACTCTTAACAAATAAAAATATTTTGGAAATATTACAGAAAAAAAGCAAGGATGAGGGTTTTGATGAAGAAGAGGAAAATGAAGAAGAGAGAGAGGAAGCACCTGCTGGTTCAAAGATACTCAGACTGCATGTTACATCTCTTCGATTAGATACCATTTCCAAAGCTGGATTTGGTATAACACGCAAGTATGTTTGATTTAATGTTAACAAGATATTATATCTCATCATAGTAATATATAATTATATATATTATATATATGTATATACTTGCATTTTTTAAGTATTTTGTAACATCATATTTTTTTTGTTTTTAGTAAAGTAGAGGAAGCATTTTATGCAAGCAAGTTTCGTATAAATGGAGAGAAAGTGCTTAAAAAATCCATAGAGGTAAATTTATTTGTTATATTTAAGCTTGAAAATTAGAATAATTCATTGAAAATGATATATATATATATATATATATATATATATATATATCAAAGAAATATTTTTATGTTTTATACAACTAACTTGTAATAAATGTAAACATAGGTGGATGTAGGAGATGAAATTGATCTAATTTTACATCGAAGTTTGGATAACCCTGGGTTTTTAATTGTAAATAGAATTGTGATACTATTAATAACTGCGACATCTAATTCTGCACTAATTAAATTATCTAGAGATAAAAACTTACTAATCGAAGATTATGAGGAACCATGGGCCGGTGAATAAATTTTTATAGCATATTAACAATAAAATTGTATGCAACTACAATAAAAAGATAGATCAAATATATTTTTATACTTACAATGCTTCATAATTTAACCGATTACTTGTCATTTTTTATCGCACTTTTATTGTTATATATATTTTTAATACGTTTTCTGTGGATTTATAACGGAGAGGGATTTCTTCAATAATAAAAGAAATATAAGAACTAAGAAATAATTCACACAAATGTTTACATTATATTTTATTCTTTAATTTCTTTTACTTTATCAGAAAATGGTTCTTTAATTGCTCCTAGTTCTTGCAATAAGTTTTCTTTCGATTTAAAGAAATCTTCATACCACATAATGTGATTAATTTTCTCTTGAACTGTCAAATATGGATTTTTGGAAAGTCCAACGCATACTAATTCCATAAAATGACGTACCGGTCCTGATTTAGGGCACCATTCTTTCAAATGACGTTCCATAAAGACATGCTCTGAGAAATGAACATTCTGCTCTTCTTCCATTCCTAAAATGATATGATATAAATGAATTTATATATATATATGAATATATTAAAATAAGTTTCATGTTAGAAGAATAACATTAACATATATGAAACCTTGCTCATTATCGATAGGAAATTTCCACAATTTTCCTTGCTCTGTCCAAAGAATCAGTTCTTGAAAAATGTTGGCAGGTGGATAAGTCGTCAATGCTTTCAGTTCCCTTTGCTCCAATATCGCCCAAGTTTTCAATTCTGGTACATTTTGCGAAGGGATGCCTATATTTTCAAAGTTACGACTAGGCTCCCCAGTCCATAAATCGATGTCTTCTCTTATAAAACAATTAAAAAGAGAGTATTTAATATCTTGTGAGAATACAGATAATTTGAATGTTATATGTATTGTGTAAAATAATATCATTTTTGCACAATATACCTGATACGAGGCCTTTTTAGATTATTATTTTGTAATTGTTCAGCAGATGTTTTTTTATTTAATAATTGTTTCGTTATACTATTTTCAACCACTGGTTGTGATTGTTTATTCTTATATTCTTTGAGTAGGGTGTGTATTATAGATTTCTTTTCTGTATATCTATTGTTTGTTTCTTGATCTTCGCGTTTCGGCGAACTAATGTCCTTCTTTAAGTTCCTATTAAATATTGAGAAAATTTCAAAAATATCTTTAAGAAGCTTAACTAGTTAACACATAGAAATATATTATGTATAATGATTATATATATTCATAATTTATTGTATTTTGTGCCAATTTACATACGTATTTGCTAACTGTTCTTCCGTTAGTGTTTCTACTCTAGATGCGAGAACTTTCTGAAGCAAATCTGATGTAGTCTTTGTTTTATTTCCACCAAGCATGCTGGCTACACTTTCTGCTGCATTTGTTAATTTCTTTTCTATAAAAAATAATGATTTATTTAATACATTCGGCAAGTCTGAATTTCACGATTCTTAAATTATTATTACATAAAATTACCATATGACATATGTTTGGCTTTATTCAATTGGTTTTCAGATTTCATTTTAGGTGGTATAGCAACATCAATAGTTTTCTGCAATTTTCTCGCCTAAATGCAATATCAAATTTTCATTAAAATTTAGTAATTTATATTTTCTTTCAGAAACATATTATTACACTATTTTTAAATGTATCAATACTTTAAAATGATATAACTAACCTTCATCATGTTATTTACATACTCAGTTAAATCAGTGGTTGCAGTTGCTGTTTTCGTAATTTCTTGTTTCTAAATATAAGATTTAAGAGTTTATTTTAAAAAATAAAATTTTTATAATTTTGTAAAGTTAAAATACTTTTATACACACCACATTTTCTGAGCGAATATCTTTACCCACTCTAGTATCTTTGGCTATCTTTGTAGATATACTTTGCTAAAAATACAATAAAACCATAATATTAGTGGCTATTCTAAGCAAAATAATGAACAAATAAATGTTAAAATAATTGAATATAATTTACTTGTATCATATTGTTTAAGAAACTTTGCAAATTATCTTTGTTATCTGACGCTGTAGAATTTGCATTTTTAACATAGTTTTTCCGTTTTGCTTTATCAGTGTCAGAATCAGAATCAGAGTCAGACGAGTCTGATGATGATGAAGAATATGATCTTACAGTAACATTTAGCCATTGAAATAATACTCCATTTATAGGCCTTACATTGTATCTATAAAAATATCATATTTCTCAATATAAAAATAAAATTATATAGAATAATAAAAACTACTTTACATTATTTCATATTTGCAGCATAAATTATTTTACATTATTAACACATAAAAACATATTTTAAATACATAATATATAGATAAAATTATATTATTCTTAAAATTCTCTTAAAATATATTATTCTTAAAATTCACAATGTGTCCAGTATTTTCGTATAAGTGTACTTACTTTGTTAATATGTATACAGGTTTACAAAATAACAACATATTTGCAAAAAATATCAATTTTATCTATAATATATTAGTTTAAATGCAATAGTAAATATTCTGCTAAGGAGCAGAATTTTACAGATATAGGTTAGGAGAATTTTACAGATTTCTTTTCTACAACAACGTCATCTCTTGATAGAAATCTGCAAGCTCTGTAACAAATTGTACATATCGATGATCGATATCGAGTATACGAAATATGTAGTGAAAACAAAAAGAATGTTCCATTTGATGCTATTTTCGCTATTTTAAGATTTTTCTGATCAAACGCTTCGAAGCGAAAATAGCGTCAAAATGGAGGTGCATTCAAAATTGACAATTTTATTATTATAAAATAATAAACAATAATAATTAATATTATTTATTATCAATGATTATTTATTATTATTTTATAATAAATATTATAATTAATTTTTTATTTTATTTTTATTTTTACAAAATGGACATTTTTTTTAGAAAGATGTATCAGATAGAAGAATGTATAAACAAACTTATTATATTTATATGGATACAATCTTTCTTGTAATAATATATCACCGACAGAGTGATAGATAAGATAGACTATAAGAATTTCGTATTATATATAAGAACATTACAACAAACATTATTATTATAAATATTTTGAATCAGTATATTAGTGTAACGACAAGTTCAATATTCTTCTTCTTCCTCAGTGTTGACAGTGTCTTCTTGCACTTCACGATAATCGAGTTCCAAGGCAGCTAAATCTTCCCTGGCTTCCGAAAATTCACCTTCCTCCATACCTTCCCCGACGAACCTATAAATATTATAGTTTTTATTACGCATTCGTTTCTCAGCAAGTTTTATTATAAGTTTCGATATACAAAAACCCTCGCTCTTCGCGTTATATTAAAAACATACTTTTTTAACATTTGGAACAAGAATTAAATATCAAGAAGATTTAATAACAAAATTAAAATGTTAAAACATTATATATATAAACACGTCAAGAAAAAAATATTAAAAGAAGAGTACGATCTAAATATGTTTGAAGCAGAAAAACACAAGCGCAATTAATATTACTGTAGAATTTACAATTATAGATTCGATTCTTTTAACCTTCTTCTTACCAGTGAACGAAAGCTCGTTTGGCGTACATAAGATCGAATTTATGATCGAGTCGAGCCCATGCGTCCACGATCGCCGTTGTGTTGCAGAGGCAACATACCGCTCTTTCCACTCGTGCAAGATCGCCACCCGGCACAACAGTAGGCGGTTGATAATTTATTCCCACCTGTTATTATATTCACTTGATGATTGTAATTTAATTGTAACTTTTTTTAATTGGAATTTTTTATTTTTAAATTCTTCCTATTTCTTAAACTGCTTCGTTACTCTGGTTCACGTTTAATCTCACCTTGAATCCCGTTGGGCACCACTCGACAAATTGTACATGTTTCTGCCGTTTTATCATCGCAATCGCCGCATTAACGTCCTTAGGTACCACGTCACCCCTGTATAATAAACACACTGCCATGTACTTTCCCATGCGCGGATCGCAATTCACCATTTGGTGATTCGGTTCGAAACAAGAGCTCGTTATCTCCGAGACAGTCACTCTCTCGTGTCCGGCCTTTTCCGCTGATAGAACAGGAGCATAAGTGGCCTGCGATAAAATTTAATAAAATTAGAATATAATTAAGACATTTTTATCGCTCAAATAATCAAAATGTTATAAACTTGTGTATGTAAAAACTAGATGTTTAATCTTACGAGTGGGAAATGAATACGTGGATAAGGCACTAAATTTGTCTGGAATTCGGTGAGATCGACGTTTAATGCTCCATCGAATCGTAAACTAGCAGTAATGGATGAGACTATTTGTCCAATCAGTCGATTTAGATTCGTATAAGTCGGCCGATCGATGTTCAAATTCCTTCTGCATAATTCGTAAATGGCCTGTGGATAACACACGCGATTACAGAGAGAGACAGGCAACTTTATTTGATATTATATTACTATCAGGAATATAGCATATATATTTTATATGTGACATTTTCGATAGAGTACGCAAACTTTTACTGATAAAATCCGAACAGAAATTACTGTTATTTTGCAATCGTTTTATTAATAATTGAATTGCAAAATTGATTGAAGCAATCTAAGCTTGATTAAACTTTATATGGTTATGTAAAACAGACACTCTTAATTTATCAAGATATTTAATTTCAATTTTGAATTCCAATGATATCTATACAGAGAGAGAGATACGGACCTGATTATCTACAATGAAAGCCACCTCGCTATGCTCTAACGTTGGATGAGTGTGCAGAATCGCGTTATAAGGTTCCACTACTGCAGTCGACACCTATAAAAACATAGAGAGATTTCTTTCTAATTCGATAATTAAACAAATAAATAATTTCACCCGAATAGACACATTGCAAATAACGTATGTATGCAGATTATTTATATTTGAAGAGTATCTTCAAAAGAGATCCGAATTTTTTATTTCAAAAATTGGAAAAAAATCTTTTAATAAGCATAATATTACCTGTGGCGCTGGATAAATGCTAAAAGTCAGTTTACTTTTCTTTGGATAATCGGCGGATAATTGTTCCATAAGCAGACTCGAGAATCCGGATCCGGTGCCACCGCCAAACGAATGGAAGATCAAAAAGCCTTGCAAGCCCTTGCATTGCTCTGTCAGTCTGCGTATTCTATCTAAAGTAATATCTATGATCTCTTTTCCTAAAAATCGTGAGAACGATTAATACTTTTATCTATGTAAAAAGTTTACGTCTAAGATTCTTATATATACAAATGGATAATAAAAGATCTGAAAGATTATGCAGCAAGTTATATATCTTTATCGAGATTTAAAAGCAATCAGTTTTTTATTTACGGTTTTCTAGCAAAGACAATTGACTGCGTGTATCGTTGTAGTTTAAAGTTAATCTTTGCGTTATTGTAAATGTATATAATTATAACGGGAAATATATATTCAAATACCTATCGTATAGTGACCCCTGGCATAATTATTAGCCGCATCCTCCTTGCCCGTGATCATCTGTTCCGGATGGAACAATTGCTTATAAGTGCCCGAACGAACTTCGTCTGAAGTATTAAAGATATAACTTATATATCACTTGAGATTTCGTGGCGTTAAAAAACAATAATAAAAATTAAACGATCAAGAAAGAGAGACACTTGCCTACTACCGTTGGCTCGAGATCGATCAAAACCGCTCGCGGAACATGCTTTCCGGAACTTGTTTCAGAAAAGAATGCGTTAAAAGAACTATCCTCTCGACCTACGGTGGTATCGCTGGGCATCTGTCCATCCGGATGGATACCGTGCTCCAAACAATAAAGCTCCCAACAGGCATTTCCCATTTGCACGCCCGCCTGTCCTATATGAATGGATATACATTCCCGCTGCCAACAAAAAATTAGTGAATATATTTAAACAATATCCTCCGCGTGTAAATTATAAATACGCGATAAAATTGGCGCTCCAGTCCAAGATCGAAAGAAATTTCTCTTGGCCTAAGATTTTTTGTTCAATTCTTCATCTTTTCGTAAAATGAACATTTTTTTCGAAAAAATTATAAGCAATAAAAAATTAATTATTCTTTTGCTTTCTTCTTTTATTAAAGAACGAAAGATGATAAATAATGGAAATAATTCATTATCAAATAATTGAAAAGTTATGGTAGAATTAACTTCTGTTTTCAGAAAAAGCATCATTACTTGCCATAAATATTTACTGATATCCGTAACAATTTTATAGATACATTATAAATTGAAAAGCTTGTTTCATTATGTCGTATAAATGATGTTATTTCACTTTACGCGTTATATTAGATATGATTACCACCTTAAGTAGCGTTAAAAAATTCACAACAGACTATACATTTGTGGCCTCGTAGAGATGAGAGACAATATAAAGTGCATACATGTGATTATTGAACGATAAATACCAGCGTTTATAAAATTTGTTATATTAATTACCTTTTTCGCCATGCTTTAAAAAGATTTCGTCTTTATTAGCTAGGACAATCACCGATGCAGAAACTTACAAAAAATTGTATATATTCCACAAAAAACACAAGAGTCATACAATAATGTATCAAGTTACGCAAAAATGTTTCGTTCACTTTGATTGATTCATTAATTATTTCCTTACTTAAGATTTTTCCTTAACATAATTATGATTCATGATTTTTTTTTTTAAATTATATATATATATTAATCTGTAAATGATATTTTAAATTTACACACTTTACAGCGCACAGTACCACATATATGCTCGATAATTACTCTGCAAAAGGTAGATATAATTTAGAAAGAATAATTTATTTTTTGTGTTTGCAATATAAATTCTTGGAAATCAACTTGACTTTTTGCAGTCGATCGATTCCGTTCTTGATTACTTATACTCATATCTAATCCTATTTATTTATTTATTAATCAATTAATTAAAATAACGACTGCCTTACTCAAAGAACAATAAATAATTGTATTATTTTCACAAATTATCTCACAGTAGGATATCGATTACAAATAATTTTTGATCGATCAAATAATTTGTTTAAGCAAAATCTGTCGAGCGACAGTCTTAACAAGACTGACGGCAATAAGGAAGTATACGTTCGACAAGGGGTGATTACGAATGGTCAAGACGTCGTCGACTAAAGCAGCGACATCACATTATCTGTCAACAATGTCTGATAGAAAAAGGTCCACCTTGACCTGACGTGTCTCCTATCATTAATTCAAACGTATCCTAAAAGTGAGCATCTAAGTCTGCATGCTTATAGCCGGCCTACTTCCTGACCTGCAGACACATGTATAGACAGTATATTGTCTCTCTTTGCGATGCGATATTATACATCCTATATGTATCTGCATGGTAAAAATCGATTTTTTACAGGTTGACATACTGTAACCATAGCAGCTTAATCGAACATCAAACTGCACGTCCGATATTATGTGATGTCCGATTGCGCGCGATTCGTTCAGAAGATGATTTCACGTGAGTAACGTCAGATTTATCATTCATTTATAAAATGTCTAGATTGAATGCGGTCTGTCTAAGTCTAAGTTTTGGAAGAATATTGGTCTGCGAAAACATATTTAACAATTCATATAAGCACAAAATTCTTAATGTAAATATATATTTTGATATCCTCAAAAAATGTAACACTAAAACTTTTAGAAAAAAAATTTAAATAGGCAAATGGGTTGTATATTCGATCATTGCAGTTTATATGCTTAGTTTGCTTTTGAATGACAGAAAATTAATAAAAAAAGATTGTGGAAATAGAGAGGAAAAAAAAGTGATTTTACTAATATAAAATTACGTCCATCTCAACATACATTTGTAATGTGAGAATCGATATTTTATACATAATTTAAGTTTCGCGTGTAGCTTATTTGAAAATATATAGTGCGTATATTCCAAACACATTCTTTAAACCATTAGACAATAAAAACAAAAAAATATTTTTAAAAATGTATAACAATTAAAAATAACTATATTTATAAAAAAAATAAAATTGAGTTCTTTTTTTCTTGGTATCTAATAAAATTTAAAAGATTTATTAATTATGAGGATTTTTGAAAATGTTATGCATTATATCATTATAGTATTTAGTTTTTGTAGTCTTCAATATAAATAATTAGAAATTTTAAGAAAATGGAAAAACATATTAACAAAAATATTATCTTTAATATTTAATTTAAATACATATTTACGTTAAGATAATATATACGTTATATAATTACGATAATATAATTAACATACATATTTAAATAATATTTGCGTTAAGATAAACACATTTTATCGGATGTTTTGTTCTTATGAATTTTTTCTATTCATTTTTTAATTATTCTTTCTCAAGTTTCTTCCACACTTCTTATTTAATTTACTTGAAAAAGCTTTTAATCGATTTTATGAACTATGACTGTTTAAAGGTGTATATACCGAATATTTAAAGTTATATAGTGTATGTATGTACACGACACACATTTTCCGAGCTATATATTTCGTATAACGCATGAACTATGCATTTGATCAAGAACAATATTTATTATATAAACATTTCTGTTATAAATGCATATATCTGCTTATAAATGCTTATAAATTTGTTACACATCCAAATCGATAGAAAAATTATGTTAATTGTAATTGATGCAACTTATAATTAGCAATGTATAAACTATGATAGAAAACAATTTAGACATAGTAGAAATTTCGAAACTATTAGAGTTATAATTTTAAATTTAAGATATTATTCCAAAAATATTGAAAATTTTTTTTTCTCTCATCTCACGCGTGATTTTTATTCGTTTTTATGTAGACACATTTTTGTATAGAAAAAACTCCATTTTTTTTAGAAAGACAGATGTAGAAACTACAATAGAATAGAAGAATGTAACATATAAAGAATAAAGTGCTTTGATACAATTGTATTAGTCCTATCAAATGTTTTTCGTAAAGAATAAAAATTCTAGAGTAATATCCTTTCTCTAAAATGTTTATTCCAATTATGAAATTAAACGATCTTTTTATTAAAATACAAATGTATAATTTTCATAATTGAAAAATATGTTCGATATTAATGCAAACGTGAAAAAAGACAAAAGTAGAAATACAAAAGACTCACCATTTTCCCGATTACGTATACTCTGTAGCGTGCCGGACCGTCTGACGACTCGATCACTGTCTGCCTCCACGGATAGTACGATCACTTCTGCTTCGCCATTTAATAGTGCTATATACAATATTCACATCGGAGTTCATAGACAACGCGGATCAACTCATACTACTATAGTACCCGCACAATTGTATATATGCATATGTACATGCATTTGCAGAGTGCGTTATTATATTCTAGTATAGACTTTCTCGGGAATGAGATATACATATAAGAATGTTCTTTAAACTTTGTCCGAGTTTAAAGACACCTTGTATGAAGAAACGTACTTTCACGTTAGTTATAATGTAAAATTTATATTTTTCTTACAATTATATTCATCTTGAAGAAATACATTCTCGTAGTCAACATGTGCTATATAGTATAAAAAATAATTACGTAATTATACTATATAATAAGTTTCAGAAGAATCTGTTTTTGTGTACAAGCTACTTTTTGAGTCCTTTCGGACTCGACAAAGTTATTAATTTTACTCTTCTAGGAGTTTTATGACATATAATAGGAACAACATCAGCTTTTGGTGGAGTATTTCGAATTTTAGTTTTACCTGTATTACTATTACTTTCTTCATACACTAACTTAATATCTTCCGTTTCTTCTACATTAACATTCTCACTTAATTTCTTGTCTGTCTGTAAATTACTGACTTCTGATTTATCATCCACTACATTGTTAAATTTCTGTTTATTTAGTTCTTTAGGCTGATGTACTATTGTATCGGTTGTATCACATTTTACAAGATCAATATCCATTGCACAATCGTCGACATCAAATGTTGAAATGTTGCTTTTGATTATTTTATTGTCTTTATTGACTATATTTTTTGATTTTTTATCAGAACTTTTATATGTTTTTGTTAAAACTGTATCTACAGAATTTTTCATTTTATAAATTTTACCTAGTTCACCTTCTTGAAAATGTATTATGGAACAATAACCATCGCTCGAAGACACAATTAAAATTTGGCCATCACTGGACCTGCAAGAGAAAAGGAAGAAATTGAAGCTTAAAAGTAACTTAAGTAGAAATAAATAATAAATAGATAATAATAGTATGATAATTACCATGAAAGATCATTTAATCGACCATAATGAATAAGTGATATCGCACCAATTGGACAAGTTTGTTGCGTATCATAAATTAATACAGAACTTTGCGTTGCAACAGCAAATATCATCCTATAAGGCAACGTTATCAGTGCATTTGGTCCATCTTTTCGCAATTCGAAATATACTGGACAACATCTTACTGCTATAGTACATTCATTCATAGTAGGTAAAATCATTATTGGTCTAAAAAACACATTAACACAATATAAATTATAATTAACACATTGTTAAAATTGATAAGGTTTTTTCTAAGTGAAATTCAGGGAATCAGAAATTTTAATACTGACTCTTTCATATTTTCTCTGGAAAAAACAATTGTTGCATTTGATATAGCTTCTGTCTCATGTGATTCAATTATTCCAGAGGGAACAAAAATCAGTGATCCATCTATCGAAAAGGTCAATCTGCGAAAGAACGATTTGAATGTGTCGTCATAAAATAAACGTACAATCTTTCCCTCCAATGGACTATTGACTGGTGTTGGAATTGTGGACTTATAAACACGTTGAATAACTTTTTTTGTAGCAATATTTATTAAACGACAATATCTGAAAAACAAGGATGTCCTTTAATATAAAACTGAAATTTATAATTAAAATACTTTATCATATAATTAGATTAGAATAATATGTAATATAAATTACATACCTGTCTGTGCTAATAGTGCACACATACTGATTGCAAGGATCCCAGGAAACTCCTTGAACAAAACCTTTATGATCTGATAATATTGTTTTATGACCTTTCTGAATATTCCATATAATAGCAGTATTATCAACAGATCCAGAAATTAAAGAATTTGAGTCTGGTGACCAGCTGATATCATAAATATCTTCAATATGACCTCTCAATACTTTCCAGGAGGTCCATTGTTCTTTATTTTCAGTATCACTTGAAGGTGGAGAGGAATCTCGTCCCTCTCTCTCCTTCATTTTCCATAAGATAATAACTGATTCTGCATGTTAAAATTAATATTAGTATTAATATATCAAAATAGTAATAATATAATAACATGTAGATAAAACAGTAATTAACCATCGTCTCCTGATGCTAGAATTTCTTTTGACGGGGAAAATCTCACAATATTGACTGCCTTTTGATGACGTTCCAAGTCTGCTGCAAAATTCACCGCAGTTCCACCACACTTGGTTGTTGTTAAGTGCCAAATCTGTGATCAAATACAATTACTTAAAGTACATCCTGCATACATACATACATACAAAATTCTAAATTTGTCCTACTTTTAAATATATTAAAATAAAATTATATTAGAAAGATATTAACAGACAATCCTTGTCTTTCAGAAAATATAAGCAACATTTGATAGAATAGGTATGAATCTCTGTATTATCAGTTTATTTATTTCATTATTTCTATATTAATTGTTTTTTTTATATATAAATGCAATTATATATGTATATCTTTATCTATAATCTTTATATTTTACCAAAACGTGACAATCCGCTCCTCCAGTCGCCACTCTCCAAAACGGTTCTCCCTTTAAATTTTCGCACGTACCATTCTGTATATCAACGCTCAATACCGGATCACGATTATGCCACGAGATTTCAGGAGTAGTAATCTTCATTATCTCGATTACGATTAACAGCAGGTATAATTTTCACACTTGTATAATAAATAAAGGAAATAGAGAAAAGGTGGTTTTGCCACTTAACCCTCAAGTTGTCAGAGTATTTCGCGCCAAATACTGTTGACGGCATGAATTTAGGCGAGCATTTCTAACTTCATGAAGATATCGCGCTTGTCACAATATGGCGAAGGTGGTGCAGCCAATCAGATTCATTATTCATTGCCTCGTTCCATTTGCGGAGAGTTTCAAATGCACGGTTGTACATCTTGAATAATATTTTGTCGATGGTTCTAAAAGAGCCTAGGGACTTTCCTAGGGACTTTCGACGACACGTCGTGACGCGGTCGTTCCCGCGCAAACGAGCGCCCGCCCGACACGATCGCCGTCAAAATATCTGAAAGTGCATGCGCGTAACCGTTGTGGTTGCGCGGGCCTCTGCTTCATTCGGCTTTCAGCGTTCGGTGTCGGCGTGTCGGCGTAGCCAGGTCATAGGCTCTCTCTCTCTCTCTCTTTTTTTCTCTCTCTCTCTCTCTCGCACTCGATTCGGTGAAACATGTCCGGACGCGGCAAAGGCGGTAAGTAGAGAAAAAAAAGAAAAAGAATTTCGCTGCACATGTACCGGCAAACGGCGATGACAACTTCTCGATCCGGCTCTTTCCAGGCAAGACCAAGGGGAAGGCGAAGACCCGCAGTAGCAGGGCAGGGCTGCAGTTCCCCGTAGGGAGGATCCATCGTCTCCTCAGGAAAGGCAACTATGCGGAACGTGTCGGCGCCGGGGCGCCGGTCTATCTCGCTGCCGTGATGGAATATCTGGCGGCCGAAGTGCTCGAGTTGGCTGGAAATGCAGCCAGGGACAACAAAAAGACTAGGCAAGCCCTTCCATCATTTCGCCCCGTTTCTCTCTTTCTCCCTCGCTATCTCTATCTCTCTCTTTTTCTCCCGTTATCTCTTGCGCGTTAGCTTTCTTTGTCCCTCTCTTTTTCTCTGTCGCGCTTCGTGCTACGACTTCCTGTTTCTATCTCGTGTTCGCGTTTTTGTCCATTTCTTTCGCATCCTTATCTCTAACATCTTATGGAGGGAGATCACATCGTTAACCGATTTGTGAAAATTATTCCTCGATCGTTCTCGGTATTTATCCCTTGGAATATATATGACCTCTATAACTTGTGTAATGCTGTATCTTGTTGATTTATTTTTCAAGAAAATTTCAATTACATTTTATTACTTCAATACTTACTATTCTTTGTCTTTAAGTAATCAGAAATTTTGTTATATACATATTTAACTTTGATACAAATTGATTGTGTAAATATATTTATGTACACATAATAATATAAATCAAAAGGAGAGTTTTTGTTATATAAAAACACATGATTTCTAATGATAATGAATTCTAAATTATTATTAACTTAGTTAGAGAGAACATTTCTTTAATTCTTATATCTTGTATATAATACTTTTCATTATTATTTTTACATTTTCTAGTTCTACATTTATTTATCATTATTTATGTACTTATTTGTTATTAATTATTTTGTTTAATTTTTGTGCAAACATTTTGTCTTCTGCAGGATAATCCCACGTCACTTGCAATTGGCTATTCGTAATGACGAGGAGCTGAATAAATTATTGTCCGGAGTGACCATTGCTCAAGGTGGAGTTTTGCCTAATATTCAAGCGGTCTTGCTGCCAAAGAAAACTGGTACTGGTGGTTCTGGAAAAGGCGACAAAGCGTCACAGGAATATTAGATTATTATACATTTATAACTCTTTATCGTACTTTAGAAATATGTCTCTGTTTCATGAAACAAGAGGAAAAAAAATAATATCCCTATAAATCTCAGCAGCAGATTTTACATTTAGGTCTATGACACTTTTTTTCACTTAATTGACAATCTGCAAGCAAATTATAATATCATATACTGAGATCTTGGAGTAGATATTCTACTACTACTTTCATTTATGTTCTTACATTGCGCTAGAAGAGGTCTTAGTGCTGAATAGTAAATTTGCAATGTGCTATGTTAATTTCAAAATTATGCTACAACCGTTAATGAATATTTCCTGATTTATTTAAGTACAATATTTTATTTAAATGATATGTGTTATATCTATTTTCTCTTGTCATGATTTCTCTACTACTTTTCAAAAGTTTTTTATTTTTTATGCCTGCCGTTTAATGTTATTGTCTTATATACTTTAGAACCAGAATTTTTTATCATATTGCTAATAAATATTTGAAAATGTAAAAGCGTTTGAATATTTTTGTTGAATGTAAAACGATATTTAATGCGAAAAAATAAATAATATTGCGTTTCCACTTGAAGTTTAGTTCATAATAATAGTGTAACATTTTCACATATATAAAAATAAAATTTGATTAATACAAAGCTTTAATATTTTCAACATTTGTGTGACATTTTATATAATATAAATTTGTTCACACATTACATATATATATATATATATATAAAATTGATGAATGCATTTTGTAATATATTATTATCTATTATTATTTGTGAAAAGTTGTTAATCGACTTGTCGAAACTAGCTCCAAATTTGAAATTGGCGCTAAGTGAATCCGTCGCCATGCCACAAGTAATTTTCAATCTAGTCGGCATATAAGTAGCGCGTCGATTCGACGTGACATTTAATTTTCGGACAGTGGAGCTTGGTCTAAAGGACTTCAAAGAGATATATTGACGTTGAACCTACCAAGAAATAGCGCAAAATGTCATCGGGCGTTATAGATATTCTTGTAGACATGGGTTTCAGCATATCCAGGGCGTAAGTTCGTAGATAAACGTTACGTCGTCCTACTCTAACCTGCGATGACATTTGATCGTTTTGTTGTACAGGGAGAAGGCTTTGGAGATCACCGGTAATAAAGGCGTGGAACCAGCGATGGAATGGTATGGATATGACTCTTCAGTATAATCTTTGTCATGTTATTAATCACGCTATTGATTTTTTTATTTTAGGCTACTGGCTCATTCGGATGAAGCTGAACCAGCACCCGAACCTTCCATAGGGGAGAGTGCCCCAGCATTAGCTGCTGACACACCAGTACAGGACAATGTTGCTAGTGCTAGCAATCAACTGGTATCCACCACTGAGACGGCTAAATCCACAAAATGTGATGTGTACGTTGAAATGTAAAGATAAGCTTTTAAATTTAAATGTAGGAATATTTGATCATGTATTGGAATTGATACATTTTATCTTTTGTATATAAATACTACTTTATCAGAAAGAATATATGTTTTTAAATTACTTTGTAGATGTGGAAAGCTATTCAAAACTAGTTTAGAAGTTGAGTTTCATGCCACAAAGTCTGGGCATGATAGATTTTCTGAAAGCACAGAAGAAAAGAAACCGCTTACTGAAGAAGAAAAGAGAGAGCAACTGAAAATATTGGAAGAAAAATTAAGACACAAGAGAAAGGAGAGAGAGGAACAAGAAAAGAAAGAGGCACTTGAAAGGGAAAAAGATAGAATACGATCAGGAAAGGAAATGTCTGAAGCTAGGAAAAAGTAAGAAATAATATAATAATATCAATAATAGATATATAAATCTTATATAAAGTATATGTAAATCTATATTTTATTTATGTAACAGATTGGAAGAGTTAGAAATGAAGAAGCTCTTGGAACAAAGAAAACGGGAAAAGGCAGAAGAGAAAGAAGCAAGACAAAGAGTTAAAGCACAAATTGAAGCTGATAAAGCAGCAAGACGAGCTAAAGCGACTGCTGAAAATAATCAATCAGTTAATATAGCTTCAGCTCCCTTGCCTGCTGCAACATCTTCATCCACATCTACGCATCATAGAAAGGATTATACTGAAACCAAACTTCAGGTACTGAAATAAAATACATACATAATACATAATATAAGTATATATTATATATACATGCAGTATATTTTAAACAATGATATTTTAGCTCAGGCTTACTAATGGACAAGCTTTGACACAGAGCTTTGGAAGTAAAGAACAGTTATCCGCAGTAAGACTGTTTATTGAAATGAATAGAACAGATGGTAACGGCCCCTTTCAATTAATGACTACATTTCCCAAGAAAGTATTTACAGAAGAAGATTATGATACACCATTGGATGTATTAGGTATTACATTGATAATTTATTATTATAATATACATATAATACACATATATAATTTATCACAAGTCCTATTATTTACCGATTCAATTTATCAATTTTATCAATTAATATTATGCACTATATTATGCAATATTTCGTCAGCTGTAATGATGATATTGTTGCAAATGCGCATTTTTTTTCTTTTTGAAGATGGCATAATATATATTTTTATTTAATTTGCAGGTTTGGTACCTTCAGCAGTCGTAATCGTCCAAAAGAAGGTGGAATGATGTAACCAGTGATGCCCTAACGTAAGCAAAAAATGTATATTATCATACAGATTAATTATAAGACATTCATGCTAATATAATGATATTCTTTATTATAAACGATCGGTAATCTTCTCTATAGTATGCAAACTTTTTTCTGATTTTTTTATTTCTTTCTTTATGAATAACATAATGATTAAAAAGATTAAATGATTAAAATTTAGATGATAATAGAAAAACAGATTTGAGAATCTCGGATTAATTATAATTTAAACTAATTGTGGTTTGTTTATCATATTTTTATTTATAATTTAATTTAAAAATTATATTGTAAATATCTTAATCTAAAACATTTTTAATCTAAAACATATTTCTTTATATGACGAAGAAAAAGCTAAATTATATTAGTTTTTTATCTTATATACAAAGATTTATTTTATTAAATTCTTACCGTGACAAATTATTTTGACTGCATATATCATATATGTATGATATATGTAATATTATTTAATAATTTGTTATATAGTTTGTGCATACACACATAATGATTTCAATATTATTGTTATATTTGTATTACACGATAATTGCTTGGTACATTATTCGGATATATTATCTCTTTGGATCTATCGCAATTTGTAGGAAAATCATAAATGCCATCACAGTCTGTTAATTGCAATGCTTTGTCGAAACAGATTCTTATCTCGCTTATATATAATTCACCCGTTTCCTAAAAGAAAGTAAAACTATATATATATTTTTTTTTTATAAGAAAATTTAATATATTAAATTATTTTTTATATTTGTAAAAAATCTATCTACACAAATTGGTTTGTATCAAAATAATTTTCCGATATACCTTGTTTGGCACGCATATTATTTGACCTGTTTTGTTCAACACCTTTTGAATTCCTGTCAACATAGTTTCTACCGTATAGTTTTGTCCTGGTAAAATGTTTGCTTTCGCAAGTACATCTATCATATTGTAGGTGTAAAGTAGATTTAATCCTCCTTGAAAATACTTATATTCACTGTTTAATGCTTTTATTACAACTGCACAAGTGCCGTGCTTATCCCATTCGTGTTTCCAGAATTCATAATGCTCGGACTTGTTATGAACATCGATCCAATTTTCTTTTAATTGACTTTGCAAAGGCGCTAGAGCGCTTGCGTTAAATGGTAGCGATTTATTGCAATATTCTGGGCCCTTTGTGTTATATTTTGTCGGCCAAACACCGTGAATAGTCCATTCCTCTTGTTTTGGCAACAAACAACTATGTGTTATGGAACTTTCTTTCCATACAAAACAAGTTGTCATTGGCCAGGATTGAGTAAATATCAGGACATCAAAATTCTTGGATGTACGTTTTTTTAAATTTCTTCTGTTAAAAATATATGAAATTGAAATATCTTTTTTTAAATTGCAATTTGCATCAAAGCATCACGTCAATTTTAATGAATATACTAGGTATTTTTTATTATTTTAGAATTATATATATACAATATATATACTATATATATATATACATCAGGGACCCGGACCGAACCAAACCAAAACCGATAACCGTTCCATAATTGTTTTTTTAGTAAAACCGTAAACCGTATTGAAATTCTATTAAATTTATAACGCTGGAACCATAACCGGACCGTTAAATTATTTTCGGTTTACGATTCTTTTCGATATTTTTTTCTATTTTTGCGCAAATGACGGAAATGTCATGATAACTGCCTCCTTGAAATGTCATGATAACTGCCTCCTTGAAGTGCAGTACAATTAAAAATAAATCATTTTTAAAATATTCTGAAATACATGTATTATCACAATAACGATAGCTGTGAGGATAATATGTTAACCGTATAATACGCGAGTTATCATGACATTTCCGTCATTTGCGCAAAAATAGAAAAAAATATCGTAAAGAACCGTAAACCGAAAATAATTTAACGGTCCGGTATATATATATATAACAGAAAACATACTATATATATAATATATATAATATAGATACATATATATATTTTCATGTATAATATGAAGTGTTGTTTATTTATATGTCATAAAAATTAATAATAATTTTTTAAAGTAATAAAATTTAGAAATTAATTTAATTAGAAAAACAAAAAGTAAAAATTTTAAAAACCGGAACCGTAACCGAAAAAATCGTAATTTAAACGGTTTCGGTTTCCTTTATTTAAAACTGAAACTGGAACCGGAACAGTTATTAAATATTTTATTAAACCATAACTGAAACCGAACCCTAATTTTGTTTCGGTCCGGATCCTTGATATACATACATATGCATATATACAAGGTGTCTCTGAACTCAGTGCCAAAATTGATACAGCAGTTTTAGCATGTAAAAACAAGTCGAAAATGTTAATAAACATATGTCCGAATCCGAATGGTTTCAAAGTTATAGAGTATTAAAGTTGCTTTCGTAAGACAATATATAAATTGAAATAAATGTTATTTAATGTTCTTTATTCTGTTTAAATCTTTACAAAAATTCCTCTGTCGACTTTGACATACTTTTTAACACAAATTAATAAATTATTTCAAACTTTTTGAGTTTCGTAAATGACATTTTTCAAAAAGCTCGAAATTTATTAATTCGTGCTAGAAAGTGTGTCGAAGCCGACAAAGGAATTTTTAAGCATATTTTGTAAAAATTTAAACAGAATAAAGAACATTAAACAACATTTATTTCAATTTATATTGTCTTACGAAAGCAACCTTAATACTCTATAACTTCGATACCGTTCGGATTCGGACATATGTTTATTAACATTTTCGACTTATTTTCATATGATACAGCTGCTGTATCAGTTTTAGCACTGAGTTCAGAGACAACCTGTATATATATTAGAAAAAGACAAGAAAAGTCTAAAATTATCTACATTGATTTATTTATATATTGTGTGCAAAAAAATATCTAACTAATTATACACAGAAAGAATTTTCTCTTAAAATTTACCCTGAAAATCATGGTAATCGTGGGACAAAATGGTATGGAAAGAATTTTATAAGAATTTTTCTGATTAATATTTATCACAATAAAAATAACAATATCTATCACAATAAAATATAAAATATGTTTGATTAATTTTACTATGCAGTTTAGTAAAATTAATCAAACATGTTTTAAATTTTATTGTGATGGATATTATTTTTATTGTGATAAATATGAATCAGAAAAATTCTTATAAAATTCTTTCCATACCATATTGTCCTACGATTACCATGATTTTCAGGGTAAATTGTAAGAGAAAATTCTTTCTGTGCATGATTGGATAATATTGTTATTCTAATATTTAATAAGACAATATGAATAGTTTTCGATTACGATTATTTGATCAATTAAAAGAAGATCGAACTGTTTAAGAAGATCTCAAACCATAGAACAGTTTACTTCGTGCGTGTAAATTAATTCGTCATTAAATAACTTCTCAAAAGTGGTGTATGCGTTTTGACATTGGTATCTCGCTAGACTTTTCTTTTAAATGACCTTTAAGCATTTCGATATTATATTTGTTAATATGTGTACGTGCACGTGCTCAGGTGTGCTAATGCTGACGCGTATTATCTTCATTTATCAAAATATTGACGTAGCGAATAATATAATATTTTGAACAATTTATTTTAATATCATCAAGCATTAAAATTAATTCACTTACCCATGTGTGATGTACAGTAAAGACAATAAGAAAATATACAATGCAATATTATACTTGTGCATCCTGTTAGGAAATGGGAAACAATTGTTCCACGTGAACAGAGTAGATTCTGACTCCGAGAGAACAGCGTCGGAGTTAAATATGTTCACACAACTCTCCCACTACCTTTTTCTATAGTTGCCACCACCATCTTTTCCGGTTGTTCCCCTGTATTATGTGTCAGGAGCAGATGGTCTTACTTGATTATTGTGAAGTATTCTATATAGCAGATGTATCGCGAAGATACTACAGAGAATTCTAAGAGAAAATTCTCTCCGAAAATTCTTTCTATAATAAATATAGAAAAATATGGAGTGTCTTTTTAATCACAAAATTTACATAATTGAGTTTAATTGACATAATTGAGTTTAATTGACATAATTATGTTTAATTGACATGATTGTGCATAGATAATTGCATCAAGTAACTCCTAATTTTACTTTACTGTAATATAATTAATTTCGTTTTATATATTTTTTTATATAATTATGGCCTTTCTCAATAATCGGTTACATTAACTATCAAAGCAATAATTATTATAATAATTATTTTAATTATAATAACTATTTTTTATATTTGATATAATCAAAATACAGTTACTTTTAATTTAAAAGCTAATATCAAATTGTACATGCTACTTAAAAAAAAAGCATTTAATTAATATTATTCTAATGTCATCATTATTATATATTACATTTGATTATGCGTGCTAAAATTGCAGTAAAATTGCATTAAATGAGGCAGAAAAATGCTAAAACCGACACATCATAGCTACATCGAATTTTTTAACATAGTTTATTTATACCTATCGCCTTCTATTTTTTTTATTCTGACATGACGCATATGTCCAATAATAAAAACAATCACGATACCGTGCTCTATTAGAAAAAAATATATATAGTAGTACAATATATATAGATATACAAGTATATATAGAGAAAAATTCCTGCAAGTATGCAACCAAATATACAAATGTGAGCAATGCAGAAATAGCATTAGATAACGCTAAATGGCATCGTCACTTTCTTTTATAATTCATTTTATAAGAGAAGAATCACTTTTTTTTATACAGAGTGCGGTAACGTTACGTATGTACCTTTTTTAGCATGATTTAAATTACTGTTTAATGTATAAATTCTATTATATATAAGAGTATCGCATTTTATTTTAAAATCAGTGCAACATTTATCAGATATTATGAATTTGATAATATAATAACTAAAATAGAAGAAAATAGATTTTGCAAGAGAGTATACGCAATTAATTTTTTTTATTTTACTTTTTTATTCAACGAAAACATTTTTATATAACAGATTATCAGTTTTTTATTATTAGTACAAATTATTCTTCTTTTTTACTATAATTAATATCACGTTGACCATATTATTGCATCAACAATTGTGTTTTTATCACACAATTATATTTCAAATTTCAAATTTTTTTAGAGAGTCTTGAGCTAAATGCATTATAATAATTCAAATATGAATAATGCAGACATCATTAGTGATCACATATTGCCCTGACTCTTGATAAAATTCCCGATTATGTAGAGCTTTTGGAAAGTTTTGTTTGGTTGCACTCTTTGCCTCAATAAATAATATAACGTTGCCTTACAAATAAATAATATGATAACAAGAGCTAGCATATCCAACCAGTAATTTGGAGCATTCTTCAGACCTGCAAAACACACAGACAAAATGTTACTTTAATCTCGATCATTTATATATTATCAAGATATAAAATCGAGAAAATCGTTAATATAGAATATAAATGCCACACATATAATATGCATCTTAAACGATTCAAAATGACTAGCTCGAGTATGATACCTATAGATCGAAAGATTTCCTTAGGCGAACTGAAATGACAATACACTTCTTCCACTGGGCAAGGTAATCTCGGTCTATCGTAACCGTACATGGCTGTTGTAAGAGCTTCCAACCCATATCGAATGTAACTAGTATACATGAGTAATGTTCGATAAATCGGAAGAGGAGTAAAATCACCAAAGCCTTGTACCGCGTTTAAGATCATGGCACAAGTGAGTGCTGGACCGATAAACATACCGTTCTAAATTAAAAAAAAAAAAATAAAAAAGAGACATTATTTATTATATCTATTAATTTTAAAGAATATTTTTTCTTTTGTTATATTAAATTTATTATTATAATTTCAAACGTACCACGGCGTTGAATACGCTAGCAATAAGGAGTCCTATACTCTCTCCGATGAAACCGCAGACGAAGCAAGTAGAGAAAAACATGATAGACCTATGCCACTCAAGGGGCTGTCCCGTAATGAGGTAGACCATCGAGAGATATATAAAGCCTAACATTATCTGAGAAAAGATTCAGAGAGAGATTTTTTAAATATTTAGACAGATTTTTGAAAAATCTAACGTATCAAATAATGAAGATATCTAAAAAATAAGCTGCTATATGAAATAGTTATGCTACACAATAAAAAATTTACAAAAGGAACCAACCTGTACAGGTATATCGATTATTGTAAAGGCGCAGTAATATGCGCTAAGATTGTACCATCGATTAAAATGTTCCCGCTTCATTATCCGAATTTGAAAAGGAACTGTAACGAAAGAATATTGATATAAAATACAATCCTAAGCTGATTTTTATAAAGTTAATAGAATATAATTATTTCTAATATCTTTTCATTACAATGAAGTAATACTGGTAACATGGGTATGTACAGAAATACAATCAGACACGCGAAGCAAAAGCCAAAATTGAACAAGGCTTTGGAGCCGTCGTTGCCCATATTCAAAAACAGTGCGCCAATTACTAGTCCTAAGAAAATGTGTAACGCTATCTTCAGGTAGATGTAATTCTGCGAATATACAAAAGAATATGCTTATTATGCTTATTTAATATAGCTATAATATATAGCTTTTTTGAATCAGAATCAAGCTTTCTAGAATTTTAAAATTTCTTCAATTGTGATCATTATCATAAATCATTTAGCCTTAGTAATGCAATATATATGTGTTCGATTCTTACTCTATTCCGATAATGCTGCAGTATCATTCTCTTAACTAGTGTTTTCAATTGATCGAGCCAAAGAACTTTCGGATTTATCTTATCAAGCTCGAGTTCATACTTTGCTCGAGAAATCGGAAGAATCGGTAACTTGTTGGCGTAAGTGACCATTTGTTCGATTGGATCGGAACCATAATCGCCCGAGCAGATTTCTATTACTAAAACAAAAGTATTCGAAATAGTAACGTAACATCTTTTAGTATATCTTAGCATCATTATATAATTTTGATTGAAATTAAATTAAGTGTGATGAAATTTTAAAGCTCTGAGATCTCCTCTGCGAAAAATGTTAGTGTTTTTATATCAAATAGAACGCGACATTAACATATGTTTGTATAAGAAATATTGAAACATTGAAATTAATAATGAAAGAAATCATTAGCATTGATTTTCCGATTTGAACCGCGTAAACATTTTGTTTAATTCCGACATTTTGTGAACATTTCAGCTCACTTTATCAGGTAGGAACAACCTGATACTGTATCAGTTTGTGTATCAAGTTGTTCCTCCCTGATGAAGTGAGCTGAAATGTTCACAAAACGTCGGAATCAAATAAAATGTTTACGCGGTTCAAACTTGAAAATCAATGCTAATGTTTATGTACACCGCGAAAGCCTGAAAATATCGAAAGGAATCATGAATCTCGCGAAAAATAGGATACGAAAAAATAACTTACCGAAATCCGCCGGATTGTAATGCTTCGGACACTCTATACCTATGCTTTGTAACAATGGCAACACGTTATTCGGAGTACCTCTGTAAGCGCATTGTCCGGCAGCCACGATGTAGACGTGATCAAATTTGCTAAAGGTACTCGCGCTTGGTGTATGTATAGAGCATACAACATTACGCCCAAAACGCGCCAGCTTTTGAAGACTATTGATGCAATAAAAAGAGGACAACTCGTCCAATCCGCTGAAAAAAAATATAAATCTTTTCTGCAATGCTTCTACAATATTAATATATTTTGAGAGAAAAATTTTGCGTTACAATCATCATTACGAAGCATACGCATGAAACAAGACGTTTGCTAGCAAAAAAGATCTTACTTGAATAAGTGTTTTATTTACGTTTTTCAATTTGTTTGCCTATCGAATAAAAAAAATTGATTAATAAATAATTGATTAACAATTGACGCACAGGTTTCTTCATACTTTCAGAAAGAGAGAAAGAAAGAAAGAGGGGAGGTAGACGAGAGGGAGAAATATGCTATATATATATATATAGGCCAAGACATAATAAATTACTTATGCACTTATTCACAATATTCTTGCGTCACGATACTTCTTGCATCATACAAAATTGTGTTAAGAAAAACCAGTTTTTTTTCTCTTTTTTTTTAAATTGATCAGACGATATATAAGGTTAAGATTATACAATGAAAGAATGCTTCTAATATCTAAAAACTTAGTTCTTAACAAGTTACAACACAAGTTAAACTATTAATGCTAAAGTGCACATACAGCAATATTGCAATTTTATAATAAAATTATGGATAATTATTGATACTCGCATATTTTGCATTCTTATTTGAATTTTCTAGATTTGTAATTTGAAAACATCGAGATTGAAAATTGTCATTTTATGCATTTTGTAACTCCAATACAAGTTATAATTTGTTTATGCAACAAAGTAATTACTATTTTTCTACTTTGTTATTAATAAATGCACGGCCAGTTATATATATGCAGAAAAAATGAAGCGATTATCGATATTCGAGATAAAAATGTAAAATATGATTTACACAGTTATTTTTCTATCTTTTTTGTTATTTCCGCAGATATTTGAAAAAATATAATTACTATTATATAATAGTAGTACATCTCTGTTATGCAATAACACAGTGCAAAAAAAAATTGACTTGGACGAGACTAGTTGTTCCTTATGGTTTTCGGATGCTAAACACGAATCCGGTTTCCAAATTGGAACAATTTTATATAAAAGCTTTTCTTCCAGCATGTCACATATTCTAACTATAATATAACAAAGTTGGTAAAAATAGCCATTTTTTGCAATTTTAATTGTAAAGAACCCCGCACTAATTAAATGAAAAATGGCTTTCCGTTGAATTGGCTGAATTTTTGATATGTTATAGTTTAAGGTTTAAGGCATTCTGATCAAAAGATGTAATAGCCTCAAAGCTAAATAATAGACAGTTACTGAATTACAACCAGTCAACCAACTCGAGTTTTTTGTGTTTGACTGGCTGTAAATCAATAACCGTCTATTATTTAGGTTTGAGCTTATTACATTTTTTGTTCCGCAGGTCATAAATTACAACATATGAGAAAACCAGCTGATCTTACCAAGATTTAATTTTATATAGGATTAGTGCGGGGTTTTTGAATCTATACAAAATCATAGATGAAATTGAATCTTGGTAAAATCAGCTGGTTTTCTCATATGTCGTAGCTTATGATCTGCCGAACAAATAATGTATAATAGGCTCAAAGCTAAATAATACACAGTTACAGATTTACAGCCAGTCAAACACGAAAAACTCGAATTGTTTGACTGGTTGTAACTCAACTATTCATTAATTAGCTTTGAGGCTGTTACATCTTTTGATCAGAATGCCTTAAACTACAACATATTAAAAATTCAGCCAATTCAACGGAAAGCCATTTTCCCATTGAATTAGTGCGGGGTTCTTTCTCAAAATTGTGACGTGATGGAGCAATTTGGAAACCGGATTCGTGTTTAGCGTCCAAAAAACTAGAAGAAATGACTAATCTCATTCAAGTCATTTTTTTTTGTTGCACTGTGTGTTATCTCGTTCTGATAATCGAAAAAAAGTCTTTTTTAACAGTGTAATTTAATAGAATAAAAAATTATAGGTATAAAAAAATAATTTAAGAGAATAAAAAATTATAAGTATATATTAATAATGAAGAAAATGAAAAACAATTTTATATAAATTTAATACGATATAAAATTGATACTCACGTGGTTGGTTCATCAAGAAGAATTACGGGTGGGTTATTAACTAATTCAAGTGCGATAACCAGCCTCTTTCTTTCGCCGCCAGACAGTTGTTCTACAAGCGTGTCTCGTGTTCCGGATAATCTAAGTGTGTCCAGAACGTCGTTTATCTAAAATCAATCGTTGTATTGGCCTTCTGAAAATGCGGATATTTATGACTTAAATTAAGTATTACATAGGCTATAGAAGCACGTACGCGGATTTCGGTGCGTTGATTCCAACGAAAATTAAGTTTTCGTTGGAATCAAATAATTGTGCACGGGGCACGAATATTGCTTGGTACACTGCCAAGGTGCCTGATTATCCCCTCTGACCCCCCTACAGAAATATCGGAATTAAAAATCTCTAGTAGAGATTATTCCGAAAAGTCTTGGCAGTGTAAAGCAATATTCGTGCCCCGTGCACAATTATTTGATTCCAACGAAAACTTAATTTTCGTTGGAATCAACGCACCGAAATCCGCGTACGTGCTCCTATAGCCTATGTAATACTTAATTTATATTTAATATATAGAAGGAGCCTTTAAATTCTTAATGTTTATGACTTAAGTTGGTACTAAGTTAGATATCAATTTTTGCTATTCTTCTTGCTATTCTATGTCTGATGTTAATTACATTAAACCTATTGCTTAAATGCATATATCTTTTTTTTTTTTTTAAGGAAGACAATGTTATATTAATCGGAAATTAGATTTGACGAGATTAATAATAATATTATTTTTAAGGGGATGCTTGAAATAAAAGTTTTAGGCGAATTATTTAATTCTTGTTACTATTGATAATCACGTAAAAATATTTTTGAAAGAGTCTGAATTTAAAGAGAGATATACCATAATTTGATTTGTGTCAGAAGCAACTAATATTAAAAAAAATAATTGTTTACAACGCATTATTAAAAAATGTTTTATCAAGAAATGTGTTTATGTAGAAAATGATTTTGTTAAATAATTCGCCTGTGATCAACCTTTGTGTGACCCTATGTATCGAAACGATCGTGCTGTTGTTTGCCTTGGTTTTATCTTCCGGTATAAATAATTACAATATTCTGTCATAATACTAAGCTACGAAAGTCTATACTTACGGCGATACGTTTTTCGGATTGCGATTTTTGTCTGCCAAGTTTTAAGTCTGCTGCAAAAGACATCGCTTCTATAACTGTGAGTTTGGGTTGCGTGAGATCGTTTTGCATAATGTAGCATGACATCTTCTTGAATTCCTGCATATTTCTCGGTTGTCGATTGATATTTATCGAGCCACCTATATCCGTGTATCTGGATACAGATTTTCTATTTTATAATGTATGATAAATTGCAAATTTTTATAATACACGGAATTTTCTATTGTTTATTGCTTCTTCAACTTTATGATACAAAGTATACAGTTATTCCAACTACAACATTTGTCATTATGTTAATTTCTGTGTTATTGATTATTCAACCGAGGCGCTATATCTTTTTGATTTTAATGATCATTGAAGTTTGCCGCAAAGTTGTCAAGCGTTATGCAATTTACTGTTGAGTGCACATGAGCTTATATGACTCGAACGTAGATAATTGAAACTCCTAAATAATTGTAAGATATAGAAATATCGGAACGGAAGTAGATATGGAATGTCTTAAAATATTATATCTTCGATAATATGTATATACATATAACATAATAATAGTGTAGCAATAATTAGATTTTTATTGCTTTTTATAAAATGTAATTATAGATTTATGTAATTATGCCAAAAGTTTGAGAGGGTCTGAGAATCAATAATTAATTGAATTTTAACAGTATATAATGACGCAAGATTGATAAGACTAGCCACTTTGACCTTTAAACGGTCAACAGTTTATTATAATTCATGATTCTTAATTACGTACTTGTATCCGGCGAGAATATTGAGCAACGTCGATTTTCCGGCACCAGAAGAACCCATAATCGCTGTCAATTCACCCGATTTGAATTGTCCGCTAATTCCTTTTAAAAGCATCTTTGACTCTGTAAATTGTTGACAGAGCATCGAATAATGTATTATATTAAAAAAAAAAAAATAATTTTGTTTGTTAAAATAATTCTATTAATTAAAATTATTAAAGACACATTACTTGCTGTACAAATCTATGTTTCTTGGTGGAAAACAGAGATAATTATCTTTAAAATATTGAAATTATTTTATAATAATTATAATTGCATTAATCATAAATTATAAGCTTTGATAACATTTATTCACAGAAAGATTTCCTTACATAAATGCTAAAACTGTGGGTTATCGGTAACAGTTTACGTAAGACAGCTTGTGTGTGAAAAAAGTATCATATATTACGCATCTCCTTGAACTCATTTGCAACATTATGTCAGTCGCACATATAAAATAACGTTTTCTTTGTTTTTTTTTTGTTCAGTATTGAACTTTAGTATGAAAGTTTTCACAAATGCATATGGAATCTGTCGTTTATCACTTCCAAATTATAATATAAAATGTACAGTCATTCAAACTATCGTATAACATTTGCTATTATATTAATTCCTATGATTATCCAATCAAGGCTTTTGAATTTAATGATTATTGAAGTTAATAAGCTATACGCTGTCGCAGTTTTTTTCAAGAATAAGATATCAGCATATTTTGCTCACAAATTGAAAAATTAAACAAAGTTAAAAGGATATAAATTGCGTCGCGATAGTTCAGTGAAGATAAACAAAATATAAACATCGTAACTCGTAAAATTTGCTTAAAGTGGACGTATATACATACATAGATTTGATTACGTTCACTTGTTGTGCACATTTAATTACGTAAACGAATTATTGGCCTTGTCGGTGCCTTGTTGGTATTATCAGATATGCATATGAGTAATATAACTTTATTTGAATTTTTTAAAATTTAATTCAGCATGTATTGTTTGAAGAGAAGCGATAGCGATCAAGTTTGTATTTTGCATACGTCGCAGACGTACGATTGTGCGTAAACATCGCTGTAAACAAATTCTTGAAAATCATAACGTTACGCAATTACAGGAAGAATAAATAATTGCATGTGTAACATATTGCACAAAAATGCAACTATGTGTTGCATTTTATTCGTTGATATTAAATTATCGCCAATTCTTGTTCCTCATGTCAAGCAAATATTTTTCCGTCATTCCGGAAAATAGCAATTACATCATCCATTTTCTTTTGTACGAGACAAATTAAGCTCTCAACAATGATTATATATTATTGATAGCTTATGAAGCTCATTTAAGTATCTATAATTAAATATCTGTATGTCTAAATTGCAGAAGTAATCACGCATTCGATTGCATTAATGACTTTAATCACTGAAATTTTATCGACGAGAACATTTTAAGTGTATCCAATTACGAAGTAACTATGGTAAATTGCGACTTCTGACTTTAATCGACGTCTTAGGTACATATGCGTGTTAAAGCGTACGTTTCTCGAAAACATGTTTTTAAGTTTGCATAAATGACTGGTGATTTCAATGTATCCTTCACAAAATGTATCAACAAAATTGACTGTATTAAGAAAAGGCAATTATTTCCGTAACTGCTAGTTTTGAGAAACACAATGTTATACATTAACGCATAATTTAAAAAATTATAATGCACTTTCTTTAATATTGATATGTTTCAGCGATCACACACAACACACACACACACACGTAAATGTACTATCAGCAATTAATACACACACATACATACACACATGTATATTTATTTATTTATTTATTTATGTAACGGGGACGAGCCCCTTTAGTTTAACAAATACAATAATTCATATAAGATCGGTATACATATGAGAAAAATGATTCAGAGACAGAGTAAGAATTAGTTAGTTTATCGGAGACAAAGATATAAAGATTGTTTGAATAAACTGAGAGATGATTGAAAAAAATTTAAATGATCTGAAAACTTATTAGCTACAGCGCAAATTCTATTCAATGGTTTAAACTTGCCGTAGTCAGTGCGATGCAGTGTTCCTCATAGAAAACTTATATAATGCACTTTACAAGTATACTCTAATTTATATCATTTTCGAATTAGAAGAATTTACTAATGTATTATGCATTGTGAAAATTATGGCTTTTTACTACTTACAATTCACGATCATATTTTTAACGATGTGTTTTAGTATAACACTAAATCATTATTATTTTTTTTTTTTTTTTAATGGATGTATTATTAAAATCCTTATGACGTTTGTTATAATAGGATTTTTTGTAAATGACTTTGTAAATGATGAATCGTCTAAGTTCAACACATACATATATACACTGAAGAAAAAAATTATCAACTTGACTAAACCGTTCAACTAAATAAAATTTTGTTAACTGAACATATAAAAATATATAAATTAAATATAACGTTTTAAATCTAACAAAACGTGTATTTGACTTAAATACTAATATATGTTCAATTAACAAAATAATAATTTAGTTGAACGGTTTAGTCAAGTTAATAATTTTTTTTTCAGTGTAAGTAATAAAGGAGTGATGTAAATTCGGAGATTTATGAATCTTGAATTTAATGGGAATAGCAGCACATTATATATGAAAGTTAACGTATCTATAAGAGAGCTCTAACGGTTACGGCGAGAAAATATTGCGGCTGCATAGAAAACGTTGCAAATTATAATCGCATTACGGATCTTTATTGTAAGTTGCGAATTATACGGAATTTTCTCACGGGAAGAAATTACGGGAATAAATTTGCAATATTTCTATGACTTATCTAATTACATAATGTAAGTTTTACAATAGACACAAGAATCATGATTCTTGTGCTATAAATTTATTATTCGAATGATACCGTCACAAGTCTAATTAAAAATAATTTCGTCATTAAAATATAATAAATTGAATTCTCTCTATTATCATTTTCTTCTAACTAAAATTATGACTGTTCGTAATTAAAAAAACATTTTTTTACTTATTTATTAACATGGGAAAAAAAATATCAACATTTCAAGATTTCTTAGAATCTTAGATTATATTTTATTCTTCGGAGAAAATTGTTGATTAATATGGATAATATATGATGTTATTGTATATGTTTTGTCGTTTTATAATTTATATTACATACATTATTGTTTACACGTATGTGAATGTGTATGTACGCGTACGTGTTAAACATTTTAAAATTATTGTAATCTGAATATTCTTATTGATGCAACTTTTTATTTTGATATGCCATTATTTTTTACTATTTAATCTCCTTTGAAATGAATAAAAAATGATGAAATAAAAACGAGATACATAAATCTCCATTCTTTGTTCGAGTCACAAATGAGTAGAATCAACGAAGCCACGTGGACGTACATATGTACTCCGATTTGACATAATCTTAATGAGACCTTTATGTGCCCATTTACGTAATATACTTTAGATGAACTTAAATATTTGCTAGTATATATATTATATAATTAAACTCTATTATATTATTTAGAACTGAGAGAAAAACTATTTTACACATCCTGTTTATCTTTCTTTATAGAGATTAGATATGACTTGGTCTTCTAATTTTATTTAACTAAACTTTCTCTTTTTATCTAATTAAATTTCTTTTTATCTAATCTAATCAAGTTTAATAATAATATAGTCAAACTCTCATTTTTATAAATCGCTTTTCTAAACTTTAATAATTTAATGACAACTAAATTATTAAATTATATATATCAATTGAATAATTATATATATATATATATATATATATATATATATATATAGTAGAATGTACGGTGTTTCAATATACTAATTTATGATAATAATACTATAACAGAATGTATGTAAAAGACAATATTTTACATAGTGTATTGATAAAGTGCAATTTCTGTTATCATTTCATTGATACATTAACAATAATTGTTAGGGATAGTACTCGATTTTTTAATAAATAAAAAAAAGGACACGCGCGCTGTATTAGAGGAAGTTATCCATTCTGCCATAAAACAATCTAATTGTAAGTTTAGACTATTAAATATTTGACAGCTTTTTTATTGTTACTTTAATTTATTAATTTTAAAATATGTACACAGAGAGAATTTTCTCTTAGAATTTACCCTGAAAATCATGGTAATCGTGAGACAATATGGTATGGAAAGAATTTTATGAAAATTTCTCTGATTAATTATTTATCACAATAAAATATAAAATATGTTTGATTAATTTTACTAAATTACATAGTAAAATTAATCAAACATATTTTATATTTTATTGTGATAAATATTATTTTATAATTAATCAGAGAAATTCTCATAAAATTCTTTCCATACCATATTGTCTCACGATTACCAGGATTTTCAGGGTAAATTCTAAGAGAAAATTCTCTCTGCGTATGTATGATCGCGCTTACCTTTTCGAGGACTCGGTACGGCATATGTCAAATTATTGAATTCGATGTCCACCGCAGCCATTTTTGATGCATATGATACAGTACGTATTAAATTTTTGTCATGGGCGAGGGTTTTTACAGTTTCGCCGTTACCGGCTTCCTTTATGTTTCTTGGAGTAGACTCCATA
This sequence comes from Prenolepis imparis, assembly GCF_030444845.1. Taxonomy (NCBI): domain Eukaryota; kingdom Metazoa; phylum Arthropoda; class Insecta; order Hymenoptera; family Formicidae; genus Prenolepis; species Prenolepis imparis. The sequence continues at coordinate 11,347,106 of NW_028141171.1, read as the reverse complement.
ATTATATTTTCCACCGGAGTTCTGAGAACGATTTATCTCCAACTTGCGGATGTCATTATCCAATATATCATCTCTTCCGTAGAGAGCAAGCTTTCGAGCAAGAAATTGTTCGTTATTAACAAAGAAGAGTACGGATGATAGCTGAAAACATAAATATATATATATAAACGTGAGATGTATAAAAACTGACATGCTATGAAACAAGAAAGGAAACGTCTCTGGTAATTGATATGTCACCCTATTTTACTGATGCTATGTATACATAGACGAAAATAATAATGTTAAAAGAGGTATGAAAGGTATAAAAAATGCCAGGCTAATAAGAGCCAAGCGCAGATAACAACTTGTTAAATTTTTCTCTAATTATTTTGAACATTTCTTCGTTTACTTTGAATGTCTTTAGACCCTCTTTAGCAGATCGACTTATATCCTGACCTTACAATATATATATATTTCCGCGAATTATTGTATTATTATATTATTGTTATGCATTATTTATTGTATTATGTATTATGCATATATGTATTACTGGATTTAGGATATTGGAGGTCGTTTAAAAGAGGTCGTCTAAATTCTCTCATTCTTTCTTTTCTTTTTATAATCTTCTGTGGCTTACATGTGGCTACGTGTGAAAAACCGGATAAATATCCAAGGTGAATGACAGTGATGCAGTTCCGATTTTATATTACACGCGTACGCCATTACGTAAATCTTATGCAGCGCGTTGAACTTAGCTGAGCGTGTTCGATCGAACGTGAGAAAATTATGACTAATAAATTGTGTGTACAAGTAAACATATATCGCGTGAGACAACGATAGCTAGGATTGCAACTAAAAACGATGATCAAGACGGTCAAGTAATTAATTTTTAAGAAACCTTTGAATTAAACCTTTAAACTCCTTATATATTGTTAACTCCTTATATATCCTATTATATATGTTATAATAGTATATTACTGACTTCATAAAAATTTATTTATAAAATATAACATTTTAAATAACATTATATATATACACACGCACAATTTCTCCGCATTTGCATGTTTAATTGCACGATAATTATAAAACACATTATGAGTGTGAACTATTAAAATTTTTTATGTCCGAATCTTTCTACTAATAAAAATTCTATACGAGAACTAACTCAATCTATATCTATATCTATCTATTATCTATTTCTATAATTATCTAATTTATAATTTAGACTCATTAGCTGATTCATCCGCGGTTTATTCCGTCGTTGATTTTCATCAATATATAGCGAATAAAGAATTTAACTTATTTACGATTTTTATTTTACGACAAGCGAATATATTAAATTCCCATATTGCTTTTGTAACTTTTGTAACTGTGATCATTTTTGTGCTCTCTTTGTTATTACTACTTTGTGTTCGAGGAAAGTATACATATCTGCATAAACATTTGTCACTTATCTGTAGCACACATACGACAACAGTGTTGATTGGAAGTGTTGATATTTGATAGACGCACTTCCGGCATTTGATATAATCCCACGGGGCTTTGTATAAAATTATATTTTAATTTTTTGTACAAACTCAATACGTGTTAATCTTAAGACTTTATCTATATTTTTAAATTCGAATAGATTCGCATATCGTGTGTGTCATTCTATCATTTTAAATAATAATAAATTATACATAATTATTTTTTTCATAATAATATGGGGGAAATATTTGGAGGAAATATTTGGTTAATCTTGCTTTTTCTGCCTGTATGTTACTGTCATTAACGATAAGAATATATGTACACAAGAAAGATAAGAAGCAAAAGATACTCTGCAAGAAACAAATTCATCTGCATACTTTTCTGGTATATTTTCGTATATCGTGTAATAAATCATATATTATGTTTTGTACTTTCTTCATTTATAGTTTCACTTATTTCTTGATTATTTAATTTTATTTTCATGCAAGATAGTCCAGGCTTTTCTCATTCACATTTCTTCATTTGTGACTTTTCTTTTTGATTTTTTTGTTCTTCTATTTTTTTCATGCATTTAATTATATATTTTATCTCTTTAACTATAATCCTGACATTAAAGTTCCATCCAAATTAAAGGTAAATGAAAAAGAAAATTAAATAAAAAACATAATTATCTTCATCCTTAATATTTCTAAAGAATAATTTTTTAAAATTTTTGAAGTTTTTGATCGCTCGCAGCTTAACAATTATTGTGTGTTCGATATTTTTAAAAAGAAAAAGAGAGATCAAAGATGCAGATATTTTATAATTGATTGAAAAATCGCATTTAATATAATGACTATACAACACTCTGATATCAAAATTTATTCATTGTTCGCAGACAGTACAAATTAGCTACCAGCACATGTAATGGAAATGAGTTTTTTCCTGATTCAAGGATAATAAAATTTAATTGGATTCGGAATATATGTATACATATATGTATAAACAACTACTCCGTGTATAATATGCAAATAATTCAAGCAGACATAAAATAAATAAATAAAATAAATTCTTTCGCTTATTCTCTCCTATCTTTATAGCTACGACATATTCATAACAATTAGCACAGTATCACATTGCAATAGATAGCTATTGGGCGTAACGTTTTAATCTATATTATTCCAACTGCAATCAATTAAAGTTAAAAACTTATAATATAGTATAAGGAAAAATTCTGATCTAAGTAATTCATTAAATATATCATAATAATAAATAAAATGATTTAAACTGCACACTGCGTAATTTACGATAGCTACTAGGTACGATCGATATTTGCGCAATGGCGTCAAAACAATAGCTTTTAGACAAAATTATCTCTGAATTGATGAAATAAAATCTATACCTATATAAAGAGACATGCCATAAGAAGACTTTACATGCGAATTATCGATAAAAACTTACGAGTCGTTCCAAAATGCTCGAATTTTGCCCTTCGCGCGTTACCGCTTCAGCGTCGTTATTAAACGGAAATACGGTGGCATTGGTGATTTGCAAACAATGCACGTTGTCACATCGATGGCACAATGTGGTCTACCGATTAACACGACAACCTCGCCAGGAATAAGAACCATAGGCGGGAAGGACATTAGTCAGCGAATACACAGTGCGCTGCCATCAGCGGCAGTAGACTGACTCGGAAATAACATGTGGTGTTCCCGCACAGCTGTGTATATCTCTCCCTTCGTATATGTATAGCATGACTCTTGGAATGAGCGTTCATTACGTCACAAAGAGTCACACACGACGTGACTGTCATGACTTTTCGCACGCATGGTTATTGTATTACGATTAAAATGTAAAATGAATTAAAGGCGGTGATGTTATAACTCTCGAATGAAAAGAAATGCAAGCTAGATGCAAAAGCTGGTCTCTAAAAGCTATTGTTTTGACGCCATTGCGCAAATATCGATCGTACCTAGTAGCTATCGTAAATTACGCAGTGTGCAGTTTAAATCATTTTATTTATGATTATGATATATTTAATGAATTACTTAGATTTAATCAGAATTTTTCCTTATACTATATTATGAGTTTTTAACTTTAATTGATTGCAGTTGGAATAATATAGATTAAAACGTTACGCCCAATAGCTATCTATTGCAATGTGATACTGTGCTAATTGTTATGAATATGTCGTAGCTATAAAGATAGGAGAGAATAAGCGAAAGAATTTATTTTATTTATTTATTTTATGTCTGCTTGAATTATTTGCATATTATACACGGAGTAGTTGTTTATACATATATGTATACATATATTCCGAATCCAATTAAATTTTATTATCCTTGAATCAGGAAAAAACTCATTTCCATTACATGTGCTGGTAGCTAATTTGTACTGTCTGCGAACAATGAATAAATTTTGATATCAGAGTGTTGTATAGCCATTATATTAAATGCGATTTTTCAATCAATTATAAAATATCTGCATCTTTGATCTCTCTTTTAAGAGACAAATCCCTTTTCAAAATTCAGATTAATATCATAGAATAGATATAATTAATAAAATATGTAGAATAGAATAATTTTTTCTTTTTTCTTGGATAAAGAAAATTAGTTTGCCGAAAAAAAATCTGAGCAGGCAAAAAAATTGATGAGAATGAAATTTACTATATTAATATAAATTCAGACCGTTTCGACAGAAGTTTATAATACAATATCCACAAACAAACATCACCTTGTGTATTTTTATTCCTGCAATATTACATGCAAAATAACTTTGTCAAACATAGCTCTGTTTTGAGAGCTTGATTTTATTTTGTAGAAAGGAAATATTTTCTTATGTCTATATACGTGTGTTGAACATGCATGTAGATTTCATTATACTACAGATATAAAAGTATGTGTACATTGTTAGATTAGAATCTAGAATCTAAATTGTGTGATAAGTTCACTGCATGGAATAACAAGATAATAATAATAATAGTGACTTTCAAAACAAAAGATATTTATTTATTGTCAAGATAGGTTTACAGTTCTCTAATTAGATCTTGCTTGTTTAAAAATTCAATCATGACTCATATATATGTATATGCATATAAATTCAAATTAATGACTTTGATCGCATTCAAAAATATGCATTAAAGTTTAATTATTAATTGTATTGCATAGTAGATAGTAATTGATTTAGTTATAATAATTGTTTTTATGAAAATTTACACAAATTTCGCTCATCGTTAATGATAGAGCGGATACTTATGTTTTGCGAGTTTTTCACTATCGGTTATTTACTACCAGAGTATTATAAAACTTAAAATTAGTATCAAGATTGCAACGAAGAATGTCAATGAATTATACATAGATTGAAAAATTGATGATAAATCTTTATGGCGTGAGTTGCTGCAATAAACTGGTATTTGATACAAAACATGACACATAATTATTTAGAACGAAGATGATTATAACAAAAAATTCTTCGTTATAATTTTAACGTTCGTATTACGGGTCACATTTAATCTTTTTCATTACTGTTATCTATCGTTTCCAAAGAAATACGCAGCAATGACAAAAATAATTGTTCATTACCGTTATCGATTAATGTTTTTGTCAAATTGTATAAAAATATACTATCTGTGCTGCTTATGAGTTCATCTAACATTTGGATCTAGCCATAGCATGATGAGGATTATTGTTGTCAGATGTGATTGTCATATCGGTTGTCAATTATTATTACATATTTAAATTGTTATGCATCTTGAAAAATATCAGGGCATTGATTATATATATATATATATATATATATATATATATATATATGTATTAATAATATATACAGATTGATTATAGAATACACTATGTAATAATAATATAATTAATAGAACATATTAATACTATTTAGGAAAAATATATCGCATATGATATTATAATTTGTGCTTTAATGATACAATTTATATTACACGTACATATTACACAGTTATACTATATAATTATTAGTTTAAATAGGAAATATCATTTTTTTTTTAAATGTACACCTCTACGTTCTTCGCTATTATTTATATTGATTATTAAAAATTATACCTATTATTAAAAATACAAGCAATTATGGGTAATAAAGGCAGTTATATACTTAATAGAGCTGTGCCGAGAAAAAAAAAAAGAAAATGTATTTTGAAAACAAATATGTTTTGAAAACATGCAATTTACTAATACCTAAATGTCTTGAATAATAATCGATACTAAAGATTTTTTTGATAATTTTTTTCTAGAAATGTATCTACGTTTTTCGCTGTCAATCTACATCGATTATTAAAAATATAGGCAATTATGGACAATTGATAAGATATGAAATAGTAAGATATAATTATCAGCTGCATAAGAAACTTTAAACTACATGTCAAGAAAAAGAAATGTAAACATGTTTGAAAACATGCAATTGTCTCGAACGATAAATACTAAAAATTTTTTATTTTTCTATTAATTATCTCTCATTGATGATTCACGAATTCATAATATAATATAAAATTATATAAATTATATAAAAATTATATAATTAATAAAAATTATATATAAATTATAAATCTATCTGTGCACATATACGAAAGACAATGTTGAATCATTTATTTTATTTAAAACGCAATATATATAATTTGTTTCAGAGAGAGAAAAGTATTGTTATCTTTTTATTTATAGATTCTATTATTAATTTGACATGTATAATTCTTCTTACAAAAGAATTAATGCAATAATACCTTCTGTTAAACTGATACAATTAAACTGATACAATTAAATGTCAAATTAATGATAAATGATGATTTTATAATAAAATATCGTGTATAATATATAATGCAATGTAAGTAAGAATATAAATAGTAATAATTATATGTGGAATACTTTACGTTTTTATATAGAATATATAAAGTATCCATATTGAGAGATAAAAAGTTTTGCTAGCAGTGCATTAATATTTTTATATAAGAAAACGCAAATAAAAATTCCTAGCGGATATTTAATCAAAAAGTAAAAAACTTTAAGAAGATTGTTTTTACATACTATACATATATATATATATATATATATATATATATATATATATATTGAGAAATAAAAGGTTAGGTATTTTAATTAAAAAGTAAAGAACTTTAAAAAGATTGTTTTTACAGATACATAATATATACGACTATGTTTGTATTGTATATTTAAGATTGATACTCTTTGATTATAAATAGAATAATAAATATATATATATATATATATATAATAAATTAATAATAAATATAGCATAATAAATATGTATTTAATACGATGAGATATAAGGATATGAGGGGGAAAAAATAATTGAAACGTATACAAGTATTATGAAAAGCATATTTTTTTATATTTTATACATGTGCAGTATAAACTATAGCAATGATTATGCCAAACCAGTACAGGTACACGCATCTCGATGCACCTTATTTTATAAAAGTGTATTAACAATTGATTATATATCTTCGATCGATCATTTATTGTTTGTTTTATCTAGATAAATATATATTATATCGTAAAAATAGTTTCATTTTTATTTGAGCGCCGTATATAATCATATTAATGAAGTTTTAATTTAATCACTGATTTTCATAAAAGATATTTAGATAAGCGACATGATATACTTTCGAAAATTTGTAACTTTAATAAATTTTGAGAACAAACGGAAATTTTATATATATGCAGAATTGTAAAGTACATTTAAAATACGGTTTTTCTTTCACATCTCCAAAAGTTTAATTAATTTCTGTTTCATAACTTTTAACACTATAATAAAATCGAGAATTTACGCTTATTTACAAGAATAGTCTAGCAACATACACATTCTATGTCTGGAAGATATTAACAATTCAATAAATATATATTAACGAATCAATTTAATAAATTCGTTTTCAAAAATTAGTAGAAAAAAAATGATTATCACAAAATGACCATTTTGTTTCTGTTAATTCCATTAAGAAAGTTTGATTTGCACATCTCAGTTTTTGAGTATCAACCAGTACAGAATAACAGAAATAATTTATTCATTATATTTACGAGAATTGGACTTTTACTTAGGAACACATAAATGCTCGTTTTGACATAAGGGCTGCTCTCTTCTATAAAGCATTAATAACATTTGGCCTTCAACTTATAAAATTAATATCTGGCAAGATAAACTCGTGTGCTTGTAAATCATCTCGGACGCATCATTTTGTCCTAGATAATTTTAAGAACATGAGTATTTGCATTTGATTTTCTCTAACATCTTTTTTTTGCATTATTAAGCTCACAGCCATTGTGGTGGATAGAATAGAGTGGTCGCTCGTGAAATACATAATCGATTAAGGCCTCGTATTCGTTCATGGAAGATAGACACGATCAAGGGCAATTGATATAAACCCTCTTCACTATTTTTTTTTAATTCTTAAAAATTACATGCGAACTGATCCTTTTCACTTCACTTTTCTGTCTAATCGCATCGTGCGACGAACGTTTGGATTTAGTCGACAATAAATCTAAGCTCGACACGCGTACTCGGTTGCGTTTTAACGAGAATGTTGCTGACATAATAAAAAAAGGAAAATATATACATATATGTATATGTATAGATAAAATGTACGTATATAGTATATATATATACATATACTCTGTATGTGTATGTGTGCGTGTACTACAGAATAGTACCCTGAACAAATATATTACAATTGTAACTATTATTTGTTGTCGTTATAAACTAAACTAAAAATATAAATAAGTTACGTTAGTATTGTGTTCTTATATCAATTAAATTTAGCAACCATAAAACATGAAGGAGAATAAGTCATACTTTGCGGTACTTTTACAAGCCTAATGCAAACCTTTTCTCGACAGAGAATAGTTAACGCCACGAGAATTCTCACTGAGAAATGCCACGAAAATCTTCGTACAAACTTTCTTATCTTTTGATTGTTTTGTGTGTGAGGCATCGCAACCCAAATCTTCATCATTTTACAGTATCTTACAATAATTTGCGCGTATCGAGAAAATTTATTTACCGAGCGGTCTTAATCTTCCAACGAAGGAAGAAATACGCGGCGATTCGAAGCACGACGAATATGAGAAGAAGAGCTAGAATATCTAAAGTAAAATCGGCATCGAGCATGTCCAATTCCTCCAGTGTCATTTCCGGATTTTTAAAGTGGCAATATACCTAGAGAAAACAAGCATTATATTGCAACTGACCGTGCGATCTGCGATTGATGTCAATGTTCAGTAATGCCTAATATCTAATCCTACCTGGAAACACTTCAGTTTCTCTCGACCATAGCTGTAAATTGTCAAAGCGGTTCCCTCGAAACCATATCTAATGTAGCTGAGATACGTGATCCATCGTAGATAGACAGGAATCGCGTCGAAACTGACGAAGAATCCTGAGAAAAGGAGGAACGGCACCGACATTACCGGTGCCAGGAACACGCCGTTTTGCACGTTCATCGCGGCGCCGACTACGAGACCCACCGATTGCGCGACGAAAGAAATTAGCAGACAAGTACCCACGAACATGAAGTATCGCGTCAGATCCGCCGGTTGGCTCGTCATGAAATACACGATAGTGACGTACATAATACAAAATATAGTCTGAAAGAAATCGAAGGATAATCATTTGTTCGCTATAGAGAAACGCGTGCTGTTATACTTGATAAAGCTTAGCGATCTTACCTGAAACGGTATATCAGAAATAGTAATTGCGAGATAATATGATTTGAGAGAGTACCATCTGTTGAAGTTCTCTTTCAAAAGTACAGGCAGTTCCAGCGGGACTAAAAATAAAAATCGATAGTTCAGATTTCTTAAAGATGATGTGAAAGTTATTACTTTTTGTCGCAAAGCAGATAAGCACAAATTCGACAACTTACAGGACAGAATGGTGATTGTCATGGAAGTGTACATAAGAAATAGCATATTGAAGAACAGGAATCCGAGATTGCTAAGTACTTTGGCGCCATCATTTCCGATATCGTAATATAGGGCGCTGATTAATAACGCTACTAAAAGATGAGCGAAGAGTCGAAGGTACATAAGAGTCTACGAATATAAAAAAATTAGAAATTAGAATATATTTTGAAAAAAAATTGAAAAACATATTATTTAGAAGTGAAAGAGAAATATAATCAACCGCGCAATATTATACGTTAAAACGTTTACAGATTGCGAATAAGCGGATAGTCCGATTCTTCCCAAATACCTACCCAATCTCTACGACTGAAGAGTAAAGCACGCTTCAGAACGATGTAAAACTGCAACAATTCGGACGTAGGATATCTTTCAGGCGTTACTGCAATAGACTCGTCGAGCAGAGCCACGTTGGCATTGTCCTTCTTATCTGTATCTACAGATATTGCCACATCCAAGGCTAAAATATTAATTCGATGTTTTTATTACTTTATTACGATCATCAATGTACGCGAACAATTTTAGTTCTTCGACGTTACATTCAAAAAATATAATCACTGGATGAAATAACTAGTTGAAATTTAAATGAAATAAAAACATGACATATAGGCTCTTTATAACTGTATGTGTGCTATTTATGTATCTAATTGCAATAAATTATATCAGTTGAAAAGTCATCTTTACACAATTGAGTTGCGAATCATCGTCATGTCATGTTGCGGTTTATTATAGAGACCTAAAAAAAGAGCGTTAATACCTTGTTTAGCAATGTCATTCGTAGCGTAGCCCGATATAAGTTTCCCATTGCTAATCTCGTTTGGCTTCTCTCCCGCAAACTTCTCCTCTAGATTATTGATGTCATTCTTGTCTTTGACTTTAATTTTTTCTATGCTATCGCCATTCTTCAAAATTCCCGTAGAGGCGGCGCAATTGTTCATCTCTTCCTTCGTTTCGGGAAACGGATGTCCATCGCGTATATCGTACTTGCCGTTGTTTATCGCATTTACTAAGGTCTTGATATTATCGCCATATTCGCCGCATGATACCTCGATGACTGCAAAATAAATTGTGATAAAGATTATGTTACAATTGTCACACACAGAAATCGCAAGGAATATATCGGATTCACAATAAATAGAAAAATTTTAGATTTAATTCTATTGTACTTATGTGTGAATTATTTTCTTCAATTTATTTTTCTTTTCAACATGATGGTTATCATAAAACACTGGCGTTGAGGAATTAGATTTTTTATTTAATATAACTTACTAAATGAGGCTGGGTTATGGTAGTTTGGACAATTAAGGCCAATTGTCCTTAGGAAAAGCACTAGTTGCGATGTGGAGCCTTGATAAATGCATTGACCTTCGGCTAACGTGTAGAGAGCATCGAACATTTCGAAAAGTCTTGCACTGGGCTGGTGAATGGTACAGATTATCGTTCTACCGCCTCGTGCCAGTGTCTTCAACAATGAAATGCATTGGAAACAAGACGAGGAATCCAAGCCGCTGTAAACAACCAGATAAAATTAATCAGTATCGCTAAATTACCATGCTTCAATTTTTTCGCGTTCTTTTTTATTCGTCTGTGTACATTCGTTTGTGTAAAGTTAGCATAAAAAAAGCTGTAAAATATTCTGGGAAAAAAAGAACTTCACAATTTGACGTGATCTTTTTGCAATTTTTTTGCACCGTGTAAAGATTTTGATTAAAAAATAAATAAAAAATATTCGTTAACTGCATAAAATATCCATTAATTGATACGTATTAACGGTATATTTTTAATTGATTCTTAAACATCCGCAATGATTAACATAAATAAATAGCGGTGCCAAGTGATTGTGACATTTTTATGAAGCCAAGTTCTTGATCCAGTATAGACCTTGAAAAGACCAGGTGCCAATCACCTATGTCGCATTTTATCAGTTGCAAAAAAATTTGAAAAAACTAACTGATCCTTATAATACTGGTCGAACAATAAAGAAATGTTTTAAGGAGAGGTATGACATTGAGGGTCAGGAAATCGATTTAAAACTTTAAATGATATGAATATGGAAATTTCTTGCATTGGTATGTAAATAAATGAGATCGTCATTTATCAAAGTCATCGTGTTTGATAATTTATATAACACGAGCTATAGCGAATTATACTGTTTGGATGTAAAAATTCTGCCGTACCGTTTCAGTGAAAGTTGCCGGCGAAAAAAGAACATTTCAAAAAACCAAGCATTTACTTTCTCCGGCTACTATATAATCTTTTGTATCTTAAAGCTGTGAGATATTTCATATATTCATTTAATATTTGTATATCTCACTTAACTAAGATTAAGTATGTCGATTTTAACACTCCCGCCATAATGAAAAATAAAAGATAAATTAACGTAAATTTATTAAATTTTGTAATGGATATTGTATTTTTAAGGAAAAAATATAATTAATTATTATTATTATAATAAGTCCTGCAGATTTATTTCATACAGTTTTAAATCAGGATCACGATAGAAAGTTACAAGGAAGAGAAACTCAATGTGCGACATATGACATTTACATTGAAACCTGAAAAATTCATATGTTTTCGCAGACTTGAGATACAAAATGACAAGTAAATCTCATTGACATTGGCCGTGCCAAGAGCCGAAGATCAAGGAAATTATTTAAAGGCGGAGTAGTCTTTCTTCCGTGATTTGGAGAAAGTAAAAGAGATTATTACCAGATTTCCTCCGAGTTGCCTAATTAACTGGAATTTTTTTATTCTTTTTATTCTTTATTTTCATTAACAGTAAATCAGCTTATTCGTAAAATTTATTTTCAGAGAATTAAAAAAGTTTTATATTTGGAAAATTTAAATTATTATGAAAAAATGACATTATTTATATATAGATAATATAATTTATCAATCGCATAATAAGAATTTTTAATGATTTTGTCATACGGATAAATGTATGTTTATCTGTGTTAAGATGATAGATATATAGAATTAATTATCGAATCATTTATGACCAGTAAGTCATAATTATTTTGCATATTCACCTAGTTGGCTCGTCGAAAAACATTATAGGAGGGTTATTGACCAATTCCAGAGCGATAGAAAGCCTTTTCTTCTGACCACCACTCAGATTCGAGGTCATGGTACGACGGTGCTCAGACAAGCCGAGAGTTTCAAGGATTTCTTGAATCTGTAGAAGAAAGTTTTAATGAATCGACAAAATTATGTATTATATATATGAATTGACTTTGATTGAGAATGAAAAATAGACAGGGTTGGGTAAGTTAATGATTTTTTTAAACTAAGTTAAGTTTAAGCCAATTGCTTATAAAATTAATTTAGTTAAGTTAAAAGTTGCATGAACAGAAAACTAACACAGTTAAAGTTAAGTTAAAATGAAATTAATTAAAGTTAAATCAAAAGTTAATTTTTAAAAATATTATTTCTATTAAATTAAAATTTTGTTTGTTAATTCTTTTAAAATTTATAATAACAAATAACAAAGAAATTTTGTTTTTTACATAGAAATATATGTATATTTTGGTAATTACAATTGACAATTGACAGTTGATGACAAATCAACATAAGTGTCATAAGTTGACAAGTGAACATAAATTAATAATACTTTCATTAAAAAATAATATGTTTATAACTAATTAGATAACTGATAACCAATCAACGTGTCATTTTTTATTTAGTAAGTTTATTGGCTATTGGCTACCACATCGCTTCTTGCCGCGCGACAAGCGTTTTTCCGTTTTATACAGAAGGGACGAGTTTATCAATTTCTCATTTCTCACGATAAAAAAAAATGTTAACTTAGGAAAAAAGTTAATAAATTAAAGATAAAAAATAACTAGTTGAAGTTAAAAATTAATTCGTTTTAAATTAACTAAGCCAAGTTAAAAGTTATTAACTTTTAAACTTTTTTTTTTAACTTTTAACTAATCAACTAGTTATTACCCAATCCTGAAAATAGAATATACAAAAAGAAAATGGTATAAAGCGATTTAGAGAGCCTGCACCTGAATTTAAATTAAGTTAATTTTTGTTTCACATAATTAAATACAATGTTGAGGGAATCAATAATCAATTATAATTAAAAAGATTTTTCGATAAGTTAATAATATTTTGCAATAACACAAGAAAAGGAGAGAGAAAAACAGAGAGAGAAAATCGACATACTTAATAGCAATGAATCCCATTATAATTGCCACTAGGCATAATAATATTTAATATCAATGAATAAAACAATTGCATTTTACTGTTATATGTTTGAAAGTGTCAGACTGTCTATTTAGGCCAACTAGTTCGATAGGAGGGTCAGCTTACCACTTCTTCTTTCTCTGCTTTGTCGATTTGTGAGCTAAGTTTAAGACTCGCTGCAACCTTCATAGCTTCCGCTACTGTTAGATTCCCGTACAACTGATTGTCCTGCATGATGTAGCAGGAGAGTTTCCTGAAGGCACTGAGATTTCTTTCGTGGCCATTTATTGTGATGCTACCCTCCGTACCTGTTGTCCTGTAATAAAAAAAATCCTAATAAATAACTCGCAACGCATAAAACTATATCTTGATACGTTCGCTTGCAATGATATATTTGCTTGCATTTTCACATATTGCATTATAAAAATAATTTGTGGGAGAGGAACGTATTTCAATTTTTATCCAATTACCATATAATGATTATATACATATAAAGAGATATGTGTCTTTTGTTATAATAAAATAATAAAGAAATAATAAAGAAATTTAGGTCAATCGTAAACATTCCGTCCACGTACTCTCGACGTAAGTCGAGTCTAATCAGTCATATCTTGACTCGAGATACAGTCATTAATAATTCATTAATTTTTCGATCTGCCGCATAGAGAAAGAGTCAATGTCAGATCGCTGTACGTGTCGCAAACATCCTCGACCATAAATACGTGAGACTCGATAGCTCGAAACACTGCAGCTGACTATGAAACCGGTTTGAAAAACGCGATAAAAAAGAAACAAATAAGCAGTACAACAACTTTTACACGATAAGTACATCATGGGTCACGATTCTTGCAGGTGGTATGCTTCAGGCCCGCAGGCTACAAATATCGCAAAGAAATAAAAAAGCTGATCGACCTTGAACCACGATCGATATTCAAAATTGATGAATTCAGAGAAATAGCAAGTGATTTGTATTGTCGGCTCGCACATTTATATTCTTTCTATTTATTATAAAATTGTCCGCATTGTACATATAATTTTTTAGATAATTAAGTAATACGCAAAATATTCTAAAAATTCAAAATATGAGTACCTATTTTAAGACTTGTGACATTAAAGTGACATAAATTGACTGCCGCTTTAGAAGATTTGCAAGATAATGTATTTTAAGTATATGGAAGTTGTTTTTTGTCGTATTTAATTACGTCAATAAAAAGCAATCAAGCGATGTCAATTATACTAGACAATTAATAATCGGAGATCTGTGTATATATATATATATATATATATATATATATATATGTGTGTATATCGGCTTTATATAAAATGCTATGTCCAAAACCGGTTTGAATCGTGTGATCTAAAAGCATTTCTCGACAAAGTATTAATTGCAACGTTTATATATATACTCTTTTATACGTACAATTAAAGATCAAAGTATAAAGCAAGAAGGGAATGTTGATTTCTTGTTGACAGTCGACCTTACAATCTCTACGCAAAATAGAGCGAAGGCAAGAACGCGCCTTGACATAGCAACTGGCCTCTTCGATTTATACGTAAATGAGAAAGCAATTTGAACGACACAGAATATAAATGATTAGGCAACATCTACCATACTGATCAGTAACTTCAAAAGGTAACTACTTGCTGAACGAGCAAGTTAAGGATTCGTTGCTTTATTAAGATAAATTTGCTGAGAATTATCTATATACGATTATAATAATATAAAAATAGGATATATAACTTTACAATTTTATATAAAAAGACATTGAGACTAAATTAAATAAATCTGTAAAATTTTGTTGAAAAATTTCAAATTTATTTCTCCAGCGATCTATACATAATTCTTTCACGATTCGAAGAAATTCAAATAGATTGTTTCGTCAAGGAAAATGTTTCATATAGTAGTCAACCAACCAAAGACAGTACATCGAAGTAGAAAGTGTACGCTCAGTGCTTATTCAAAATAATCCCGAATATACTCTCATAAAGCGATTTTAATATCAGATAGTTGAACACTATACAAGATAAAATAATTAAAGTGATACACGCACACATATTTCGATCGTATCGCATAAAAATATAATTTTTAATTATCTCCTTTATAATCATACATCAGCCAAATATTCTTGTTTCGGAGCAGCTTTATAATGACACCCAAACACGATGAAAGTGAGACTCGTATTTCGTCGAAGAAAGTGAGATCACGCGGTATGGCGAAGAAAGCGAAATCATTTGGATAAAAACTGAACCCCGCGCGGCGCGGGGTCAGGACGAGATTATATGTAGGTATATATGTATTGTACATACGACGAAATCTTCCCGCAGCACATGGCCGGTTTATGGTAATGCACACATACAGATTCGCACGAATACCTAAGGTATTTTAGTTACGTGTCGCAAACTTTGAAGTCAAAGTGCCAATTTTCGCAGAGAGAAAGGAAAAAACGTGTACGCACGGAACGTTGTCGTCGTTTTTCCTTATGTATGTCACATTTGTTTGATGATGTATGACCGACAGGTACGAGAATTTCTCGCAGGAAATATCTGCCACACTTTGACGTTTCGGATAATAATCTGACGTAAAGCTTAAGAAAGCGCGAGTTTCAAATTCTTTGTCTAAATACTATAGTCGGAGAGGCTGAGTAATCTGATGATTGGATAAATTGCGCAAAGAATTCCTGAGGGGTTGAATTCTATCTAAATATTCCATCTTTCGGCAATAAATCTTTGAAAAAAATGAGAATTCTTAAAATACATATATTTTATAGAAAAATAAACTACAATAAATTGCATTAAATGATAATCGATATTCGATAGATAATATGATTGTGGTTAAATGCGATTAGAAAAGTCAGCTTTTAAATTGTAAATTTACAAAAATAGCTTTGAGAAATAAATTGTATGATTTATGACTCGTTATAAATCACACAATTATCAAATATATACATATAATCCCCTTCTTATTGTGACTTTTTTTTTTAAATACAGTTATGGCAATGTGAAAAAATAAATTAGAACAATGTTGTATGTACATACTTATTGTGTGTGTTAGATAGAGATACTTTGCTTCATTAAATCATCAGCAGCTTATTCACCGATACAAAAGGAATAAACAGACTTGTATTTTATTTGTAAAAATATATACATTAGTTGCAAAAAAAAATTGCAAGCTAATCATATCAGAAAATGCACAATATTAACAAGTTTATATTTTATTTAAACTGCGCACGTACTTTTCATGCCACTGCATTATTCTTTTTTGTATTCTCTATCTCATTAATAATAATAAAACTATATTAGTGCTATAGTATATTAGATGCGCTAATATAATTTTATTAACGACAACTGTATCGTAAAAGCTTCATAAACGCTTGTTCACTCACTTGTATCCGGTGAGGATATTTAGGAGTGTTGACTTTCCTGCACCAGAAGGGCCCATAATAGCCGTCAGCTCCCCGGATCGCAGTCTTCCGCTGACGGATTTGAGAATCGTTTTCACATCTGAAAATCAAATAAATTTTTATAAATTTATGCGAAAAGAACCTGTTATCTGCTATAACGAAAACTTAATTTTGTTAAAAGACATTTTTGATATGGAACGTGTGATATAGAAATAAAAAGCAATGAGAATATTTTTGAACAAACATTTATGAAGAAATTATGAAAGTGCGTGAAAGAATACAAGTAATGTGTAAAGAACAAAAACAGAATACATTTGCTTAGTGAATCATTATTTGACCGATAAACGCAAATATTTTTTAGATTAAAATGTTCACATCTCGTGAACAGCAGACTTATATGTGGCACGTTTATATTTTAAATAAATGGGCAAATAGTTTAATGTATTGATGATATTGTACTCTTTACTAAGCATTCACTGATCAATCAGAATTAAATACTTTTTTAAGCGACCATTAGTCACATTTGTTGAAGTTGACTGTTGTACCGAGATGGCACAAACGCAACCTCTGTTTTTTGTGTGACATCAACTATTAATATAATATATAACGCTCGGGATATCAGACAAAGAGAGCAGGACAAAGTCCAGAACAAATCAGTTCGCATATTATATTACATTTACGTACATAGCATTGCTTGTGTGATTCATATGTAATCGCAAGGCCGGACGAGCGACTTTAATTGATGAGCCTGTTGCTAGGTAAAAAGTCAAGTCGTTTCAAACTCGATTGTTTAACCATATCGTTAAATATATGCAATAATAAAAAAGTAAAACAAAGTTTTTTTGTAATTAGCTGATGTATATATATTTGTAATTTATATATATATATATATATATTTTTTTTTTTTTTTTTTATTAGAAAAATTGATTTGACACACTTTCTATCTTACAATTCTATTTCTTAACACAAAAATTAGTTCAAAAATAAAAAAGTAATTTATTATACATATTATTTAATTAGAAAATATAAAAGATTTTCGATTAAATAAATAATATTTTGTATTAATGTTATACATGTTATACATGTTGGAAGCATTTTAATAAATATCTCAAATTTAAATTGAAATATATAATACGTAGAAAAATCTACATTAAAATATTATTAATGTGAAGAAATGTTGAAGAAAAATATTTCGCACGCAATATGAAATATAAAATATTTATTTGCCGTTAGTGTTATATAAAAATGTTTTAATATATTTAAAATGACCCCATTAAAAATTTGGGTCCATAAAGAACTTCCTCCAAATATTTAATTTTTATCGTCGTAACCCGTAAAATTATATTTTAGTTCTTGCAAGGTAAAATCAAAACGAAACTGTTTTTCAAAAAACAGCGTCAAGCAAGTATAATTTTTTAGTTCTAGTAGAAGTTTTCTATCTGAGGATTAATAAGCGCAAAATATAATTTAGAAAATAAAACAAAGATTTATCAATAATCAACTGTCGCAATACGCGTCAACCGTGATAAGTGTACAAGAGTAGTTTATTATTCTAGGTCGAGTGTCGTATAACTTGACCTCGCGGTTTTATAAAGTATCTTGATTTCACTGGTGTTCTCTTATTTCAAAATTATAGGTAAGTTATAAATAATGGCTGAATGACGCTTTAGCAATCGCAGTCTATTAATAAGAAACATTCGGTAGAAACATTCGGTAGAAACATTCTAAGTAAAAAATTAAATTACTATCGCAACTATTATTTGTTCCAAGAAAAAGAACAACGAACACGTCAGTATATATTGTTAACCGCAAGACATATTTGCATATCATTTCCTATGTCACATAATTATATAATCAATGAAACAATGAGAGTTCTATACTAAGAGTAAAAGAATGGAGTATTCTTCACTTTTTTAAAACCTTACTACATTCATCATAAACTCAAATAATAAACTCAGTGAAAAAAGTTGATACTAAGAATATTAGCTTTATTGTTGTTATAATAGATGAAAGGCTAAAAACTTGATTCCAAGACAAAAATTGAATATTTTTTTCATTATTGTAGTATATTGCGTTCCAAAAATGACATTATAAAATTTCAATTATAATAAATAAAGATTACTTGAAGAATATTTTAGTCTTTAGAAGCTCAAAGTAATCATAAGAATTTCTTTATTTTCTATTATTAATATTTAATTATCTAATATTAAGACAACATGAGAGATACTACTTATTTTCATTTATCTATAAATTTGTACAAAATATTTTATATGAAAGCAACAGCTGAAATAATCATTTAAAGGAACGTGTATATCGTGTTGCATTATATGTTTCATTTTAATGTCACGTTTTGCTATAAGATCGTATGCACGTAAAGTGGTACTTTAAGATTCTCTAACGAAATAAATACCGCCATTGTCACGTATGTCATTCATAATAGTACTCCCAATCTAACTACTCGGTTACTTGCTCTGTACGCAAATATTTGCGAACCAAACGTGAGGATGCATAAAATTGTAATGACAGAATAAAACACTTTTTTGTTTCAAGCCAAAGTGAACTGGTTCAGCTTCGTATAAACATATGCACAGGAATTTTAGATTGTAAATTAATTAAAATAATATGTCATAATATATAATATGCAAATTCCCGAATATTAAACGTATTTTTCGAATTTGCGTGGTCGACTATAACAATATACGTAGTAATTAATTAAAAACTTAAATTTTTTTTTATGAAATCATTGACATATCTTTATATTAAAAAATTCTCATCTCACTTTTATTTTGTTTATATCATGCATTTATATGACAATCTTTGTAATTTATCTTTTTTATTATGAGAGATTATTTTTTTTAGATTATATGACAAATAAAACTTTATTTTGTTAACTATAACATTAATTATCGTGTATAATTATTTAAAATGTATACAAGTCTCTTTATATTTGCTAGATATAAGCATTATTGCTATTTCGAGTAATTCCGATAATATTTTTCTTCGTTCGGCTTTTAATCAACAGGAAGTGCGCAATTTTTAGAATATCCTGTACATTCATACATGAAGCGAATTAATGCGAATTTATTATGCTTTTCATAAGATAGTTTCCAGATCGACGATAGTTTATCACCTAATGAAAATAATCATTGCTTGAATGCACAATATTATGATCGTGTGACTATTACAATCATATATAACATATTGATCTTATATATGTATATACAACATATGTATATAAGTGCTTTTCCATTAATTGGTGTTACCTACATATAAATACGACATTACGAAAATGTGAATATCATGGATTGCAAATTATTGCAAATCTATTTAACACAGATTTATCATATTACTTATAACTTATAACTACATAAAGTAGCAACTTTTTAAGTATTTTGCTAGTGAATACATACACAAAACACACATATTATGCAGGGTGAGAAAAAAGTTGTTATACGAAAAGAGAATGAATTGTTTGAAGAAAAAAGCATATGTAAAATAAAAATATTCTAGTAATTTTGTGTTTTTTCTCGAAAAGTGAACTACTCAAAGCAATGGCTTGTGCATAATACACTAATGATTGTTCCATCATAATAGCAAAGAGGCTTTATTTGCACGACAATTAACATAATTTAAATAAATGTTACGCATTATTGCGTGTGAATTAATTAGGAGCCATCTTGAGTATATTCCACGTGTGAAGTAGAAAAAAAACGAATATCATGTTTCACAAATATGTAGACAATATAGAAAGAAGTATTAGTTTCCAATATGCGCCACATACTATTATGTTATTGGTATACATTGCTGTGTATCTAAAATACGTTTTTTAAATTATTATTACACATTGCGCGAAAAGATGTGAAAAATAAGAATCGTTTCGAGAAGAGAGCTTCATAAGTAAACGTCATAACATTATATTATAAATTCGTAAAATTATATATTACATCGAAATTACATTATGCAATGTAATATAAAAATTTTTTTAAATACATATATATGTATATATTAATTTTTAAAAATTTTGTCTGATATTGCTGCGCAATTCTGCCATAATTTTAGATTGATTATTGTCTCTTTATGATTTGAAAAATGCAACATCTTCCGCCCACATCTACAGCAAAGCTCACGTGCCACTAATTGCACCATTGTGTGCCGTTGACTGGCCACGTACGCAGAATGTAATATTGCAGGTCATAAAGGAACAATTCTCTGATCTATACGCGCGTAGAGAGAGGAGAATATCAAGTTTGTCAATTTCGAGCGTAGAGGAGACTGCGTGCCGAATTACGCAAACTACGGATTGCAAAAATCTTGCTATGAGATACACGGTGGCTTACGTTTAAATTACTCCGATTGCTCATGGCGTACATACGACGTATATATACATATACACATGTATATACATGTGTGTGTATACGGGTGTGTCTTTGCGCATGTATCTGTAGGTGTAAATAAAATAGCAAAAGCCAAAGAGATGAGAGAGAGATAAAAAGTTAGACAGACGAAGAGATACTTCAAAATCTTATACCCGCCTATTTATCTTTATGAGGCCACACTGGACTTTCTTTATTTTATTTTGCAATCTTCTGAATAGCGCAATAATGCTTCAAGTCATATCGAAACGCTGCATCATAATCTCGTAAAAGTATATTGTAATACCTGCCGCAGGCAGAAATAATATATGTTCTGTCTTGTGTATAATTACAATGATTTCAGTGTAAAATTGATATGACAAATTATTCCTTTATAATCTGTTGTAAATCTCTTCAGAAAATTATAACTATTTTATGGAATAAAATTTTTTAAAAATGTTTTGTAGAAATCTTATTTCTATTTCAAAATGTGGAATAGAACATTTCGTTAATGTAATAATACAACACCTTTGAGTGTTATGGATGGAAGAATAAAAAGCGCCAATATATTAAGGCAAATTTTAAAGTTATCAAGAATGGGCGTGCATTCAATCGTTAAAATATTTATCAATAATGTACAAAAATAGCGTTAAAAACGCTATTTTTGTACATTATTGATAAATATTTTAACGATTGAAAGGAAAATGATAATTACGAGCAAGAATACCTGATAAGAACGTTGCCTTGCCGCTTTATGATTCACTGATTTATATTTTATTGCGTGGATATCTCGTGAATGAAACAATGAGATATAAAATTTTATAGGGTGAAGAAATGTTGCTTCGATATGGTAATATAGATACTTAGAAACAGTAGTATAATAATTATTTCGTTATTGTGCACATCGCAATGTCCTTCAGGCAACAAGAGGAGGGGATATAGGTCATATTATTACCCTAAATAGATAATGTACATATTTAACTCTTTAAGCTGATGAGAAAAACACATTTGATGGCTATTGCTTTCGATTCCTTTTGCAACACGTAAACGATAAATGTAAACTGAAATGCAACACGTTTTTTTCACGTGTATCGTGATATCTGTCCAAACACGTATCAATTTATCGGCGATTCATCATTGTGTTTTTTTCAAACATGTCCGTAAAGCTTCTCAAGTGCTATACGCATGAGTAAGCTTATCACAAATATTTTGTTTATCAAAGACACACGATTATACATATCTCTTGTGCTCATTTTTGTACAATAGATAAGTCAAACAAAACTTACAATTAGTCGACTACTAAAGAAATATTAATATTTTATATACCAAATGATATTCACATCAGTGATTCTCGAGATAAGAGATCCTAAAAGATAAGCTCATTAAAGCATTCCTGTGCGCATCCAAGAATGTATATCTGTGACTGCTTGTTCCGTGATAAAAATCATCTAATACATTGAAGTGTCACTCAATATCTTTATTCGGGTAGCGAAAATAATTACCGTTTGTGATACGCGCCTATGCCTCGAGCAGTCTTCTGGTAATGTATTATGTATTATATTATCTTGTATTTTTTTCTTTGATCCACACATTACTAGGTAAAAACATCTAACTAAGCAATTAATCTTGATCTGAAAACCGCGAGAGATATATAGTATTTAAATTCCGTCTGCATTATTGAAGAAATAAAGAAAAAAAACGCTGTTATTTTGTCTTTAATTCCATCTGTATGCTTGGCAGCAAAATGAGTTTATTACGGAAGCTCATCTGCAAGGTAGCATTACTAGAATAACGTAATAATCCCGGATTACGTGGCCAGCTCTTTCTTGATTTTAAACGCCTCAAGGTTGTGTCATAGTTAATTTTCTATTTCTTCAACAAAGTTAATGCGAAACGCGTTATGCAAAAAAATATTTTAATTTTGACATTCAAAGTATCGCACGATTGAAACGTGGTTTATCATTATCGCATAAATTTGTGATTTGTTATATATAACGTTGAGATACTTTTTCTTATATCAGACCGTAAAATAATTTTTCTGGTCGACATGAAATTATCCATCACAATGGTAGCTACTTCTCGAATGAGTATCTGAAGTGGAACGTGACGATTCGCGAGCAATGTTGATACCGGTGACACGAAGTTTTATCGTACTATAATTATTACAAATAAAACTTTTTTTCAAGCTTGGAGAGAAACTACGATAAAAAGAAACAAAGACTCTTCGATGATGTTTATATATATATATATATATATATATATATATATATATATATATATCGCTCGAGATATTATTATATATTTCTCTGTTGATTACATGTCGAGAGTCAAGCACATATTTTAGGCTTATAATTTACAATCCGTTGTTTATTGAAAAAAAATCTATTTTCTAAAATATTTTAAATAATTTGAACTACACACACACACACACACACACACACACGAATGCATTACATAGTAGGCGTTCATGCGGCCATTAAATCAAATCTGTGTTTCTTCGTGAGCTCAAAGATTACACATCGATGTAATTATCTTACTTTGTCTGAGATATTATGGCATAATTAATCTTCTTGCAAAATTGCAGTCATTAATACTTCCATTGTGATGTGCAATTAAACCGGATTTTTTAATTCAGATTTTTTACACACATATACACACCCATACATATATACATACATACAATTACATATAGGTATACATATACATATATACAGGGTGTTTGTTTATAAGTGTCCGAGCAAATATCTCGCAACTGATCAAAGTTACAAGAAAGTTTAATAAGAGAAATTTGCACGGCTTTGAGTCAGCTACAAAGTGCGTGTAAAAAAATTTTGTTTTACTCGTGACCTTTTCGAATTATAAAGGTCAACATAGTTTGTTTAAATGGATACTTATAATTTTTTTGCATATTTACATAGTAGAGGTTATTTTCAATCAAAATCATCTAGTAAAAAATTGCTACTAAAAAATCTAGTAAAAAATTGCTACTATGCATCGTTTACGAGATAATCGACATCTTTAGTATGTAAGTAGTAAACTGGATTCCAAGGATTTTTGAATTTAGATTGATATTCGAAGAGGTGGAAAGACTGAAACAACTTTTTTATGAAACATTTATTAACCCATAAATTGCTCGAAATTTTGCCCATCATGTTCGATACAGCATTCGACGCGTTTTATAACATTTTTCATTGTTGACTGCAGCATTTCTGCTGTAATGGCTTCAACAGCTCTAGTGATCTTATGTCGTAAATCTTCTTCATTTTCAGGAACAGATGCATAGACAATGTCCTTAATATAACCCCAAAGTAAAAAACCTCTTCGAATATCAATCTAAATTCAAAAGTCCTTAGAATCCAGTTTACTACTTACATACTAAAGATGTCGATTATCTCGTAAACGATGCATAGTAGCAATTTTTTACTAGATATGATTATGATTGCAAATAACCTCTACTATGTAAATATGCAAAAAAAATTATAGGTATCCATTTAAAAAAACTATGTTGACCTTTATAACTCGAAAAGGTCACGAGTAAAAAAAAAATTTTTACACGCACTTTGTAGCTGACTCAAAGCCGTGCAAATTTCTCTTATTAAACTTTCTTGTAACTTTGATCAGTTGCGAGATATTTGCTCGGACACTTATAAACAAACACCCTGTATATATTGTATAAAATTTCAATAACTCCAACGACATACGCAACTTCATTCTGTAACAATTTAATTTTCTTATATCTTATATGATTATAACTTAAGAATATCCGCAAAAGATGATTTGTGTGTTACGGAAGTATATTTTTATGCAAACTATAAAAAGAAAAAAATAGAGACAACGGATAAATACGTCACATGTCTATAAATAATCGAAATATACATAGTTTATGAGTTTATGGCATATGTATATCTCTATCATGAGGCAAAATGTCATATATCACAAATAGTCTGACCGCGATACAAAGGCAGTTATAGAAAATCGATTACGTAGTGCGTATGTAGTTGATACGAGAGATTTCTTAATATTAGTATTAAATTATCGATCTGATGTATAGCAAGAGAGAAAGAGAGAGAGAGAGAGAAAGAGCAATGTGCATGACAGATGGTATTATTTCACGCTCGAATTATTCAAAAAGAGATATACGCATTAAAAAAATTTTTTAAATAAGCTGTCGTTTAAAGGAAAAAAACATGGACAAATTATTCACGAACGTGTCATGCAATCCAGCGTCGCTTAAGCTACGTTATCACGGATATTGTCCGCACTACATTTTGATAAGAAGTCCGGAAATGCGATCGCGGAGCGTCCGTTGCATGTTATTGCACCGCGTCAAGGAGCCGCAGAATCTCGCGTGCGGAAACGCATTTCTTTCACGCAACTGGCACGTGAGCGTACACTTTCACTCGGTGGTCAATGTCATCGGAAACCAGTTTGCAACCGTTTATCGCTCGCGACAACGACTGAGATGTCCGATAGTTAACGACAGGTTTTCGCATGCGAAGGCTAAAAAATAAGAAAAAAACCCTGCACAAGATCCATTGGAAATTTTTAGACACGCAAATCCGTAAGATGACTCACAACTCTGACAATGCTTGTATAAATTGTAGACTAATTTATTATTAACATGTGCGTATATATTTTGCATGAAAAATGTACAAATGTAAATGTAAAATAGATAATTCATAATTCATAATTAATCGATACTTAAAAGACGACAATCTTATCATGAAAATAATATCTCACATTCGTGGAATAAGTATAAAATATAATACCTCATAGCTGTGTCTTACTACAGAAAGCATAATTAATGCACAGTTTTGTTGTAAAAAATTTTAAATTGCTAATGTATTTTGTTATTTGATACCTTAAGAAATATTTTTAAAACTGTCATGCGAAAATAATTCAAACAGGAAAAAAAGAAAGAATGAACAGACTAGTAGTCGCCAATCGTTGATAGAGTAATCATAGTAGAATTATTTTTATATGTGTTATTAATAATAGAGAGATTTATCGCTCGCAATTAGTAACATTGATATAGTAAATGTAAAATAAAACGTCGATTAGTATTTATAATTGTAAATTCGATCCAACAGAGAGAGAGAGAGTAAGTTATTATTGCTAATATATGCTTGCAGTTTGCGATTGAAAATTCTTAGTACATGTGATATAAACCAATAGAATTATAATTTTTTAGATTTTTTTGATAAATAATTTTAGCATAACACAAAATTTTTAAATCTTATATTTTATAGAAATATATAAGTGGAAAAATTGCAATGTAAAAAGAATTATTGCATTTGACATTAAATACTTGTCAAAACTTTTCTGTCTTTCAAGTACGCAGATATTTAAATCTGTGTTTTTAAGTATTCAATACCCACCTACCGACTTGTACATAATATGCATGCAACTTTTGATGTGTATTTTAAATTGATATTTCGAATGTATCGTCGAAATTCTTGCAATATATTAAGTAAATTAATACGCGGAAGTAGATAACATATGATAATTTATTAAGTCAACAATGTAGGCTCCCTGCATTGATAAATTACAAATTCAGAAGGAGGCTATATGGAGCCACGCGTAAGGTGTAGGTACGCAAAGCCCCGTGAGATTTAATAAATTTGTTATTCCAACAAGTTTGTTTTTAGTATTTGCGTACCTACACCCTACGCGTGGCTCCATATAGCCTTCTTCTGAATTTGTAATATGATAATTTATTCACACGGAAAAAATTTTTGCAAGTACGCAGATATTTAAATCTGTGTTTTTAAGTATTCAATAGAAAATTCAGATTTCCGTATAAGTCTCATATTTATTAAGCCATTATGGGAACATGCATGAGAACTTAAACGAATATAAAATTTTTTTTACATGGCTTGACCATGTTGAATTTAAATAATATCGCATGTGGAATGCAGTTCAAGGACGGAATGTTGGCATACATATGATTTATGATGGAATTTCTGTGATTATGGCGACTTTTTTTCATATGATTACTACTTTAGCCACTACACCACTATCAGTATTTTAATGTGCCATGACTAATCCTTAATCGGCTAGATTTTAAATATTATGTTAGCTCTGATCATTAGCTTTTTTTCCATTTCTTGCCAATTATTGTATATTTTTTATTAAAATTTTTTGCTTCATCTAATCACACAAAACCTATCTAATTACCTGAAGTATGTTAATATGTTTACCAAGAGTATAAATAATCTTAAATCGAAATATAAAGATAAAGAATCTTTCTTAAATTTCAACAGTTCGACTGTATTAATTAAAATTTGTATGCAATTCAATAATGTCTATAAATATTGAAAAAATGATGTTTTATACGTGCATAGAGAGATAATTAAGAGTTATAAATGAATCGGCAAATCTTATGCTTAATTAATTTTCCATGTCATAGAAGAAAGTCATCTTTGATTCTTCGAATATCAGCATTTTATGCATCAACGTTATGAGAACAAAGTTCATATGCGTGTATCATCTCTATTAAAAAAATTATGTTACTATTTACAAAGTAACGCTCAAATTCTAAAGTTCACCGAGATTTTATCAAAAGTAATATGATAACACTATGTGACGCTTCTTGTTATATATTATTAGATTGAAACATGAAAATATAAAGTTAGTTTAGTGTACAGTGCACAAAATAAAAACACACTACAATAATTGTGATAAAATTATGAAAAATTATGATATCGCGTACGGCAAAGTTTTACGACATATTAAGCATATACAGTTAATTATCATTTTAAGCCGTACTCTTGTTAATTAAAATCGAAAATGAATACCGGAAGATGCGTATTTTAATTGGCAAACAGGTTGAAAAACCTGTATATGGTTCTCATTGCAATTATCTGCGGATTAAAATATCAATATTAATAAGTGGAAAGTGTGTACTCACTGTTTTTGCGACCTTCTCGGACCTTGTATATGAGATCGGTGAACGCCAAATCGACTGGTGGTCTCTTCGGCAGGTGCGTGATAGTTTTCGGCTGCGCCGGCACAATCTGCAGCCGCACAATCGAATTCTTCCTGGGTTCGAATAAAACTCGATTTGTGTCATCGTCCGTTGAACAATTTCCCTCAAGCGTCATCTTTCAACGAGATTATTTTCGTGGCTTTCTCTCTCGAATGTCAATCCGATTTCACTCGATCTTATTAACGCGTCTGCTGCTCTGTTTTGAAATCAATGTCACTGTGTTCATGAAAACAAATAATTTCCCCCACTGATATTTATTACTGCCTGCAATATTATTCGTATAATGCAATGCACCTCGCTTTACACATTTCAGTATATGTATGTAAACGCTAATGTATGTAAATGCTAACGTTTAATACATTTCAAATATTACTTGAGGAAGGGAAGGAATCTTAATGTATATATGCATATATAGATTGGTTTCGGAGCAAGTTCGTACGTATATAAATATTTATTTTTCAATCAATATTTGTAGCTAAATTTACTTTCGGTTTCAAGTTTACTTTAAATCTCTTTGTCGCGAGTGTTTTCGAACAAAGAGTCTGCTTGTATTCACTGAGAAAAAAATACTGTTGAATCAACAACATTTTTGTAGTTAAATTTTATTTTATTAATTCAATGATATTATTAATCTAATCAAATACGTCAGTATTTGATTAGATTAATAATATCATTGAATTAATAAAATAAAATTTAACTACAAAAATGTTGTTGATTCAACAGTATTTTTTTCTCAGTGTTGATATCGTGACGATCTTATACTATCCGTGATGGAAAGAGTTACTTAATAATATGAAGATATTTAATAATACGAAGAAAAGAATCTTGCATAAGCAACCGAGAGAAGAACGTGTTACATTTATATGGCACATATGAATGTCATTTCGTCATCTGTCAGATATAAGCATGTTTGCAATATCAGCATCGTCTCATTCATCGCGATATGAATCGTATACAACACATATAAAACACAATCAATCGCGATAATTATGTATAATTTATTAATTATGTATGATGGCTCATTAATCTTTATTAACGATAACAGAGATTTATTTGTGTAAACGCAGATATTCATTAACACTTTACATTACTAGAATATTATATATAAAATTATTAAAAACGTCATTTCATATAATATTGAACACGTCGAACGGTCCACAAGGTTACACGTTATAAGAATCTAATATAATGCAAAATTATATCATATATAGGAAGCGGAAGCACATAAATTATAAATGTGCACCGACTTGCAAATTAGCATTTTATAAAGTACGAATAATTTCCAATCAACCGTTGTTCCGTTTATTACCGCACATGAAACTCGTACGTAAACTTCTTTTCGCGCGTATAATTTATTTGCATGAATGCAAAACTTGTCCAAAATATTTTGATATAAATATATTTCTTATCAGAATTCGAATATTATATATTTATTCCAGGCAATGCTCCAATAACAAAGTATAATGCAGTAAAAAGGAACGGTGAGTTATTGCAGAAAGCACTTTCACAAGAGCGTCTGTTTAAAAATTCTATTTTTTTTTAATTACAAGAAATTTTATTTTTTTTAATTACAAGAAATTACAAGAAAAAATTTGAAATTTATTTCAAAATATATCTTTCCGAAATATCTCGTTGTAACAAAGAGAGGATACCCAGACAACATCAGGCCTAAAAACGGGACATAAGATGTCTTAAAGAGATATCTTAAAGAAGTCTTAAAGACATATTACAATATGATGTCTGAAAGACATCTTAATGACATCTTTTAGAAGTCTTACGTCCCGATTTTAGACGTTTTTCTTGTCTGGGTAAAGAGAGGATAAAGATTTTGACGCGCGCTGATTCTTACATGGTCGTATAGTAACTTTACGCGATACTTGTTTGTACGCTGCGTTGGAGAAACTTTCCCGGACACCGAAACTAGCCTTGAGATGCAACAGAGCGCATTCCGACCTCTGCTCCGAAGCGCGCGATGAGGTGGCCGATGATGATGAGTAATGATGACGGCACCGCGTTCGATCCGTACTACTGCACGTGTCGCGACGCACTCCCGAGCAGCGCGCAACGCGTCGCGATTATTAGATGCGCCGGATTATGCTCCGATAACAAAGCCCGCGGTAGGGACAACCGGTGGGGGAGACAAAAGACCTAATCGCCTAACACCTCCCTCTCTGCGCTATGCTGCACTCGCTATGACGGTTCGAGACCAACTGAGTTAAAAGCCACCGCGGCCGTCGTCATTGACCGCCGACGCCGCGTCCCTTTTTGTCTCGCTCCCTCTTCTTGCGTGTTCCGCAGTCTTCCTTCTCTTTTTCCACAATGCGATCAAGAAAGAAGGCATTCACGATGCACGAGAACAACGTTATCGGAAGATCAAAGTTCCCATTGAGAAGAATACGATGACTATCGTTGATAATGTTAATGACATTGGCCAAAGAGATTTAATCAGCTTTTTTCAATTTGTCATAGCTCTCATTTCGTAGTTTCATTCGAAACAAAATTTAAAGGTTTGTATAGATATGATGACACCTTTCGATTTCAGTCTCATTGTCAGTCGACTATCTGAAATATTTCGGAATTTTTGTGAGCGATACGTCACGCGGCTTATCGCTGCTAGAATGAAAGTACCTGCATTGATATTTCGTCTACGAAATCGTATATCGAAGAATAAAACTAATTAACATTATCCAATAGATAATAATTTGCGGGTTGAAGATGTGCAGAAACAATAAAAAAAAAAAACGAGAGCACAATGTGAGTCGGAAAATTTTTGTAGAGTCCGAACAAAGTACACTGCCATTTAAATTTCAAGCTGTTATCAGGATGCTAATGAGCTGAGAGTAACCATATAGATAACATATCATCACATAGCTATTGCCATGATAGAAGTAAGAAAATGCCATTCTAATTTGCAACTTCGACGAGATAACATTTCGGAAGATGCATTTTATTGCATGTTCGAGATCAATCTACAAATGGGATTAGGAAGGTGAAATTATTTTGTTCACAAATTGTGATAAGAAAATATGCGCAATGGCATTATTTTTGAGAACTTTCCACAGCTACATATGGTATGAGTTAGTTTGTACGTCATACACTCATTCATAATGCAATAGAGATGTGGCCTAACACCATTAAAGGATTGTGTCTTTAATACATTGACGTAAGTGAATAATGATTTAATAGAAATTTGAAACTGACAATAGATTAACAATTACGATTATTATTGGCATATTCAATAATTAAACAATCTAATAATTAAAAAGAAATCTGTAAATTATACTCTATTAGTTTACCCAGATGAGATTTTGTTCATTATATTTAAGTAGCTCTATATTTGAAATTATGCAAATATTAGAAATAATTAATTGCCCGATCGATATTAATTTTAAAGATTTTAACAAAGATATTTTTTAATATAATGTACATTTATAACAATTTATAAAATATCAAAAATCATATATTATATAATATATTATTCTCAATATCCTTAATTTCCTTTATATTCTTCAATTATTATTATTATTATCGAGATTTTTAATAGTGTTTAGCGCATAATAATTTAATTTTAACGCAGAAAAAAATTATGTCTTCTTTCTCTTTCTATAATGTTTTTTTAAATTGTATATATATACATATAATTACTAATATATGTATATATATATATATATACAATTTAAGAAAATATTCTTATATAACATGTTAATTGAGATTGAATGTTCCATTCGAATCGATCGAAACGATCACCGGAAGACTGATGATTAAGCATTGGTTATAAATCGATCGACAGTGAAATTTATATGTATTTTACGTCATAGGCACGCCTATGTTTTCATTAAATGCAATTTATATTTTTCGCGCGTTTGATCAAACACAGTAAGCCGTATTATGATACGCATTACAAGATCAAAATTTCGATATATTTATGACCGTGTCCTGTCACGTTTTATAGCTGCACTCGTATATAATAGAATGCAAAATATAAAAGTAATAACGAGTTTTTTCTATTATTACTATTTAACTTTTTTTTTTTTAAATCGTCAGATTTGCCTTTCTTGTATTTTTCCAGATATTAAAAGAATAAAAATGTTAATATATTGTTTTAAAAATGCAGATCGTAAATGGCTAAACAAATTTATAACAATTGTTGATAAAGTTAAGATAAAAACTTTATGCTAATCGAAAATTGAAAACACAAAATAAAGCGGAATAACTCACTCATAAACAACAAATAAAAAATCATAATTTAACTTTTTTTCAAATCATCATGATTATGTACATTCGTGTTCGCTTTTAATCATTGTAAAAAATATTTGATTGGCCATTAAGGCTAAAAAAATCTGATGAAACATAAAATGTGCATTTATGTATTATTTTACAAATTACGTATTTCATACGTAGCATACTTTAAATTCTGCATATTATACATATTGTAGTGTTTATTAATACTGTCATCTCTATTTATATATATGCAATATGAAGTGACATAAAATACATTGTGGCATGCGTCATATTTTATTCTTGTCAAGACATTCGAAATGTTTTTGCAAATTAAAATAAATATCGTGAAAATGCCGACGAAATAATATAACACTTACCGCGTATAATTAGCTCCATATCTTAATTACTTTTGTTTACGTTAATAGTAACTAAACGCAATAAGAATTTTGAAATAATCTTCCCTTTCTCTTTTGTGTGTTATTGCAGTCATACGAAATATAATAAAATTTTTTATTTTAGTTAACGAAAATAAAATAAATTTAGAAGAAAAAGAAAACTAAAACAGAGAAAGTACATTTTTTGTTTTAGTCACCATTCCTCGATAAATTCTTATGTCATAATAGAAGATTCTAGACACGTTATCGCAAACGTGACATTTTTGTCAATGACTGTTTTTTTCCTGGAAATTATACGATAGAATTGTACGCGGAAAAGCACGAAAGATTGCAAGATCCGCGAAGAAAATGGAATAATCACAAAGTTGAAGCATAGACAAAGTGTGATTTTATCCGCGTTTCCTGAAAACCAGCAGTGTATAACTGTAGATTGCACAAGAATTTCAAAAAGCGAAGAGAAAACGAGTAATTTTATGTGATATAAATGACGGGATGATATATATTGCAACATCTGTGCAATTAATTTTCACTACAATTACAAATATATGATTAAACGTGCTAGTGCATCGTTAGAAATTTATTTAAGTTTATTAAAAGTTCAGAGAAATCTTCTTGGGGCTTATTTAAGAATGTAACCTTATAAGTAATGTTGAGATAAACATATTTTTCTAACATGTTAACTAAAAAGAATATAAAAATTGCGTTATAGCAGTAATTAAAACTAATCATCTCAAATTACATCTTTATTATATTTTATTACGAGATGCAGTTTGTGTGTGTATGCGTGCATGTCTATTATCAACTGTATCATATATTTATCATTTACATTTCCAGTCATAATTTACATAAAATATTCAAAATAAAAGAGATAGCGAGTAATAAGAAAAAGTAAAAAATTAATCATCATTTTATAACGATAAAAATTACAATATTACTAAATGTTAAGGAATGACTATTGTTAAAAAACTTAATAAACGAGAAAAACATTTATGAGTTTTATGAATAAATGAATTATTTATTGATTCATTTATTAACAAATATAAAAAAAATTATAATATCGTCCAATTATCATTATATATTTCTCTCTCTTGATTTATCAGATGTAGCGAGGATTTTATTTTAGAAGATATTGATCGTAAATTGCTGCAGTATTGACGAAATGATATTGGGGGAGATTTAGTGAAAAAAATGACAGACACGAGTTAAAAGTTGCAGAGCTACGGCTGGCTACTATCGATAAAGTTATTCCATGAGTAATCTACGATGTTCAGCTGCCGAAGTAAACGTCGCTTACACAATAAGAAGCGCAAAGTCCGCTTAAATAAATCTCCAATAAGCGTGATAACAGTATGACGCAGAAATGCACGTAGAAATTTCACTGACGACCTGTTTGACCGTGTATCGTCACGCTTTTGGTTTCCATCTGATATCACAGCACTAAAAAGTGCATAATTAAAAAACCGGTTAAATAAAAATTATGATACATTAACCGCAATACATATGTCCAAATGCGCGTGAATTTAATTTATAATATATATTTCGGCGAATGATTAAAGATAAATTATTCGTGATATGAGATAATAAATTGAAAACGTTTGCGATATAAAAAAAAAGAAATTAATTGAAGAACGTTCGAATGTTACATATATAATATCAATTTATTCTAAATTGTTGTAAATAACTTACGACTTGCGAAACCGGAGATTGCAATAAACGCGATGAACTATAAATAAATCGGATAATTTGCACAGAAAAAAAAATAGAAATCGTAATTTAAAACAAAGTTGACGGATTATTACATGTTGACGGGCGTATTCTCACTCCCACATCGCAATTACGCAGGCGGTCGTAAATTGCTTATTATGCATACACATACACACATAGGTGAACACCATAAAAAATGGTCTCTAACATTTGCTAGCCAAGCTATAATCATTGGAATCTCGGGGTAAGGAAATTTCATATCCATTCACATTAACCTCGCCACAAACTGGTTTACACAATATATAAAAAGGATAGAATCTTTCTATCCTATTCTCGTTATGGATAAGATTTAAAAAAATTCTTTAACACTGCGGTAGAAGATTTAGGAGCAAACTGATGCACAATAAGAAAACACTGCTGTGAAAAAATACGAAAAGAATTATTTTTGGACCGCAATAAAACAAATTATACATAGTTATAGTTTTGCTATTGCGTGAGAGATATTTCATTGTAAACCACTTATCCCGTGGTTGAAACAATAAAAAAACAGTTGCGTCTTAGCCCTGAAAGAACCGATGAAAAATTTATTACCTAAACACACAGCGAGAGAAAAAAAACTATCGTGAAAGAAACGAGAAAAACTGTGTGTGCGATTCTGTATCTATTATGTAAGTGAAATATTTAATTCGTGAGATAAATATCTGTGTTTCATTTTCCTGTTTGTGACTTCTTTTTTTACGCATGATCAATTAATCGTTTTTTGCTCAATGATAGAAATCTTGAAATGATATCTCTTGATACTCGTTCGAAGATCAATACGTTGTGTACGGATGAGATAATAAAGAACAAAATAGGTATCAAATACCTGAACAGGTGCAAAGTTCTTCATTATTGAAAATGCTTAATTGTCCAATTTTTTTCGTTCGTGATATATGCGCTAAAATTTTCTAAATAGCAACATAGTATATGCCTATTAATTTCTTTCGTAATCGCGAGTTTTACGATGATTTTCGAAATGAGTTCCTCAAGAAAAGCGCTTAGTGGAAGGTTTAGGATCAAAGATCAATTCAATAGAGAAATCGTTCCGATTGAGTTTGTGTCTTAACATTCGCTAAAATATTTTATATCGTGAAAACTGAATAATATTTTTCATCTTCGATAAAGTGGCACAAAATGGCATTGTGCTGATTTATTACGCTCCAATTTATTGCTCCAGAACAATTTGCAAGACGTATGAGATGATTATCGTTTAAATATATATGATAAAAACAAACTTAATTGCTCGTTCATAATTATTATCCGATAGAACATGCGGTATACTTGGTAGAAATCGAAGGTCTAATGCTCAAGTCCTGAATAGATTGCCGGAGATGTTGCAGCGACAAAGTTCAAATTCCGAAGTACATGTATTTTGAGATTCTGATACTTTACATTCGCGGCGACTATCAGGCGGAATAAATAATTATCAGTGATTATCGGTCCTGCATCGACCTTATCATGGAAAAATAATGGTTCTTTGGCCAAGGTTATTGACTTGCACAAATCGTGAAAATTTCCACCAGCTATTCGATGCAAAATTTTACAGTACATCAATATTAATTATTTGTATCGTTTTATTTTCGAAATATTCCGTAGTTAATTTTGTTTAATCCCAAACTATATGTATATGTGTCTATATAATATTTAATATCTATACTTATTCCTCAGAAATGATATTATATTTTATTCTAAATTAATTTATATTATTATTTTTTATGATAAAAATTATTTTATATTAATAATTATTAAATATATATTTTTTGAAAATATAAATTTTCAAATTGTCTCGGTATTCTCTTCTCGATTAACTTCATAATTAATTATGGAAGAAATTATCACGGAATGATAATTTTAAAACAGAGCATTTGTTGAGAAACACTCTATATATTGACGTTTACATTAGAAGATCAAACGTCATAAATGCAAAGATAAAGTTCAATGAAAAGTAAATGAAAACATCATCAAGCGTTGAGGAGGGTATTCTGATAACACTGATTGAACTGCCAAACATGATAATAATAATGATAATAATGATATTACAATATTGTGTGTCCTAAATGTAACATTTTTAGCGAGCACATTGCATCATTGTCACAGATTAGAAAATTGAGCATTGCAGATTTTTTTCGTAAAAAAACCGTCCGTTATATCAATTTCATTTTTTTATATCAGCTGATATATTAATATTCTTATTGACATAATTTAGGACTCATTGCTGAAATGGCGCTCGAGGAATGCTTATTTTATTCTTTCAAACTTATAAACTATACCTTCAGAAAATCACTGCAGAGTATAAGACAAAAGGCTGTAATTTTGTTAGGAACTCACCCGTTAACTCCATTACTGAGCAATCCGTTCTGCATGTTATTTTTTCCGCCTTCCACCATGGTTGCAGTTATGTTGCTCCACGGACGATCGATTTACGATGACGCACGTCTGAAATTCACGAGAACATTGTTAAAAAAGAAACGCGACCAGATCGATATTCGCTCAGTAAGAATGTACATATGTCATAATTGCAATAATGTAAAAAATTATTTGCATTGCTGTACATGTGATAAAAAATGATATAGTAGAAAAAATAGATCACGCAAGATAAATAGATTATGTATAACTACTTCAGATAATTATGCATACTTCTCGAAGTTGCATAAATATGTCTTAAACGATCTCAATATTATTTTTAGTTAGAAAAGTCATATTATATCAAATTTATGTTACATAAAAAATATAAATATTTAAAATAGTACTATTATAAAATCAAAGGTTATTTAGAATTTTTAGATAATAATTTCATACCAATACCTAAAAAAAACGCAGAATAACTTTATCTGAATGAGAGTAAAGTTGATTTATTAATTAGTTAATATACAAATATAAATTGAATTTAAGATGAATATAAGAGAGAACTTGATATATCTGCAATACATACACATATATATAAATTAACTTTTGTTTATATCTTTGCGGGTTACTGATGTTCTCAATTTTTCTGTACCGTTCGCCATATCCTAATTATTATAGAAGTTTTTTTTATAAAAATTGATTATGTAATAGAAGTTCATGTTCAATATCATAAATAGGATTGCAGCAATGACATTCGCGTACGATTATGAAACTGCGTGTAATTTAGTTCACATTTACGGCAAAGAGTACGATGGATTCGTAATACGGTATTATGTATGGCGAAATATAGATTGCGATTCATTATCTCTAACATCATCCATTTCAGTGGTATACACGTGCAATTTCATAATGTTCTTTTCGTCAATTTTTCGTGGTTTTTCTGTAACCGATAGAAATAATCGATAGTCATTTTTTTTTATTGAAACTTACGTGTTATTATTTATATTTATTTAGTATTCTAAATTTTAAACTGTGAATTTACTTGCCATTATCTCCGAAAACGAAGAATATTACAAATTTTTGTTTGTACAATACATGTACAGTATATTATTCGCAGCAATGAGAAATACTAGCATTCAATTTATGTTTGTATAATGAATCGCTATAAATAAAAATTCTAATTGCCTTCATTACTGATTCTAAAACCTTTTTCTCGTCGAGAATGCGTAGTTTTATATGCGTAGTTTTTATAATAAATGTGTAGAACGTAACAAACAGAGTTCTTCTCTCTCTCTCTCTCTTTCTCAAATTAATACTTCAGTAATCCATTAAAATTCTTTTAGCTATAATTGCAAAAATCGAACGCAAAATTATTGTGAGAAAATATATCGAATATATGTATATTTGAAAAAACAAACGATATGAAAGATAATGCACAACAGTTTTATCATAAAATTAAGGAAAAAACTTTCCAATCGACTAGTACTCGTGGCATATCCGTGCAATGCACTCCGTCGACTAATAATGATAGAGCTATGTATATGTATATGTATAGAGATACCGTTGCAGCTGGCCTGATATGAAAGCTGAAGAACGCGCGAAACGATGCGCTTCAATGCAGCTTTCGCACGCGCTTTCGGCTTTCGTATGAAGACATACATCACTATTAACTAATTAGCCTATCGTACCAAATATTTAATAATAAACATATGCACTTATAAACATGTCTGAAATAAATTTTACAAGCATTTACTATTTGCTATTAAAATATTTCTACTATGTGTGTTTTTGCAAACATTTTTGTATTACACATACATTATATATTTCATATTTTGTATAAAAATACGCACACATGATTTTACGTTAAACATGGAATATAAATAGCGGACGTAGAATATTTACCCAAGTGAGTCGCGCCCACACTTTTGCTAGTTTTGGCGCTGCGCCCCGGATGTTCCGGTTCCAAGTGCCAAGTGTTGGTCCTACAATCCGTGAGCAAATGAGTATTGTAAGAACGGAGATATCTCTCTGCGGCGTGACTACGGTCACGCGCGTACCAATTCGCGACGCGGCATTACACTAAGCTGGCCGATCGATCGTACGCGACTTTGGTGCCTTCTAATCGGCTCGACATCCCCGTTCTCTCGCGCAGATCTCGCGCAGCGGATTGGCCACCGATAAAGCCTCGACATCTCGCAAACTTTGACACTCGTTGCCTCTCTCGGCCCCACCAGCCGCGAAAGGCGAAGAGAATGCGCGTCGCTGCTCGCTGTTACTCACGCACTTCTCTCGACACATAGCATTTCATACGGCTACATGTGCGCATGACGGATGCTTAATTAGCCATGAGTCAGCTGACCGATCCCAGTTTGATAGCGTGGTATATGTGTAACAAGCACAATGGATTTCAAAATGTTTTTCGCTTAATTATTGAACTTTGTTATCAGAGTTGTCAAGGTTCGAAAAAATATGTATGTGTGTATATGTGTGTGCGTATATAAGATATTATTCTATTATATAACACATTCCTTTGAGAATCTCCTATTATATTAAATATATAAATATATAATAATTTTGATTATTATTTGGGATAAAAATTTGAATAAAATCTATATTATACACACACGAAGAGCGTACATGCGACGATCAATATTATTTAAATTGGTAAAATTTACAATTATCTCTAATTGTAAATGGAGAGAGAAAATCATGATCATTGTACAGCTAATAGTTTTTATCCATTATA
This sequence comes from Prenolepis imparis, assembly GCF_030444845.1. Lineage (NCBI taxonomy): Eukaryota > Metazoa > Arthropoda > Insecta > Hymenoptera > Formicidae > Prenolepis > Prenolepis imparis. The sequence goes on along the minus strand of NW_028141171.1, from coordinate 11,307,361 downwards.
GGTGCAATCACTAACTGCTGACAATGATTAAAGAACTGATGAGTCTTACAAGTACCAGCTGTTAACAAAAAATTAGTTCTTCTAAAATAATGATATGATAAATAATTCCAAAATTTTTATATGACTAAAAACAGATTTTTTTTACACTTTAAATATTTAAAAATATTAGCTTTTTTATATAAAATTTAAATGGACATTCTTGAATACTTCCATTTTACGAGTAGAATAAGGCGCATCAAAATTATTTAAATTTAATCACTTATTTTGAAAAATGATCAATGTATTAACATTGACTTAACAGTTATTTTTAATTCCTTTTACGAACTTTCTGGAAAAAGATGTTTACTAAACATATTTTAAATTATAATGCATATGTGTGTGGAATAAGGCACATACGTGTCATTAACTGATTTATTAGCATGATGAAAAATAGCCAGAGAACATAATTCACTTCTCATAAACATAAGCGAAAGGAAATGTTTGATACATGCTATATTATATTATTCCAAAATAAAAAAGAATAATACAGAAATCACACACGCGCGAATGCCTGTCCTTCTTTGATATCGGTGTATACTTGTTGCTGCCATATCAAGATTTAATTTTAACACAGCTCTTCCGAAATTCCACCAGCTCCTCTCCACTTATTAAGGCATGCGATAAATTATTCCTTCTCTTCCGTCCTTAACGGAGTCTTCTAGCTTCACGTTCGGATTCCAGAAGCGTTAGAATATCTCCTTCGCGCACGGGACCTTTGACGTTTCTGATGAGCTGTCTATTTTGTTCGTTCAAGAATTCCACTTTGACCTGTGTACATTGTCCTTGAGACCCTGTCCTGCCAAGGACCTTCACCACTCTCGCTCGGACTATTGGTTTCTCCATGCTCCAGCGATCCTTATATCTCTCACTGTGCAATCGCACGTGTAGAATAGCTCTTGTACAACGTGTTGCAATACTCGCAATACTGTACTGAACGCTGGTCGCTACCAATTTGGACCACATGCGGATCAAATAACATCTTGATGATGTTCCAAGAGCGAGTGGAGTATGCCAACTAAGGGTATCTAGTAAATTCTGCAAGGGACGCCTGCGTAGATGACTTCAGGAAGTTTTGTAATTTTGTATTCGAAGGATCACAGAGAATTTACTTTTTTATTTTTTAAAAAAATCTTTTCTTTCTATGTACAAAAAAAAAATTATATTCAAAGTTATTTAAAATTATTCAAATTTATTCAAGGTTGGTAATCTAGTAGTCATCGTTACGCGTCAGAAGCATGCTTAAAATAAAATTGACCTGTATCACCACTGGTCGTGCAGTGCACGTGATTTTGATACATCACTGAGATAAATTCTCTATAATTCACACAGACCTCTATAATTCAATAAATTACATTATAAATATACGTCGTAAATTAACTTGAACGCTATTGTGCAAAACTGTTATGTAATAACCGGAAAACTTCATGTACAGACTCATCTGTCAAATCGGAGTAAATTTTTCTTTAGTAAAAAAAATTTTTTAACGCCAATATGTTCAATATTTTGATGGCCTAATTAAACAAAGAAGATGGTTGATCCATTGATACAATTGTTTATTCATTTGTGCTTTAGTATAAACGTGACGTCTCTTGCTAAAATCGCAAGATACGAAATACATTAGCGTCAGTTCATCGAGAGTCGGCGAGGTTTTTTTTCTTTATCATGCGCGAAACAGCTTCTCGTATAATTTTTGTCGTCTCGAAAAGAAGGTTTCCTCTACAGGCCTAATCTCTCTGTACATTCAATACGCTCAATCATACATTCTTTCCATTCTTTCCGTCATATAAAATTACAGTACTTGAAAAAGATTGCGATATTTGGTATGCGATGTGTTTATGGTCTGATTTTATACATTATACATTGACATGTGCGTATATGTAATATGTGTGTATGTGAAAGAGTGTATGCGTACGTGTGTGTATACATGTATAATCCTAGAAGAGACAAATTCTGAATGGATTCTTTTATGCTACGCGCGCGCGCGCACACACACACACACACACACGTATTTCATATCTTGCGCTTCATAACGAGCGAGATCGATATAATAAAAAATTCGCACCGATAACGCTCGAACGAAGCTTGAACACAGTGCGCGCGTATTCGCGATACGATTCGAATAATTAATCGATTCGACGATTCTTCAAAATTTTCCTTCTCGCTCGGTGATCTCTCGAGTGTGATTTGCGCAGCATTGACACAAAACTTGGATTCTGATAAGCGCAAAATTATAACACGATCGATGAGCGTAATGAATCGCTAAAAAAAATAATCTGTACGTCAGAATACTGCACATTCCAATTTTAATATAAGTGCGAGTTTGTGAAAAAAATTTACAAATATTACTATATATATATATATATATATATATATATGAAGAAGCGTATTTTTTCCGGGATAACTTTTAAAAACAGCATGTTATGATCTGTGAGTGCGTTAACAATTATTATAACGATCAATCAGGTATCACGCGTACAAAACTATCATTGGGATTAAACACTTACGAATATCTTCGTCTCGATATGAATTTTCAGTCGCGACAGACAAAAATTTTTTGTAGGTGTCACAATCATATAATCTGCTTTCGTTTGGTTAATGACAAATCACTCTAATATTTTATATAATAACACAAAAAGTTAATTAAAAAATACACTCTTAGTATAGTTATAATATAATCGATTGATTTAAAGTCTATTTAAATAATTTGGAATCATAGATATCAAGTTTTATAATATAATAGAAAGAAATATATATTGATATATATATAATTTGGAGTAGTATGTCGCATTCTGAAATTATCCTCTCTCTGAACGAAAATTATACCATCGATTTTTTAAATGCACAATAAGTATAAATATAATAAAACGAGAAATAACTATAAAATATATAGTTTTAAGAATATAGAAATTTATTTACTGTCCCGCGGGTTTTAATACATATATCTTTTTAATCGATCTTCTTCTCTTTATTATTAGAATTATATGACATGAAAAACACTTGCATAAGTTTTTTAGTGAAAAAAGATGTTTGATCTTACATTTTAACACCTTTAACATATATTTTATGATAATTATATTTATTTAAAAAACTTAGAGAGAATACTTCCAGAAATATATGTATATTTAATAGGATTAATAAGTTTTGGATCAAACAACATAACATAATAATAGAAATAAAAAATATTAAATTGCATATTACAATTATGTAGATTCCTTAAAAAACTTAATAATTATTACAACATTACCTAAAATTGTTATAAATTCACTGGACTCTTATATGGCATGAAAAAAACATCATACTATAGATAAGATATCGTACAATCGATTCAAAACTATTATCTCGATAAAAAATCGATGTATCAATGTCTCATTAAGAATTTAACTAATCACAAATATTTTTATGATACTGATATACAATTGGCTTACAAAAATAATCTATAATAATAATATAATGGTGGAGTAAAATAAAAATAATATCAAAGTATAAATACTGATCTCTATCACTTATGAGTAACGATAAATGTAATTATCATTTTGCTAAGGAAACATTCATTATCAACAAATACTATATAAAATTATAATAGAAAATATTGCAAGAATAATAGATATATAAGTAAATCAGATTGATGTAATGTAAGAAATTATTTCTACGAAATAAAGGTGATGTATGAAATAATTTTTACGTAATAGATTCTATTGCCCTGTCATTCTATCATTATCACTTACTCATTGATGCAGATATAAACTGAGACATATTTTCATTGTTTATATTTACACCTATCTCGCTATTATATGTATAGCACAAGAAAAAAAACCATAACTCAAAATATTTAATTAAATCCCTTATAAATAAAATTACATTTAATATTGTCTACGAAACCAATGCTAATAAATTGCTTCGTTCCTTATAGGTTTATAATTTTTTGTTGAAATTATGGTCACTTTAATTAGTATTAATAACATTTGCAGCGAGTCTCGATATGTAAATTAAATTGAAAATATCTACGGTACAATTTTAATCACTGTCCTCAGTTGTCGGGTAAATAAATCTGCAAAATGTGATTGTGCATATAGGCCGTGGAAAAAAATCATATAATATTATAAAACATAAGTACGAATTAATTACATTAATGTACAGAATGCTACCTACCTTTCTTTTTTCATTTTGTACAACTATACATACACAACATCCTCCCAATATAGTTATATATACTATATAGTAAGTGTAACAATATTTAGCACTCGCACTTAGAAGCAACGCTCAGGCAGCTAGTGATTGGTCAAGTGTGAGCTTTTTACAATAAACGTTTTTCCTCCTTTCTCCTTTTTTCCTTATTTCCTTATTAACTATTACCGTATAAGCTATTAGGTAAACTCCTGATGAATTTACGATATGAAGAAAGATCGAGTGTATATTATGTGAAACGTATCGAATAAGCGCTTTCTATCGTTAGTACGAAAACGTTACTCGCGAACAAGTGTGCTTTCACATGATTTTCATAATTTTCCTCTATTCATTTGTCCGAGGACATTATTACGATCCTAAGTACGCAATTTATTTATCTTCGCGATAATCGGTCGAAATAAGTATAGCAAACTGTATGTATAATTTACATGGATGTATAATTAACATGGGAATATCATAAAAGAGTCGTTTTTAACGCGCGCGCGATTCGTTCTACCTCTGCCTATCTATAGAAACCTCTATTTTGTCATGTTCGCGATTAAACACGCTCGTTGGAGGGACACGAATCTTAAATGGGCCTAAGGCTCCTGGCGAGTTCGTAGTAATTGGCTATAAACGCGTTCACGATTTTAATTCACGATTTTAATACCGGAAAGCCGATGTGTTTGACGTCGCAAATTGACCTACCGTTGTTAATACACGATTGAACATAGTCTAACTCCTGTCTGTACTATTTATTTAAACGTCTATCTATATTGACAAGCTAAGATTGTGATCCGTCTTTAACCAGATTCGAGTTTTGGTCGCGGTAACTATTTCTTACATGGACTAAAACAAAATAAAATATTTTTGTTTGCCAACGGCAGAGATCAGATTCGGTTTGGTACGATAAGCCATAATTATTACGATTAATAATAATAAAACATCCTCCAAAGCATTAATATTCTATACACATATCATCAATGGGTTCAATAAAAAATATTATGCTTTAATAAAGGCAGACACACATAAAATTATAGTATCTGCGATATCTAACGACTTAAATTGCATATAAAGTTCACATGTCAAACATGATTGATTTAATCAAAGACAATTTACCTTTGTTCCCTCATATCTCTATTCGAAGCGTGCATATTCTCTTCATCAATATTCCTTTCATCGACGATCTTCTTCGCTTGTCAATGCGACAATTGTATTCTTCCATTCTTCGATCTCAAGATCGAATTGTCCTTTGTGCGCGATCGTCTTTTTTGTCTTTTCGTCTTACACGTTTAAAAAAAAAAAATGATTTTCGTTGAATATCCAGGTCACAGTCCCGCAACGACATAGCGTCGCGATTATTGTCTGTCCTGGACTATTAGAGAGTTTAACGAAGGGATCGCAGCTTCAGTCTCAGCACGAAGTAAACGATCACTCTGATACCGAGCAGGAAGCCGACCAGGGCAACAACGTCCACCCAGTAGACCGCGTTCTCCATGGACATCTGTTCGAGGAACTTTGTCGGACTCTTAAAGTGGCAGTAGTACTCGGAACACTTGAGCTTCGCCCGATTGTAACCGTACACAGAGATCATGGTACCCTCAAAGCTATATCTCACGTAACTCACGTACGAAAGAACTTTCAAATATTTTGGAATGGCGTTGAAATTGATGAAGAAGCCGGAGAATAGGATGATCGGGACCGACATCACGGGTCCGATAAACACCCCGGTCTACAAGAGATAACATAGATATTAATTAAAATAAAAATTACGAAAAAAAGAGGGAGTAACAGAAGAAATTAGTCTTGTGTGTATGCGTTTTCTGATAATAGAGCTCTCTTTGTATTTGTATTTTATCGACTTTACCTCCACACTCATTGCTGCTCCTATCAGCAGACCGAGAGATTGTGCGACTAACGATGTCAGTATACATATATTTAAATACATAAGAAAACGCTCCGTTTCCAATGGTTGCGATGTGAGGAAGTATACAATTATTACGTAGGCTATAGAGTATAACATCTGCAACAATTTAATATTGCGTATATGAGTCGCGATGCGTCTGACCTTAATTGGAAGGCGTAAATTGTACTCACTTGAAACGGCAAGTCCGCCAATGTTCTCGCGAAGTAAAAGGCTTTCACCGAGTACCAATAATTCAAGTGTTCTCGCACAAACACGGACATTTCCATCGGAACTACGACAAAGATAATAAAATGATGAGATAAACAATCTCCCCGTGATATATCTCGCAGTGTGGCTTAAAAATTACTCACATGTTAATATAGTAGGCATCATCGCGGTGAACATTAAAAACATCACCGTAAAGAAGACGCATCCGGCATTACTCATCACTTCGGAGGCTTCGTTGCCGATGTCATAATAAATTGCTCCAATCAAAAAGCCGACGATTATATGCGAAATCAATCTTACTCTTGTTAGCGTCTGATAAAAGATAGAATGAAAATAACAGACGATAAAAATAAAATATCTTAAAGTAGATATGCAAATATACAAGCCTCTAAAAAATAATACTTATTATTGTATTCTTTTGCGATAAAAAAAATGCACTATTATTATTCCAAATACAATAATATATATCGCACTTACCATGTCTCGCATTTGCGACAAGAAAGTCCTCTTAAGCAATATCCAAAATTGCACCCAACCATTCGTCGGAAAGCCAACCTTTTGCTCTATGCTTTCCGCGCTATCCAGCAGTGACGTTGTGCAAGAAACCGGCATATTTATCACCGTCGTGCCAGTTGGTGGCTTGGTCACACCATTCGGTATCAGAGTGGCACCTTCCGATTTTGTCTGCTCTTGTGGCGACTCCTTGGCAATGTCATTTGAAACCGTCTGCGCCGCAGAGATGGCTGCATGATGCTGATAATTATTGCATTTGCCATTGTTCACAGCCATCACGAGCTTGTGAACGCACTCGCCATGCTCCCCGCAAGCGACTTCCATCACTGCACCGAAAAAATGTCATTAGCGTATCATATTATCGCGATACAAGTAATTTTAACAAACTGACAACTTTATAAAACAATCTTGAAATTTTAACGATAAATATATTTCATGAAATATCGAAATATTTCATGTAGAAATTAAAATTAATTTTATTCCTATAAAATATAGAATTAATTTACAATAAATGCACAAGATCGTGATTTAAAGTTTTCTACATACATGTATACATATAGAAACGATAATTGAAATTCAGATCAAATAGGATGATTGAAATTCCATCGAATACTTGCCGTAATCCGCTGGATTGTGATAACTTGGACAATCGAGACCCATCGATGACAAGAAGGGCACTAGGCCACCGACGTTACCCTGATATATACACTGGCCTTCGGCAAGCAGGTACAGATGATCGAACATCTCGAACAGTCGCGCACTTGGTTGATGGATTGTACATATGATCGTTCTTCCTGCAAAATATTCCAGCATGCACACAATAATGTTATGTTATAAACGCGAGATGTTCGAAAACAAAAAAGTTTTTGAAAACATTACCTCCCCTACTTAGAGATTTGAGCAAACTGAGACATTGGAAACAGGAGGAACTATCTAAGCCGGAAGTTGGCTCGTCGAAAAACATAACCGGAGGATTATTGACAAGCTCCAGCGCTATCGATAGTCTCTTTCTCTGTCCTCCGCTGAGACTGTGGGTTTGCGTATTGCTGGCTTCGCGTAGGCCAAGTGTCTCGATAATTTCCTCGATCTGCATTCGATTTCAAATAAATTTCAAGAATCAAGGTTGAGTTTTGAGTTTCATTTTACGTTTTTTTTAAAGACGCGATAAAAATATTTCACTTATCGTACCACTACTTTCTTGGAGGCCGCGCTGATGTCCTTCCCTAATTTCAGATTTGCTGAGACGATCATTGCCTCGTAAACGGTCAGATGCGGCATAAGTTGATCGTCCTGCATGATATAGCACGACATTTTCCGAAATCTTCTGAGATTCCTATCCTTTCCGTTTATCAGTACTGAGCCATTCAAATGGGATGTTCTGACAACGTTATCAAAAACGATTAAAATTTTGTCGTCAAAAACTTCAAGAGAATACGACGGAAATTTACAAACATGCAATTTGGATCATATCCAATTTTATCACTTATTCCGATATACCTATTGTTAATTTTCTATCCTACTTACTTGTAACCTGCTAAAACGTTCATAAGCGTGCTTTTTCCAGCACCAGATGGTCCCATAATGGCCGTTAATTCTCCAGATCTGAATTTTCCGTTTACGCATTTCAGAATAGTTTTGTATCCTGCAACAAAATTGATAAATAATGAAGAAAAATGGAGAAATATAAATGTGTTCTATAATCAAAAATTTTATTCGCAGATTATATTGCTAAGTAAGATTTCTATAATATTTTTTTCTTAATGTAGAAAATTCGGAGATTAAAACTTTTCAGGCGCATTATTACACTGTACGCTTATAAAAAAATATCTCAAATGTGCTCAGATCTCGCGATTAAAAACGATACTATCTAACGTATGCAGAAATAAATCGCGGCATGTTATAATAAAAATAAAATTATCTATTATAAGACTTTTTCAATTTTGGCATCGTTGATTGCCAAAATTTTCGCTAAAAATCTTGCCAAAACTATGATATTTTCCACACCATTGTATAGAGACTATAGAGAATATATTCAGGGATTATATATCCGGCGAAACAGATAAAACCTCTGGCTGACCTCTTTATCACTAGTGCACTTGCACTAAGGACGATGCATCTGTGGCGAAATGGGAATCTGTCCGTGCATTTCTATCGATTTTTTCGGTCAGGTCGTTCACACACGTTGATAGACGAAAAGCCTACCGGATAGCTCTTCGCATATTCGATTCCCCATTTCAAAATCCGATCACTCTCTGTCATCTTGAATTATCTAGCGAATTTTTATTGCTCCGAAATAATGCAAAATCGAAAGTACATCATGCCGATATAGGTAATATTGTTTCAAGATATAAGCGACTGCTTCCTTAAAACTCAAAAACGTGTACATGGATTCTTCTTCTGCTTTTCAACTTTCGTTTAATTTAATTTTTTTATCGTGCCTTAATGATGACTCAATAATGTGCACTGTGCGCGAAAACAGAAATTGACTTTCTCCGGGAATTAAACGCGTAATTGCCACTTTCTTTCCGAAACTCACCCCTCTTCCTGCCTTCGGACACGCTATAGGCCAGGTTCTTGAACTCCACGTCGACCGGCGGTCTCTTCGGGAGATGCGTCAATGACACCGCCGGCCTTTTGTTGCCCTGCCCGGGACTGGCGCCGCTGTGGTTCGGCACTTTCCTGGCCAGAACACCGCCGGTGCAAACCGTAGCTGCAGCCCCGTTCGACGTTGCGCCATTGCAACTGCAGTGGAGATTGTTCTGCGAGCCCCTATAACGTTTCGCCGATCGTTAATCGAATACACCTGCATTTGTTTGATAATATTACACAAGTTTAGCATGCTTTTGTAAATCGTGAGAAAATCCGCTAAATTGTTCCTATTGTATTCTCGCAAAAATAGGACACATTGAAACATGTATGATCATTGTCTGACGCGTTACATTACTTTGCCTGCTTTGGAAAGCGTAACTCGTACACATTAAAATTACATAACTAACGCGCGACCCTAGCTATGCTATATGCAGGTATACGTGTGGCGTATATTTAAGCAACAAAGGTTAAGAATGAATATCGATTTATTCAAAATTAACGAGATTTGGGATGTATTTTTGCGGAATATTTCGCAAAATCGTAATTAATTTGAAAACGGAATAACATGCACAATGTTGAAGAAGCGATGCATATTAATTGCTCATTCACTTTAATATTTTAACGTAGGTTGCATTTATTTTGCATAGGACAGATGATACCGGTCCTATTCATTATTCTGTGGCGTTGAGCAATGAGATGAATTGCTTTTTGATATGTAAATATACTATTAACGTTGAATATAGATACGAAATTGCATAAGACACTGAATATTTAATTTATAATTATCCTCAGATTTGACACAAAGAATTGTATACTTGATACTTGCCTATATTATACTAAATTTTAACGATATATTTTCTGGCTCATTGACTTAAATGCATATATTGATAAAAAATAATATAAAATACCATAGTAGATTCAACATATAAACATATGATAAATCTTCAGATAAGAAGTTATTAGCAAAACTCAGTATCGAAATTCTTCTTTTACATTCGCACGTGCGTATCATCGTTATGTGTCATTGTGTCATTATGTATATCTCCGCAGCTGATCACGATTTTGCGTGCACACCGTTTCCGGTCGTAAATGTAGATTTTCCACTGCGGTTCTAGCCCCACGTGAAAACTTTTATTATTTTCTAATATTAAAGAGAAACAAAAACATGCACGATATTAGCTTTCTAAGAATTTATGCAACCACGTTCGTAATTACGGTAGCTAAACGTGATAGAAACGCTACTGTCAAGAAGATATAAATACTTCTGTCAGTGTATAACTTCATCTCAGTATTAGATTCGCGATAGTAGTTTAATTTTTTTGCAAAAATCATGGGATCGTGCACATCAGAAGAAATTTTTCTCGTTTTCTTATTACCAGTTTCATCGCTAAACCTGTGATTATTTTTATTGCGATCATCCGCCTATCACCGAGCTATCATGCTTGGAAAAAGAAGAACGCGATAAAAGTGATAAATAAACTTCAAATAGGTAAATCCCGAGGAAAATACGGCGAAAATGTTAATATCTCTTTGCAAATATCGCCGAATGATTTATGCTTAACGATTTCTCAGAAAATATAAGCAGCTCATTTATTCTCCGGTTGGATAATCAGATGCAAAATTCCTTACAAAAATTTTTATGAAAGGGAATACTGAGGGAAATCTATAGAAAAAAAAATTTTTTTACAAAGCATTATTACCATATACTTTATACTTTTGAAAGTTTTATGAAGAGTTATAAATAAATACATTTAAAATCACTTTGTTAATTTTTTCGAGAGAGATTTATTGAATATAAATATCAAAATATAGAAAAAGAACTCTGTTACATACATATTTATCATACAAAAAATATTACTTTCAAATCCATCTTGAGAGATTTTTTACAAATTAAATAGTCTTAGAAAATGCAATTTAATATTAATATATTAAATAAATTTAATAATAATAAATTTTGTAATTATTGATTTATAATTTTTATATTATATGTAAGAATATAAGAGACTATACTATACATTTCAGTGTACAATGTTTCGAGGCATATGTTTTTGTATTTCTAACTTCTAAAATAATGGATGACTCATTATGAGTTGAATAGATAATTTGATAAAATTGCTAATTTGTCGTTTTCATGCGCAATAAATAGATAATATTGAGAAATATGGTAATATTGCGTGTAGATTTTTAATTTATTCTCAGCATTTCTCTGTATATTCGCAGTTACCAAGTTTTATAATACCTTGTCCTCTACAAAGTTTTATCCTATAAGTCTTTCTCGCTTTCTCTATCAATTTTTCATATATGACATTAGAACATAATAGCACAACGTGTGAAAATTTAAAATATTGAATTATGTTTGAAAATTTCTATTTTATCACGCGATTAAACATACACAAAGTGCCTAACTTGCATAAAACATTAAATTACATCTAGTTTCAATAAAAAATTATATTTCCCCATAGAGAATACATATTTGTAATGTTTTTATATTTTTTGAATAAAAAATGATATATTTTACAAATAATATTATATTTTTCATTCAAAAAATATAAAAAACATTACAAATATTATATTTTTTATTTAAAAAATATGTTACAATTAGATCTTATAATTGCGAGTTTATATATTTTTTAAATATTGTTTTGATATATATATATATATAGCTTGTATAATTTTTATATACGGTAATATGGTAAAAGCATACAGTATACACGCAGTAGCATGTATGCACAATCTCTTCATTCACTCGACTGATTCAAAAGAGTCACAAAGGAGACGCGTCTTTGTCCAGTGCGTTTATGGCTGTACTTAGCGCTGAGTCATATAAAAAAGGCAAAGCAACCGACTGTATGTCGCGATACTTCTTTAATGCTTTCGCGAGAAATTTCAATTTGCAATATTATGATAAACTTTAATCATTTATAACGCGAATACAAGTCTTATGCGGTGCACATTCCTTAGTCTCGGTATTTCCAAGTTCGGGGAATGCTTAATCGAAGCTTCCACGAGGAGGTCAAAAACCTTGACCGTGATCGTCTATAGTCTATACGGACCCTGAGACAATTAGTATCGATTGTCATTCCAAGCAGTATAATCTTCCAATATATTGAATATTCTTGAATATCCTAAAACTATTACTACCTCTTTCACTTACGGATTTTCGATTTACATAAAATCAATAAATCGAAATGAATTGAGAAAACTTAATATAATCATCTTTATAAGACATAATAATTTTTGCCGATTATTCTGGCATATGAAAATAAAAATTGTTTTCTTTTTCAGCGATTTTTTTCTTTTAAATTCATTATGTCAGATTTATGTATTAGTTTCTGCAATAACAATTTTCTTGTATAACACACAATTTAAAAATAAATTGCACATTAACGTTATGAGTTACGTCATTTTATAATAGAACTTTGCTCTGTTTAATGCACAAATTGAATGTTATTTTTAGCAGCACTAGATTAAATTAAATCTAGCTTAAGAAATCTTGAGAAAGATACGAAAGTAGGGTTTTGAGAGATTCTGTTAGATTTTAGTATTTAAGGCAAGATTTTGCTTGCTTAGGAATGTCATATTAGTGGAGTCGTATATTCTCCCTCTTTTCCCCGTCTCATTCATTTTTCCCCGTCTCACATGTTTGTTCGCATATTACATAATGTACAATCAAATTCTAGCTTATATTCAATTGAGAGAGATGTTTTGACAATAATTTATTTTAAAATTTTTTACAATGCAAAGATTAGTTCAAGATGGCAAGCTACATTAATTTTATGGGACTTTAACTTTTATCAATCTTTGCTATTTGTTATATCTGTTTTTGGAATAGTTAAATAGCAGAAAAAAAAATTTTATTTATTAGCAATAAATATTTTATATATTTTACATACGACATAATTATTCTCAATTTTCTAAAATAATATGAATTTAAATTTAGAATTAGAAATGATAGCTAATACTAATAACTAAAAATGGTAGCTAATACTAATAACTATGAAATTGTTTATATATGCTTAAATAAACATTACAACAGTGCGGACGGATAAACGATTATTAATATCAATTTACATATCCTATATACTTTTCTAGGGAATAACAAAACGATCGTAATGTAAATCAATATTGCAAGTGCATGTCATAGAATGCTAATCGGTAGATAGCAATTTATATTTGAAAACTCGAGAACGAACAAAGGAATTATATTCTCCTTTTATAAGGCCAGAATCGAAGGTTGCCTAGCAGAGTTCGAGGTAATACAGAGATTTGCTTTCTACAAGTATTATAATATCTACTACCATAATTATATATATATATATATATATATATTGCCTAGAGAAAAATACTGTAGAAATAATCTTATAACAACATCAATTTTCCTCTATGTATCTTCATATTTGTTATCTACTTGTAATTAACACGCACAGATTTTATATTTATTTAATAATTTTAATTCAGTTATACAGCTATATAAAATTTAAAAAATTGGTACAAATAAAATAATATAAATATAATATCATCTTTATTTACTGTTTTTCGTTGTTTTTATCTGTCGAACCATCATTTTGTATAAGTAAGCTTTAGCATAATAAAATTATGCTGTCAAATTTTTTGCTACTCTTTTTTTCTCTTATATATACGAGTAACTATAAAACAAGTTTTATATATTCGTACTTAATATGTTTCACTCCTTTCGGCTTTTATTTTTACATTTACTATATATTTTCTCGTAGAAGTTGTAGCACATTTTCAACTATTATTTATTTATCGATCTATAATTGAACCGGTTTAATTTACGCAACAAACTAAAACTGGCCTAGCATTGATTTACTGATGCCTTACCTATTAAAAGAATGCTTAAGTTGGCTGCACATGCATTGCTTTTCTTATTTATTACACTTTATATGCATTGTGTTTTTGCTACAAGTTATTTTTATCCTAATAACAAAAATTTTTATTGATTGACGTTTGCTTTATATTTTTTAATTTCAAATAGAACATAAAATAAAGAATTATAACGAATTATTATATATTCTTACCCGCATTGGACCGCATTGTTGAGATTTTCCAAGTGTAAGGAGGGAGGGGGTGACCTGATTGTCACCTGATTACTTCCACCTGGAATAAATTGCACCTGCTCATCGCCGCTATATCTAGATGCTCCGCCACCGCTCAGAGTGAGATTCTTCAGATCAGCCATCATCCAGTCGTGCTGAAGAGAACAAATATTTATATATGTTAAAATAACGTTTTATCAAGTTAAATAATAAGTTTTTTTTTTCATTCAATTTTTGTTTTAAAAGCTGATACTAAAAAATACGGATACGACTAAATTGTCAAAGCTACATTCTGTTGAGAGTATTTAAATAATGTACAATACTTGGAATTCCATTAAGACCTCTTGTGCACTTAAAGTAATGGCTTAGAATTGTTGGGGCGTTTTGTGATTCAAGAATCGTGTCGTACTTTTATCGAAAGAGTGACATTTTTCTCCGTTTGTTTATCTTATTGTCACATACAATAAATTGAACATAATTATTGCCACAGTCTAAGTAATGTTTTTTGCGTGCAAATCTAACATCAATCAAATGCATAAAATAATGCGTTCCCATCGTTAATGTAAAACTTGCGGAATTAGTAAACGAAAAAATATCTTATCGTGATGCACGATATCGTTAACAGTTGTTTTCGAATAAAAATAGCTATATTTACCCACTACGTTCTTTGTATGAATTATCATGCTAATCAGCAAAAAGATACGCAATCGAATGTACGAGCTCACCGAGTGCAGATGCACTAAACGAGCGCAAATCAAGCAAACTTTGAATAATCGTCGCTTTCAGCTGGAGAGAAGAATATAACGTTTCATCGAGAGAAGACTGCTGTCTTTTTAATGTTTATAAATTCACCTAATGTGACTGACATATATGTAACAGACGTAATAGTCGAATTAATGCAATCAACATGCACCATACTCTAGTTAAAAAGCAAAAACAATTCGTAAATACGAATAATAAAAAAATTTAATGAATGCAGAAGGTGTAATTATCACTTGTATCATTATAATATTTTGTAAACATACAGTTTCTTAATATGATTACATTTCTTTTCAGAAAATCAACAGATATAATCTTATTATTGATTATTATATTTGCGACGCTCTTCTTTCTTGCTGAAGATAACTTCTATATTGCAAACTTGAATTTTTTGCTCTTCTCTCTCTTGATAAGAACGAATTATCTATATCACATATAAATTGACGAGTAATATTTGCCGATCAAACAAAAAAAAATAGAGAAAAGACTTCTCATATATATATATATAAACAAAAAAATACTTAAAAGTGCAAAATAATGACGGTAGAAAAACATAATTCCTTCTTTGTTAATTAGAAAACGAGAAGAGAGGAGTAGCATCGAATCTAAATATAGAGGACCTTAAAAGAGAGTAATTCAACACCATGTTCTATAATTCAGGGCATATCTCTTATGTACACAGAATCTCCCATTGAGCCACTCCCGGGCGTCTGTCGCCCGCTCAGAATCTCGAACATCGAAGGGATCAATTTGCGGCTATGCGCCGTATCGAGAGAACCAGATGGGCGCTGTTTTTACAGAAACATCCACGTGTCAGGAATTACGACAGCAGCGTGTTTGTGATACATGATTCATGCAATTGCATATTACTCACACGAAATGCAACAGAGTACATATTTATATCATCGTTGCAATCGCTACGTCAATTCTCGGTTAGGCACAAGAAGATCGAGATGAGATCTCGGTTCACATTATTGTCCCGAATGACGTCCTAGAATCGCCCCTCCCGTTTCTAGGCGATCTTCTTTGTTTGAACAACTAAACGTCTTGATCAGGCCGAAGGCAAGATAGCCGTTCGGTCATTTCGAGCTCTGGTTAATTAAACGCTCTGCTCACAACGACAATTCTGCAAATCCGATAACTACGAAAGCATGTCCAGATATTTGTATATAAGAAAGTGATTTTCTTTTAATTCTGGATGCATCGGGGCTGAGATAGAGTTCAGATGATTTCTTAACGAATTACGCTTAATTAGCCACATAAAACTCATTTTCTCATGAATGGCAATGATAAGTATAATTGTGAGCTAGTACTGGCAACACTCGAATTAATAAAATTTTAATTCAAACTTAATAAAAGACAATAGTAATTATTCGCACCCTATAGTATCTTAATACGAAAGAATAAACTGGCAGAATGAATTCACGATTTTTTATTAGCACAATTTTTAGAATTAATTAAATGATATTTAAAAGATACTCCATCCACATACATAGATAAAAAGGCTGACCTTAATTGAAACTCTTTATAACATAATTCGAGATAAATTTCTATAGGTATGTACTATGTACTATAGTCAGTTCTGTGTTTAATAAAATACTTGATTAAACAGAGTTTATTTTTTATAATAGCAAAGAGCATGCAAAGAGATTATTAAAAAAATAAAACACGAGCATTGTCCGGCAATGGACAATAATTGGAAGAATAGAAATGCGATTATTCGGTTTGATATGCACAAATTTTTCTCGTTAAATTGCAATATCGCATATATACACGACATGTGCACGACGCTATACTTTCATCATAATACGTTTGTCTGATTGCCGTTGGCCAAAGGGTCTATTAAGCAACCAGAGCGTCTTGATTCTATTTCTGAAAGGCATTAGAATATGTGAAGGAAAGCGGAAGTTTCGAAGCGTCTGTTCAAAACTTTATTAAAATAAACCGTCACGTTTAAATGTCCTCTAATAATAGACTATGTAAAGTAAGATGTCAAAAACTCGTAATGATTGCAGTTATAAAAATAACATAAAGTAGCGTACGTAATACATCGCTATCGAAGATTCTTTCGTGTGTTGCAAATGATATCGCGGAAATAAAAGACGTCCAAAGTAATTGCGTTCGAATCGAACTGTATAGAAATAGTCTGTACAATCACGCGATAACAGTCGTTTCAACAATAATTCATGCAAGCCACAGTTATGAGCTATAGATCTTCAGCTATTTGCCAAATTGACAAAGCATCGCATTAGAGAAATAGAAAAAATAATCAGAATCCATGTTTTCGAAAAAAATATCTTTCTACCGATAAAGGCGTGAGAGAGTGATATGTCGATGCACTACTATGTGATCTGATCAGTAGTGCCTTTATCGCTATACGTACATAGATGAAATTCAATTTCGTGGCACGTTATGCACACATCATTTTGTGTAGATTTAATTAACGATGCATTGATCAGCAAATTAAAAGGATGTTCGAGAATTAATTAATTTCCTCCCCTTCTCCATAATTAATTGCTGAACAATGAGGCGCAAGTAGATGAGAGGTAGTTTCGTAGTGTAAGTCCATAAATGTCCATGACGTATAATCACAAAGAGTTAACGATGGCACCAAAGCTGTTACACGTTCACTTTATAACGCGCGTTGATTTTAAAAAGACAACTCACCCTCGGACGAAAGTGGGCTCAGCTACGTGGGTCGCGACGTCCGAATTCATACCACGGCGATGACGCTTTGCATCTTCGACCTGTCAAACCCTTCGATCGGTCAAGCTTGAAAGGGAGATATGTCCTAGGTACGAAGCGATCACGAAGTAATCGCACTAGTCTTCGCACTGAACCAAGGATACGTTACGGTATCGCGATTCCACTCCACGTATCGACCTTCTTCGTCTAGTTACTGATGTATCACTAGCGACTATAAACTGCATTCGTTCCGGAGTCGTTTTAAGTGCCGTTCCAGGGACGATCGATCGCGGACGCGTGCACGCACCAGATGATTTCCGGACCGATCTGACCGAACGCACTGAGCGGATCCACAACATATACTGCGACTGAGGCGAGGGAGAGCTCCGATCCTCGACAACGCACCAGTACGATCAGCTGTCGAGCTATGCACCTCCACTCCGACGACGAAATGAGCCGAGCTCGAGAGTGGCGAGGTCCAGGAACGGCAACGACGTCCTGGTTGCTCTGGCTCTTTATTTGTTTACCGTCCTACTGTTAGGCGTGTAAACAGGAAAATTTATTCGTTTCTAAACTGTGTTATTTATGGTATCTTTATTCTAATAGAAAATTAATTTCATGAATTCATTTAAAAATTATAACAGAGCTATGTATGTCTCAATTTCATGGATTCATAAAAAAATTGTAACGGAGCTATTCGCATTTCATAAACAAAGGAAAAACATAAGTGAATTTTTGCGTAATTATATATTTTATATTTATAAAAAAGTCTCTCTTAATTTAAGCTAATATATGTAACATAATTAACTAATATTTTATATGTTTTCTTTATATTATTGAAAAAAATGTCTATCTTTCTATTTTATATAATTAATGCTTTTCACTTGCAGTTCGCTTGCAGCTGACAGATTTTGCGTCTGTTTTACTTATCGCTATCACGATGTTAAATCAAAAATAGTTCTCGTTCTTGTGTTGTTAACACATTCGCGATAAATATTGGACTTTAGACGATGAAAGTGTGCATCGCGCATGCAATTAATTTAGTCACCAAAACGATTAGATATGTCACTGACAATGAGTGTATCTAGTAATTTAATTTGTATGTTTTAAAGGAGTTGAATTTCTTATGTGTATCTCAAAGATTAATCTTTGTTGCGTGCTTAATTATGAATCCATTTAATATTAGTTTCGCGTATTAAATGCTAATTTCAACATTACATTACGTACATTAATCGCGATATAATTATGCACACGTCATTGTCTTTACCCGAAATTCCGTTACCAAGAAAAAAGAACGTGATTTTAAAGGAACGTTTCCTGTTGCTCGCTTCTTGATAACCGTGATGATTCAGGATAATGACACACGCGAACTTCTCATTTTCCATTGCTTGCTCACAATTATTCTCTATGTGAAAAACAAAGTAAATTCCATATCACCAATTTATTACTTGAAATATAAATGATTGATAAATTTTAGACTTTGCCATAAACTATTATTTAGGTTTAAATGACAAAAAGAGGATTATAGTATGTTTGACACATTTGATGATTCAAATAAAAGAAATGAAATGGATTTAAATGGACTCTCTCGATGTAACATGTGAGGAACAAATCTCTCGGCTCTTTAAAGATTACGCAGGGCACTGTTTTCTCATTATACATCCTTGATTCACGCGCATGCACGACAA
Organism: Prenolepis imparis; assembly: GCF_030444845.1. Classification (NCBI taxonomy): domain Eukaryota; kingdom Metazoa; phylum Arthropoda; class Insecta; order Hymenoptera; family Formicidae; genus Prenolepis; species Prenolepis imparis. Next base: position 11,287,733 of record NW_028141171.1, on the reverse strand, counting down.
AGCGAGATTGTACCGTACTGGTGGAATTTCTATCCACGTTTACGCGAATGTCGACTTTACGGAGTCATCGTGAGTACTCTACAAGAGTATGACGAAGAGCGAGCGGGCGGACTGAGCGAAACGATGATAGAAAATAGGAGTGGGAGACTATAATTTCTCGGGCAAGTGAGGAAGAAGGGAAAGAACGAAGGAGAAAGGATAGAACCGAGCCACTCCGGGTCGATACTCTAGCACTGAACCCGTTGGTGATACTCACCGAGTGCAGTTGCACTGACGCGAGTACATCCGCACCGAGATTGGTACCAAAGGCTATTTGCCTGGTATCCACAAACGACGAGAAGATTCAGTTCGTTCAAGAGAGAGGGATGTAGAGGCATAGGCGGAAATCCTGGTCCGTGGACACCTGCACTCGTGAATGAGGATCGAACTTTGGGTTCGGCACTCTGACGCAAGTTTGTCGTTTCGTCACGTACGTCGCAATCGATTACATATTGTGATGTTTCTTATATACGTGTTGGAACACACGTAGGAGTAGATGTACTTCGTTAATAATAATTGAGGTTTCTTTATTTCTCTATGTCCAGTCTGACGAATAATCTAAACGGCAGTTAAACAGGCAGTCTCGTAGGCAGTTAAATAATGATTGCAATAAGAGAAATGTATTTTAACGTAATACATGTAGAATTTATCACACACATACACAGATTTGCATCTGCTTTCATTCTACAAATTTTTGTATCAATTTTGAGACTTGTCTATGGCTAAAAAATTGTCTAGATAATTTTATAAAGATAAAACCCATCTTCTACGTATTTCTTGAAGAACTTTGAGAAAAAAGAATGCGGAAATTCTAAAATTTTATGATGTTTTTTTTTATTTTTCCTAATGTAAAAATCAACATAGTAGAAGTTAATGCATTTAATTTAAAAATTGCTGATTATTTTCAAGAATAAATAAGAAAGAATATATTGACAGAAAGAAACATAAAAAGAGAATACTATTTATTTATTATAATTACTTACTCATTCTTCAATCGACATTACCTTGACTTTGATACTTTATTGTTATATAATATTTCTTGGACATTTGAACGTTGAATATTTACTTTTTGTCACGTTTTTTCACTTCTCCTCGGTGAACTTTGCACCTGTTTTGCATGATTAAGAATAACGTTTTTCTGCTTCCATCACTCGTAATCTTCGAGTTTTCATCAGTACATACATTGGTGCCGATCAATAAATTGGCATTTTATGAATTTAGTAACAAGTTCTCACAAATAATTTTCTGTTCGAGAGACAAGACTATACAAAACGAAATCTGCATTAACAAACCGACAAAAAGAACAATGTGCTAGACTCTCACAAAGAGATTCGTATTATTTAGATTTCTCATTTTGTCTCAAATTTTTAAAAATTCTGGCACAAGATTGGATCAATTCAATATAGGACTGGTATCATTTTTATTTATAAAATAATGAAAAAATGTTACATCACTATCTGTTCAAAAATTTTTGCTCGACAAGAAAAGATAATGGAAATGAAATGAGACGCGTACACATCGCCAGATAAAAAAGCGCCGCGATTTGAATTGATTTTCTGATATACTTGTTACAAGAAAATTGTAAATTGTGCTTGTTGGAAAATTTCCAGATAAATTTTACAATTTATTTTATTTAAGGAGATATTAGTTCAAGGACTCTTTCAAGCGAGTCAATAAAGCCATCTGACACGGTCTGTCTACGAATATGTCCGGGCACGTGTGTTAAGAGTCTCAGGTGTTTCTTGAGATACGGGATGACGGGATGACAGACGTACGTGCCAAGATCTCCAATGCAGATATTCCTCTGTTATGATAATACTGTGAATATGCCAGACTATGTTCCAACATTTATAATTCTAATGCGTGTCAAGTGAGGAGCAACTCATCAAGAAGCAACGATAATCAATTTCGCGCTATGAAATATTGATAACAATTCATATAAGTAATTTTATAATGGTATTTCACGAAATCTATATCTTCGAAATATAAAATTATTAAATTGAAATATTAAATAATGTCTTGGAAAATAGTGTCCCCTCTCTCCTCTTCTTCATCGCATAAGCGGTCACAGAATACGAACTCATCGAAGATCACAGACAAAAGATCGAAGTTCAACATCGATCCTTTTTCTATTGTCACGTGCTCTTCCGCCACTTGCGTTCTTTATTGTTGTCAGTTGCAGTTCAAGTGCACATGCACCAAGCAATGATAAGTTTTATATTAATTATCCATGACCAATGACCTCGATCTAGTAATCGCGGCGAACGTCCGTCGATCTTATTGTCTTTGTTCGCAGAATAAATCATGTGACACAGATATGCTCGTTATCGGCAGAGATATGGCTTTATTATATGATTATAAAATGAACGCTTAAAATCAATCGATTCGCGCATACGAAATGAGCAACGCATTTGCGTGGGTGTTACAGAACAGAGACACTGTCGCGTAATTACAAATGTGTTCGCGTACCAAGTTTTGCATAATAGAATCGTTTGCTTACAACCGTTTATTATTAGACTGTCAACAAAAAATTCTCATCTAAATATCAGATCAATAAATATCTTACGCACTCTGTCTAAAAATAAATAAACGTATCATGTAAAATCAATCGTGATGAATTTTTACGGAGACGTGTGTAGAAATGTCAATTTTATCAATTCACAAATTAAACTCTTAAGAATAGACTACATGGCTTTAATTATGAATATGTAATTTAAGTTATTAATATTAAGTTGTTTTGATTAACATTAATTATTTACATATTTTCAAATTAAAAGTAATTGCTATTCAATTATATTTTTATTCCTTATGTCTCTCTTAAAAAGCTGACGCCTCGCAAGAATATTTTGAGGACCTTTGTCTAATGCTTTAATGCATAAAGTGCCGCAGGTGGCGTGCATACTTGGCGTGATTCATTCACAAAATGCTGCAAGCTACAAGATTGTCGCGTACCGTAAAGTTTCATCTGATATTTAATCAGAGAAGAAATTGTTTCAATAAGCGCAAACTGCAACCGTAATATGTCAACTGCAGCGAAATTAGAGATAAACCGCGATACTTCGTTCGTTAACTTCTATTGTATGTCTTTTTTTTTTACATTTCTCGGAACAGTTAATTGTTAATAAGTGACGATAATGGGAAGAAAGAGGAGAAAACACTTGCGTGAATATTGTAAACGTTTCGTTCTGCTAATTCAAAAGACAAATATAAAATATTACTGAAGCATAAAGTGCCCAGGACGTATAATGAATTCGATTTTTCAAATCGATTGCAATTGAATGAAGTATTTAATTCTCAATCGATCGTTTATTTTCTACCCGGTACTTTTGCCACGACATCATACAACGCGAAGCTCAGCCATGCATTTCGAATGCAAATTCTTTCGGGGTCGTTCATATAGTCGGCCAAGAAAATTACTCGTTCCCCCGGGAACATGATATCCCCCGTAATTACTTCCTAATCGAACAACCCGCAACGCGAGAGCAAAGGTTTCAATTTGCGGCGCAAAGTAGCAACGCCTTTATACCAAGAAAACGCGCAGCCCGGAACCACTTTTCTCTCGATCCTCTCACCGCATGCCTCCCTCTTCTCGTCGACTCTATTTAAATGCCCTCTTCCCCGCCGTCCTTCTTCTGCTGCACTCGGACTCGTAACCCTTTCCCGGGGAATGCGAAGTTTATGAACGCCTAGAGAAGAGAGGAGACGCATCACCGCGGTTTTCTCATCGTATCGTTAACCGCGCGCATCAGCGAACGCGCTGATTCTTTCGCTCTTTTTTTTTTTTTTTCGTTTTCTCATCATTCTCGGTCACGCAAATTGTCGATTGTCCAACGAGTCGCTACTGATCGAAAGAATGAGTAATCTAACTTCCGTCACTACGTTTTCATCGTGGAAAACGTGTGCTATTATAATTACCTCTCGAAGGCTGCAGCCAATACAAAGTTCTAACAATAAGACATAATTAATTCATTATGAATTATTAATCATATCCCGATAGCTGAAACCGTTTAAAGATATTTTTAGGACGTGTAACGCTCAAGACTTTCAATTGTATTGTGTGAAGAGATATTTCTAAAATTTCACTCGATCGATTTTTCATCATCGCAATCTCGCTTTCCAATCTGTTATTATAATATAATTGGATGGTTCAATGTATGAGAATGAGATAAATCTGATTTGTAAAGTTTGAAAGTGACTCTTGCAAATTACTACGGGCTTATTTGATCATTACATCGAACACTCCGCTTAGTTCTCTCGCAAAGGTACAAGGATCACCGTTCCATTATATACGTAATATTTAATCTTGAACTCTCATTCTGGATAGAGAGATCTGTACCTGTAAAAATACCTCGTCGACCAATAATCGTCATGTTCCGACAAGGCCGTGACTCAGCTGCGCGGTACGTTGCACGCGCTCGGTGCAACTGCACTCGCCGTAACACTTGGACCATGAAAAGAGAGTGTGCGCTCTCTAGTCTGCTCCCAGTAGATATATACAAAGGGTTGGGACGCGGCCTCAACACAGCTTTCCTTCCTTCCTTCGCTCGTTGAAACATATAGATTGCTCTCCATCCATTTTACACGATTGACAATTATGTAAATGACAATAAACTTTGTTTCAAGTGAAAAATACAGATGCTGATAGATATAACTTCCTTGTACCTGTGCAGTGAGATTAAAGAACCCTATCTACAATATATTATTATATCATTTATAATATTTTATAATTATAACATATTATAATAATAACTTCATACATACATACACATGTGTATATTGTAAATAAATTGAGTTCTAACAGTGAACTTATGAAATAACAACATTTAATTATGTTCATTTAAATATTATTTACGAGAAGAAAGGATTATGTATAGTTTATGGGAAAATATGAGAAATGCAAACTTAAAAATTCGCGATAACATATGCAATATTACTGCATATGTGAGAAATAATGGTATTCTTTTCAAGTACCAATATCTTGCAATCATTCACTCATGTTGTTTACACATTGGTTATTATCTGCGGAATTAATATGCTATCAGAAATCAAGATATGTATATAAACGATGTAACGAGTGGTAGATCAGCAATCGTTCGGTACAAGTGTACTCAGAACTGCGTTCAAATTGTGAGAAGAGGATTACGCATGCACTGGTCAGCTTCGACAAAGAAACTATTTTTCAATTACAATGTAATTTTTCCAGTGAAAAAAATCCCCTTGAGAATCTTATTATATTGCATTAGCAACGTTGTTTATTCCTCAAAGTCGCATTTTATAATATATGCGATCGAACTTTGCTGTATCAAATAAAAAAAAAGATTTACTACTTCGTTATAATATTCCATTGCACTATTGAAACAATGAGATGAGAGTGAGCAAAAATTGTGAATGATTTATCGAAGCGTTTTCAAGAAGAGAGTAGTCTTTTGAGAAGCAAATAGTACGCACATGTAATATTGCGTAAAATACGAAGTAGAAAAAATGCGTCGTGTCGTAATGCGTCTCGTAAAAAAAACGCGACACATGCCATAATTATTCATAAATAATCATCTATGATCTATGATCATTTAATATCTCCTTATTGAGTATTTAGAGAGACATACGAAATTATGTGACAACAAATAAAACGCGTTTTATTTGCACAAGATAAACTAAAAGAAAAGACAAAAGTATATATACATATAAAATTTAAGAAATAAGTTCATTGAAAGAGAGTAAATTACTAATGTTCTACATATTTTATCATTATTCAAAACTATAGATATTATAGAATGTTTACAACTATGTTGTTTCTTATCAATTTTAATATAACAGACGTTCGAGTAATCTCGCTTGTGAATCATTTGAAATAAAAATATATGTGCGAAATATGTGTGTGTGTGTGTGTATATATATATATATATGAGAACGAACACACAATGTGCCTGAAAGATCAAATTGTCAATACAATCATAAGATGATATTTTTTGATTATAAAATCCAACATCCCGCATGTATAGCGGGTTGCCTGCAATAATGGGTGTTAAAAAAGAACCTTTGTGTGTGTGTGTGTACATACATATATAATATTGTTCAATTAGATTACAAAACATACAATATCTCTTAATCAATCATATCGTGTTTTACTTTGTCACGTACTATATGAAACAAAACATCCCCCCTCCCCCCGAAAATAGAAAATATAATGAAATTTATGTCATATGCGATCGTGTATTTTAGCGTGCATAATAATTAATGCAGACGCGCTCGAATTTTAAACCCATCTAATCAGACAGCTAAGAGTGATAAAACATTTTATATCATCAAAAATATGCAATTATACTTATTTTACAAACGTGGCTATGTTAATACACATGTCTAAAGTTTGTACTTATTATTGAAAAAAAGTTCTTTTAATTAATAACTTGAATGAAATTTAATAAATTATTGTTTTGATCTACGAATCCATTTATGTGAAGAATTTTTGATAAAAACAAAAAAACATATTAAATAATATCAAATTTCCATTAAATAAAAACCAAAATGACGAGAAAAAACCTCACATATTTTTTTCAATCTTTTTTTCACATTAAAAACGTAGTTTCGTTCTGTTCCTAGATAGAAGGAGAAAAAAGTAAAGATCGAGAGGCAAACACACGCAAGTGTGATTCGAATTTCGAACACAAATTCATGTTGCAAAGTGAAGAATTAGAATTTGATATATATCTGCATTTTCTTCAACTTTTTTATACGCCCTGTATCTTTTGCCATTTCAATTCGCGAAGAGCAACGCGAGACAGATTAAAGGCGCGCAATAAAAGCGCGATATCGCGCGTTTGTGTGCGAGCGAAACAGGGAATCGACACGCGAGAGGAAGGACAGGGACAGAGGTAGAGTCGCGATGTGGGATAGTTGCGATGAGAGCGAGTGCAGCGAGTTGACTTGGATAAGGACGATTGATTTCGTAAAGCCCGAGATGTTCGAGCCCACGGAACAGGGGAAGGTGAGCGGGACTTTTTACCGGATACAGTGATCGGGCGAGGTCCTGCCGAAGGACGATGCGCCGGTCAGAAGAAACTCGATCACGCTGTCGTGATTGCAGACGAGATGACGTTCTCGGAATGCATCCGCCCACATGTATATCTTATCGTGTGTTCAACGGGAAATTCAATCATCACGGAATAATCGCGGAAATGTCGGAACAATAGCATTCGATTAATCGCGTAAATACATCCACTGATGATTTGATCGAGCAACGTTCTATTGTCTCGTGTTTTTCGGTTTAGCGAAGAGGTTAGATTTCCTCCTGGCATTCCACGAATAAACTTCGAGTGACTCGTCCGTTTTTTTCGTCGATCACAAATCTCGCGAGAATCGTACGTAAAAGTCACGTGGCGGGTGATTCATATTCTTCGTGGAATTGAAGTATAATTTGTCCTTGACATTTTGTAATCTGTTTATAAACAGTATCATGGTACGCATTCGTTATCACATACAGTAATTGTCAATTGTTACGTTAAATTATAGTGCAGATCACGTAAGGGTGCTCCGATAGATATGCAATTAATACAATTCTCTGCAAATTTCTACTTGACATGAATGTTATCATTTATGTTATTATTTTGTTGACCTTAGGATCTTTGCATCCACACTGGTGTTGTACTTCGTGGAGCAAATGCTAGAGAAGATGAAGTTCATAGTTCGGGGACACTTAACATTGTGGAATATGTAAGACTTATTGTTATTGTGATTAATATTATTTATACATGTATAAATAGATCCTACAAAGCTCATCTATTTTTATATTGTTATAGAGTTTTGGCAAGTGTATAGAGTGGAAGCCTGTAGAAGATTCTGTGGTGTCGGAATGTCAAGATCAAGATCCAGAATGGTCTTTAGTGGACACACATACAAGAAGAACTCGTACAAACTCGGAAGGTCCAGACTCCCGTACGAGAACAGTTAAAATATTTTTCTCCGATTTAAAGTCGTTTCGAGTGAACCACGGTGGACAACAACTTATATTTATGCAGAGGGATGGTACCACCTATGTTGCCTTCTTTCAGCTATGTAATGCTGAAAGTTTTGTCAATTCACTGAAGGGATTTATTAAATTCGTAAAATCACGTTCGGATAGGAACTTGTATCTCGTTTTGGATGAAGTTGAGACTGTGTTAAAGAAATCCTTCGCCGAGTTGGATCTGTTTCAAGAGAATACTTCAGATTATGTATGGAAGTTTGTGAAAAACTTACATAATCGTCCTTATGAAACAACAATGGAGGCTTTCAGTAAACTCGCAGATATTTGGTGTAAGCGGATAGATTTATGTTTTACTAAAGTCAATGCGTTATAATTTGCTGTAGAAGTAAGCATTTTTAAAAGCATACATTATATATGACACATTATGTATATAATGTGTCTTATATAATATATACTTTTAAAAACGCTTTTATCCATATATAATTACGCATGTGCACAGACACGTATGTGTGCGATACACATATTACATTCACATAATTATATTATAGTGTATAAAGAGCCAATAAAGCGGCCTGTTGAAGAGGCAGTCGCCGACCTATTAAATCAATCTCTTACAATCGATTCTCATCCACGTGTATCTGTATCTGTATCTGGAGAAGGATCCGGAGAAGAATACGAAGTAATTGGAGTTGGAGTGGATTTACCTCCACGACCACAATGTCCGCGTGGTACATAACATTTTATTAATATATAAATATAAAAATTAATATATAACAACACAGAGAAATTACAATATACCATAGAATTCCTATATATAAAATTTTTAATCACATGTATGTATTATGTATTTAAATAAGAGTTTTATTTATTTTATCAGGTACACCATTGACACAAGAACAGTGGGAAAAGAGTAAAGATTCGGAAGGAAGAATTATTAATCCAGAGGTTATCAAAGAAATCATCTTTCGAGGGGTATTTATCTAACATTTTTTTCAATGATGATATTTTAAATTTAATATGTGTATGTGACATAAACTCTATGATATGTGTGATAATTTGTTTAGGGTATTGTTCCATCATTGCGCTTTGAAGTATGGAAATTTCTATTGAATTATTATCCATGGAAATTGACACATAATGAAAGATTAGAATTGAAGAGAAAAAAGACTGATGAATATTTTACAATGAAATTGCAATGGCGTACGTTCACACCTGCGCAAGAGAGTCGATTTTCCGACTATAGAGAGCGAAAAAGTTTGATAGGTAAAGCAATTATCCTCTTATCATTTATATAAGAATAAAATATTTTTACGTTTTTAAGAATTATATATCTTTTAATCTCTTGTTTCAGAAAAGGATGTAAATAGAACAGATCGAACACATGCTTATTATGCAGGAGATAATAACCCTCATTTAGAACAATTGTATGACATACTCATGACCTACGTAATGTACAATTTCGATTTAGGATATGTTCAGGGTATGAGCGATCTGCTCAGTCCTATTTTATTTTTAATGGATAACGAAGTTGATGCGTTTTGGTGTTTTGTTGGATTCATGGATAAAGTGGTAAGTTTGATATCCTTTGCATAATAGTATACAGTGCCAATGCTTGCAAGTATATGCAATTTCTATTATTTTAAAACAGAGCACCAATTTTGAGATGGATCAAAAAGGCATGAAAGCGCAATTATGCCAATTGCATACTTTATTATGCACTTCAGAACCACAGTTGGCATACTACCTGAATAGACATGATTCTGGCAATATGTTCTTTTGCTTTCGATGGTTGTTGGTACTCTTTAAACGAGAATTTAGTGCGATCGATATATTAAAATTATGGGAAATACTGTGGACGGGTTTACCTTGCAAAAACTTTCATTTGCTTATATGCGCAGCTATTTTGGACACAGAGAAGAATATTTTAATAGAAAATAATTATGGATTTACGGAAATATTGAAGGTAATTTTCAAAACATTTTTTTTTTTATGCAACAATGTTAATTATCTCTATCAAATTCTGAAAAATTGTATAATGTTACTGTTTACAGCATATAAATGATTTGTCACTTCATATTGAATTACCTTGGACAATCTCTAAGGCAGAAGGTATTTACTATCAGTTAATGTCCATAGAAGATCAGATTCCTGATGATGTTCGTGAAATTATCGGATTGGAGCGATTGCATAAAACGACATCAATGAATGGAAGCGATGATGAGGCGACTGGTAATAATACCCGAGTAAATGGAGCTCGAGTTAATAATTCGAGAAGAAATAGTTCAAATAGCGCCAATGTCAAATTAGGAGACGATGAAGTATCGTTCGAACGTGGATTGAATATGACATATATGTGAGGTCAGGACTGGACCTTTATAATGATTTACTAACAAAAACTGATTGAAAGTCTCTCAATTCGAAGAATCAAATATCTATTACAATTTCTATCTGAGATCTTATACATATTATTTCAAAAATATTATTGACAATAATTTCCATGTGCGGTTTTCAACGAAAATTAGATAAAAAAAACAAGCAATGCTTCGAGAATACTTTGAAAAAACATAAATAACAATAGCATATTTCCAAACAGTAATCAGATTTTTTTTTAATTGATGATAGAATATTTTCTTTTTCTTTAAATATTATGATTGACTGATTGTAATTATAAGCTTGAAATTCTAAAGCATAGAAAATGAATGTAATGGATACATTCTCAAAAATAACTAAGTAGTTGAATTTTGAGATATTTATAATATTTATTGTATAGAGGAAGACGAAAAGAGAGACAGATATTACAGTATTTGTGTATGCAAAATATGTATAGGTATTTCAGTGCAAAAAAAACTTTGTCTTACTGTAAATGGCTGTAAAGTGCAGAAACAGGATAAAAGTAGCCTCTCTGGATCTTGATAAGTCTTATGTATGCATAACATTCACTTTAGTTAAAACCTCTTTTTTAGATTTGTATAAAACCTCACAACATTACTGTATATTTCTAATAAAAATCACCTATTTAATCTTTCATACATTTTTGTATTTTTCTCATTTTATGTGTCAATATTGAAAATTTATGGTATCTTTATATAGTATGGTATTTTAAGAAATTTATTCTCTGTTCAGAATTGAATCTGTAGAAAAAAAAACTTGCAATGCCTTGTTTTGCGTATTATAAAACTAATTCAGAAATTATGATTATTTAATATTGTCAGCTTACATTAATATATCATTTTGTGTTTTCTATCTATAAAATAATACAAATATAGAGATTATAATACAAAGAAAGATGTACATTAAAAAAGCAGTTATCATCGTTTATATAAAAATAAATGTTTTTACATTTTGAAATAAGGATGTACTCTAATTAAAATTAATATATAAAATATCCGTCTGTTTTCTCCTCTCGCTCTTGCATGTCAAGTTTTATTTAGTGTACTAAATTTCTAATATTCAAAAACATAAAAAATTGATAGAAAAAGCAGATGCTTGATGAGATATCAGCAGATTCCATCGTTTCGAATTACGACGTGAGTATGAAAATGTAAACGATGAAGTTTTTGACGTAAATATTCAACTAATTTTTGTAAAAAAATAGTCTGTCCGAGGTATGGAATTTGTCACCACGAAACGGCGCAAAAAGTCGAAGAGAAAGCAATATCTGAGGAGAAGAAAACGATTGCACGAGCGAATTAAAGTTGAGGTTAAGTCTGCTAAACATTGGCAAGTCTTCCCGGAACGTATTAATACTTTCGATGGGCGAGAAATACTAGGAACGAGCACGATGCAGGCTGATACTTTTTGGAAAAATTACGTAATAGCCCAGGAATGGCAAAAAAGGTAGGTTTATAAAATAGATAAATATATTCTGCGCTTTTTCTTTCTCATTCCTATAATTTTTTTCTTTCATCGATAAATTTATTAAAAAAATTTATGGATCGCATTAGAGAAAAATAATTATAATTTAAGTGTACAAAATAAAATAGACTCCAGCTTCTTGCAAAAGATTTAATTATTAAATTTTAAATTACTGCTTGCAGACATAATATAACCTGGTGGAGATCACGCTGCCTTGCTCTTGAATATGAAAATGAAATGCTGCGCAATAAAGTAAGATTGTTAGCTCAGCATCGTGCCTATCCTAATACAGTAACTCAGGAAAACAATCATTATTATAAAGAGAATAATGATGAAGACGCACAGGAAGAAAACTATACGGAATACAATTCAGATGTTGAAGATGTTGAATTTAATGTGACTGAAGATATGCTAAAGTTTTTTGAGACGAGTGAGAGACACAGAAGACAGTTGAAGCATACATCTAAGAATATTATGGATAAGAAGGAAGATCTTGTAGAAGAAATTCCCATCATCGATGGTGCTGAAAGTATTTGTGCAAGAAAAGAAGATGCAGACTTGTTATATGGTAATGATAGTTCCAAAATATTAGCAATAGAAACTGCTCTACAGACTGCGACAAACAAATATAAAGATACCTTCAATCCTCAATATTGGCCAAATATTCCTCTCAAACCTTAGAGTACTAAGGTTAGTCTAGAATATTATTTTCAAGTTTAATGTATTTTGAATGTACTTAAAAAATATATCATGGTAAATTTCTATATTAATGTCATCACTTCTAATTTGCTTCAAAATTTACATGAAGCTTCTTTTTAGTCTACAATTAAGATATATGATGTTTTCAAGCCAAGCAAACAATATGTTGTCTTTGGAAAAAATCGTCAAGTAGCGTTTTTTCCTAAAGACAATATATTTTGTTTCCCGGCTTAAAAACATCATATATTTTTGTAGACCAAAAAGAAGCTTTCTATAAATTTTGAAGCAAATCAGAAGTGACGTTAATATAGAAATTTATCTTTTGAGTATAATTGCGAAATTCATTATATGAGAGTTTTATGCCCTCAAACATTTTTGTAACAAGGACAGAGTGTGGAAAAATAAATGTTATATTATGATTACCTAAAAGAAAGATGCATACATCATTTTATCATATAATTTCTTAAATCTTTTTTTATATAAAGATAATTTCTTATTTCTTTTTGCGGAATTGCGCTCTAGTTAACTTCTGGTTATTAATCTACATATACGGATAATGTTATATATGTATACATGCAATTCACTCACCGATGCACAACAGCAGAGCTCTATAGTACAAAGCGTTGATCTATAACCTATAACATATAAAAAACACAAATTATATGTATACAAAATAGTTTTCAAAATAATTAATATTTGAAAAAGTCAATAATGCGCAATGAAACTTTTATTTGTACCGTGAAATATATTTAATAAAATTACATCATAAAAATTATTTTAATTATTTCTTAGATCTGAATTTATATACAATCTTAATAAAATTTAATTTTTAAAAACCAATTAAATAATTATAAATTGTATAAACAATATTAAAATTATACACATATATGTGTGTGTGTGTGTGTGTGTGTGTGTGTGTGTGTGTATAATACATTTTTTCATTATTAATTGTCTTAATTATAATAAAGTTTAATGTAATATTTTTTTTATTTTTCTGTGTAAATTGCTTTAAATATTCATATTCATTTTTTTCTGAAATTATATTTTAAAATTTTATTCCAAATTCTTAATATTAAACTTTTTTTAAACTTATTTTAATAAAAATTTAAATAATAAATTATATAAATTTTATATATATATATATATATATATATATATATATATATAATTATATATTTATTTGTGTATATCTAAATAATATTAATTTATATAAATTTGTTTCAATTATAATCTGCTTACCACATAGTTGCTCCGCCGTTGCCCGATGCCTCCCCGGACCTCCTCTTTTACTCCTACTCGTACTTTTACTCTATATCGAGTCTTTATGCACTTACACAATCACACACGCTCGCGAAAACACGATTAATTACGACAATACGCACATTTATCAACAAAATAAAATAATCGCACTTGGGCACTCCCGACCGTTAAACGTACGCGACTCTTTGAACGATACTTTTGATCTTAATCGCGCGATTTCGTGCGCAACTCCCGACATTCGTACGTGACTTCATCTCTCGCGGCACTCCCGCTTTTAATCGTACGCGTATTTTATGCGCTTTTCTTAATTATATGCGACACATATTTGAGAGAGAGAGAGAGAGAGAACAACACGCGATAATTATAATTATACGAAACTACGTTCCGCGCGGTGCAACGTACGAAATTTACGCGGGATTGTGGGATGTCGCCGCAGTGATGCCAACTGTCTAATTCGAAATTATCAGTCACGATCAATCATTGAAAAATCGATTAACATAGAGCGCCTCACTCGGCGTGACAAGCAGTGCTTCGAATAATATTTTGATCGACCAATCAGAAGAAAGAAAAATATTTTCCTCTTTTTTTTTTTTTTTTTAATCGGGACAGAAAAACATTTTTCTCTTCTAGATTTAAAAAAATCGTTCACAAGAGGAAAATATTTCTTTTTAATTCTTATATAATTTTGAATTTATATAATAATAGAATTTATATAATATTATTTTTATAATTTATTTTTATATAATATTAGGCAACATTTCCTATATACAAACAATTTTCGCTACAATAATCCGCAAGATTACTTTAATTCTTATTATTATTATTAATCCATAAATATCAAAATGATTGCTATTTATTCAAACAGATATATATGTATACATAGATATATTGCGCGATTTATTCATTTGACACAGAAATTGAAATGAGAGAAAAATGGAATTTTAATTTATTGTTAATTTAATAAACTGTTAATTGTGTAATAATTTTTATGGACAATATTAATTTTTTTTATAATTATTTTTATTTTCAAATAAAGAGAGTAAAATAAGCATATATGTACATGAATCACCGGATCGAATGATTTAGATAATGAAAAGTGCGGTAATGTTTTAACCGATTTATATGTTATTATTCAATTTAATATACAATAAACAAAATATTCAGCATAGAATTATAAAGCGTCAGGGTCGGATTAACCTAATATGCGGTCCTAGGCAGATTTTGGTGGGGGCCTATGTAGGATTTTTTGAAAATTAATTGAACATTTGAGCACTAAAAAAGGAACTGTAATTAATATAATATAAATAATAACTAATAGTGAAATGCATCATTAACCATTTACGAATTTATTTATAAAATATAATTTTTTTGGTTATTAACAAAATTTTTCTTCATTGGTTGGTGGGGGCCTTTTCGTGGTGGGGGCTCATAGGCAGTGCCTAGTTTGCCTATGCGTTAATCCGGCCCTGTAAAGCGTTAAATATTCGATATAACATTTTGGAGCGACAATATATCGGCCTTTTAACGAACACATACGCGTGACGTAAGCATTCGCAGTCGAGCGGCGACACTCGAGTCGGCAGGTAGGTGAAGCGCTCTCCGTATTTTATTTCTTGAAATGCGATTCTTTACAAACAATTATCAAGCTAGTAACAGTTAATTACCTAATTAAATACAGTTTTATATTTAATTGTCATTATAATTATCATTTCCCAATAGATAGAGTAAAATAACAACGAATCCTACGAAGCATACATATGAATCGCCGGATCGAACGATTTGAGTTAGAGTTGTAATGTGTACCGATTCATATATTCATAATGAATTAAATGCGCGAGAAGCAGCATATTCGGCATAGAATAAAGAATAAAGCTTAAATATTCGATATAACATTTCAGAGCGAAGATACATCGGCTGGCGCACCGCTTTGAAGTTTGTTTATGACGCGTACATGTGCGTACTTCGTACTACAGCCATTTGCACGGCGACACCCGAGCTGGCGGGTAGTGGAAGGTTCTGTGTGCATTTCTCGAAACGCAATTAATCTCTACGAACAATTAGTGATTATCAGGTAATTACCATCAATTAATTAACGTTACGATTAAAGATTCATAGATATGTATCACAAGTTCCAATAGTTTAGTAACGAAAAATCGACATTACTCTTTTTTCGCCACTCCGAGATTGAGCAATTATTTTTATAAATTTGATATTATAAAAAAGAGCAATACTTTGAATGATTTAGTAAATGATTTGGCTTATCAACCTTAAGGAAATACTGATAAATATTCGAGATAAAATCAGTAACAAAATAAAAAAAATAGCAATTAAGTGGTACTCAAAACAAAGATGCATACATCATATAATTTCTTAAATCTTCTTTTATATAAAGTTAACATATAATTCCTTAACTCTTTTTTCGAAACGGTTCGTTTACTGGTGCCAGTCAGTGTCAGTTACGGGACGCGCAACACGTCGCGACAAGATCGCCAAGATGATGATGGGGGAGGGGGGGGGGAGGGGCGGCCGGGTACGTGCGACGTGCGAGCTCGGCTCGGCGATCCGAGCAACCCCCACCCTCCACCATTACAATTTGATCATTTTGTCGCAACGTGTTGCGCGTCCCGGAACTGGCACTGACCGACACCAGTAAACGAACCGTTACGCGAGTTTCCCGGCCGAGATTAATTTCGCGCGTGCAATCGAGATCGTGATGTTGGTACACGCGACGCGATCGGATTTATACGATAATTAACGGCGTAAAGACATTAATTAATACTGGTACTTTCGTGAACCGGCAATAAAGCGACCGTTGATTACGAACGAAGTGAAAGTATATAAGAAGGCAGCATTCTAGATTGTGTTCGGAAATATGTTCACCTAGAGTGAAGAGCTTTATTGACTAATCAGGAAAAAGAGATCCTCGGTCTCTGATTGGTCGGTCAAATGCTGCATTTTGATGAATATATTTCCGAACACAATCTATGTAGAATGCTGCCCTCTTATGCATTTCCGCATTGTTCGTGATCAACGGTCGCCCGCTCATCGTCGGTCCACGAAAGTACGAGTATTAATTAGTGTGTTTACGCCGTTAATTATCGTATAAATCTCGCGTACGTTTATTTGTGCCAGTCTGTGGCAGTTACGGAACGCGCAACACGTCGCGACAAGATCGCCAAGTTGGAGTGGTGGGGGTCGCCGAGCTCGCACGTACTCGGCCGCCCCCCTTCCATTCCAACTTGGCCATTTTGTCGCGACGTGTTGCACGTTCCGTAACTGGCACTGACCGGCACCAGTTATAAACGAACCGTTACGCGATATTCACGGCCGACGAGATCAATCTCGCGCGTGCGATCGAGATCGTGATGTCGGCACACGCGACGCGATCGGATTTATACGATAATTAACGACGTAAAGACACTAATTAATACTCGTACTTTCGTAGACCGGCGATGAGCGTGCGGACCGTTGATGACGAGCAATTCAAAAGTGTACTAGAAGGCAGCATTCTAGATTGTGTTAAAAAGTATTGTATATATAAAATATAGCGCCAATTCGGGAATATCGGCGACTCCCGAGTGCGTCGCGGGGAAGTCGCCATCGTCGTTCGAGAAGGCTCTCCGAGAAGTTGGCCTTGAAAACAGCGGCGACGTGAAAATGGAGCATCGGTCGTGCGCGAATAAGCTCTCGCGTTTCTCGCGTTTTGCCGAAACGCGTCGAAGATTGTGATGGTTAAAACCCGGGCGTCGCCGCTCGTCGCGGCAATATTCTACATTGTGTTCGCAAATATATAAAGTATAGTGTGAATGTAGCGCCAATTCGGGAATATCGGCGACTCCCGAGTGCGTCGCGGGGAAGTCGCCATCGTCGTTCGAGAAGGCTCTCCGAGAAGTTGGCCTTGAAAACAGCGGCGACGTGAAAATGGAGCATCGGTCGTGCGCGAATAAGCTCTCGCGTTTCTCGCGTTTTGCCGAAACGCGTCGAAGATTGTGATGGTTAAAACCCGGGCGTCGCCGCTCGTCGCGGCAATATTCTACATTGTGTTCGCAAATATATAAAGTATAGTGTGAATGTAGCGCCAATTCGGGAATATCGGCGACTCCCGAGTGCGTCGCGGGGAAGTCGCCATCGTCGTTCGAGAAGGCTCTCCGAGAAGTTGGCCTTGAAAACAGCGGCGACGTGAAAATGGAGCATCGGTCGTGCGCGAATAAGCTCTCGCGTTTCTCGCGTTTTGCCGAAACGCGTCGAAGATTGTGATGGTTAAAACCCGGGCGTCGCCGCTCGTCGCGGCAATATTCTACATTGTGTTCGCAAATATATAAAGTATAGTGTGAATGTAGCGCCAATTCGGGAATATCGGCGACTCCCGAGTGCGTCGCGGGGAAGTCGCCATCGTCGTTCGAGAAGGCTCTCCGAGAAGTTGGCCTTGAAAACAGCGGCGACGTGAAAATGGAGCATCGGTCGTGCGCGAATAAGCTCTCGCGTTTCTCGCGTTTTACCGAAACGCGTCGAAGATTGTGATGGTTCAAACCCGGGCGTCGCCGCCCGTCGCGAACGAAATAAAGTAACGCGAGTGTAAAGTGTTTCGAAGCTGTGCTTCTACGAGGACATTTCCCGACGCAGAGGTCTTCCGACAGGAAAAATGGTGCCGGCGAAATGTGAGTCAAATTATTTATATCATTATTTATTGATCAAAGAAAAATATACACCTAAGTATTGATAATCGTAAATCTCAGCAGCAAATTTTGGAATCGCAAAATATAATGGGTCTTTTATTTTCATATATATATATATATATATTTATTTTCCTTAGACAACATATTTTCACAATTGTACTTGATAAAACAAGAAAAAACGTGAAAACCGCATAGGTCTACCTGTTATAGTTTCAGAGATATCGATGTTTCCACTTTTTCCCAGTTTTACGTCGGGCGTAGAAAAATTTCTGGCCCGACGTAAAAGTGGAAAAAGTGAAATAAATCGATATCTCGGAAAATATAATAAATAGAGACATGCGGTTTCCACGTTTTTACTAGTTCTGTCAATAACTATTAATGCTCCGAGCCTGATTATCAGAAATGTCAAAAAATTTTTATTCAGCGGGACTTAGAAATTTGTCGACGTATGTCAAAAATTTTCTAACAGGTCTGATGATCAGGCTTTGATCATTAATAGATACTGATAGAACTAGAAAAAGCGTGGAAACCGCATGTCTCTATCTATTATAGTTTCCGAGATATCGATTTATTTCACTTTTTCCACTTTTACGTCGGGCCAGAAATATTTCGACCCGTCATACGAAAATTTGCGATAACTTTTTATATAACAATCTCAGTGCTTCGAGCATTAATAGTTATTGGTAAAACTCGTCAGGTGCTACCCAAAATTGTCAAGAAAACTATCAAAATTAAAAAAAATTTTTTTTTAAAGTTGACATACGTCGAAAAATTTCTATGTCCCACGGAATAAAATTTTTTTTACAGTTCTGATAATCAGGCTCGGAGCATTAATAGTTATTGACAGAACTAGTAAAAACGTAGAAACCACATGGCTCTATTTATTATAGTTTCCGAGATATAGATTTATTTCACTTTTTCCACTTTTACGTCGGGCCAGAAATATTTCGACCTGTCATACGAAAATTTGCGATAACTTTTTATATAACAATCTCAGCGCTTCGAGCAATAATAGTTGTTAATAAAACTCGTCAGGTGCTACCCAAAATTGTCAAGAAAACTACCAAATTAAAAAAAATTTTTTTTTAAAGTTGACATACGTCGAAAAATTTCTATGTCCCGCGGAATAAAATTTTTTTTACAGTTCTGATAATCAGGCTCGGAGCATTAATAGTTATTGACAGAACTAGTAAAAACGTGGAAACCGCATGGCTCTATTTGTTATAATTTCCGAGATATCGATTTATTTCACTTTTTCCACTTTTACGTCGGGCCAGAAATATTTCGACCTGTCATACGAAAATTTGCGATAACTTTTTATATAACAATCTCAGTGCTTCGAGCATTAATAGTTATTGGTAAAACTCGTCAGGTGCTACCCAAAATTGTCAAGAAAACTATCAAAATTAAAAAAAATTTTTTTTTAAAGTTGACACGTCGAAAAATTTCTGTCCCGCAAAATAAAATTTTTTTTACAGTTCTGATAATCAGGCTCGGAGGATTAATAGTTATTGACAGAACTAGTAAAAACGTGGAAACCGCATGTCTCTATTTATTATAGTTTCCGAGATATAGATTTATTTCACTTTTTCCACTTTTACGTCGGGCCAGAAATTTTTCTATGTCCCGATGTAAAACTGGGAAAAAGTGAAAAAAATCGATATTTCGGAAACTATAATAGATAGAGACATGCGGTTTCCACGTTTTTATTAGTTCTGTCAATAACTATTAATGCTAGAAGCCTCATTATCAGAACTGTTAAAAAATTTTTATTCAGCGGGACATAGAAATTTTTCGACGTATGTCGAGTCAAAAATATTTATTTTAAAGTTTTGATAGTTTTGTTGACAATTTTCGGTAGTAACTCACGAGTTTTACCAATAACTATTAATGCTCGAAACGCTATGATTGATATATAAAAAGTTATCGCAAATTTTCGTATGACAGGCGACTTTAAATTTCTGACCCGACGTAAAAGTGAGAAAAAGTGAAATAAATCAATATTTCGGAAACTATAATAGATAGAGCTATGCGGTTTCCACGTTTTTACTAGTTCTGTCAATAACTATTAATGCTCCGAGCCTGATTATCAGAAATGTCAAAAAATTTTTATTCAGCGGGACTTAGAAATTTTTCGACGTATGTCAAAAATTTTCTAACAACTCTGATGATCAGGCTTTGATCATTAATAGATATTGATAGAACTAGAAAAAACGTGGAAACCGCATGTCTCTATTTATTATAGTTTCCGAAATATCGATTTATTTCACTTTTTCCACTTTACGTCAGGCCAGAAATTTAAAGTCGATCTGTCATACGAAAATTTGCGATAACTTTTTATATATCAATCTTAGCGCTTCGAGCATTAATAGTTATTGGTAGAACTCGTGAGGTGCTACCCAAAATTGTCAACAAAAGTTTAAAAACTTCAAAAAAATTTTTTATTTATCGGAACAGAAAAATTTCTGGCCCGACATAAAAGTGGGAAAAAGTGAAAAAAATCGATATTTCGGAAACTATAATAGATAGAGCCATGCGGTTTTCACGTTTTTTCTTGTTTTATCGAGTACGATTCAGAATAACATTTTTCACCAGAACTTGATATTTTAGAAATATATTCGATATTGAAAGTACGTTTTTTTAATCTAAAAATTTCAGAATTTGTTTAAGAAATAATCAGGAACTATGTAACTATTTAAATGAATCTTAAAACTCTGCTCAGAACTATTTGAACTCGATGTGTAAAAAAATGTGAAGTTGGCACACCTATTTTCGAAATTGATTTTTATTATCGTAATGACCGGAACTATTTCTAAAAATTATCAAGAACTCTTTTTATGATTCTAAGTAACTCAGAACTCTTAACAGAACTATGATATCATAATATAAGGGTGCCAACTTCACACCCTTAACTATTGGAACTATTGAACACAGAATTTATTATTTTAATTAATATTTTTACGATAAATTTATATTACGAATGTTTTATAATTTATAATGTTTATTCGATCAATTTCTATGTCAATATGGAACTGTTATTGATAGCTTAATCGCACGCAATTAGTTAACAAAAGATTTTAGAAACAAGATGAATAAAAAATAAAATTGAAACATGATATTCCTAATTGAAAATTTAACTTGCATACAAAATTAAACTATTTCGCATTATAGAACTAGTTCGCATTATATTATACTTGCGCATTAATTTTTTTAATTATGCAGACAGAAAAAGTATTCAAGCAATTAAGTAACTATAGAAATAACTCAATATGTACAATCTCGAAATTCATCTATTACGAAACATAAACATTTTATTTCTTTATGACAAAACTCCTACAGATATTCTTCTTGATATATATAATCTGAAATTATATAGTCCGAAAAGAAAAAAACAAATAGAAGCGAAGGAATTTACCATAATGCAGTAGACTTACAGCGCCGTATACATTGATGTTTTGTGGGAAATTTTACTCTTTTTTTATATAAAATTTTAAACATTCTCACATAGCGATATAATAAAATAAAACATTAATTCTTATTCTGCAGATATTGATATACTCTGTAACAAATGAATAAATTACTTAGCAGTTTTTTTTATGTTGTTGCAAATTACGATAAACAAACGAAATATGAAAGCATTTGGGACCTTAGTATTGTTCCTAATATTCTTACGTTACTGCATTCCGTGTAAGCATCCTAAAAATATCGCTTTTATCAAGCTCATCTTCAAAGTTTTATATTATGGTCTCGAACGAATTATTACTCTAAAAAGCAATTAGCAGAGGTGGGATTTTATTCCACGAGAGATTAGATATGTTGTTTTTATTGCGATTTATGTTTGATAGATTTGGACGACGATAATCCCTGGGAAAAGTATTATTTTTGGAATCGTAAATGCTTTTATATATTCGAAAGGTAAATTTCTATAACGTTCATCACTTCTGATTTGCTTCAAAATTTACAGGAAGCTTCTTTTTGGTCTACCAAGATGTTTTTAAGCCGGGCAAACAATATATTGTTTTTAGGAAAAAACGCTACTTGACGATTTTTCCTAAAGACAACATATTGTTTGCCCGGCTTGAAAACATCATATATCTTAAATCTTAATTGTAGACTAAAAAGAAGTTTCGTGTAAACTTTGAAGCAAATCGGAAGTGATGAACGTTAATATAGAAATTTACTTATATCATATTTTGCATAAATCATAAAATGTTACTAAATTATTCTATTTATCTTAGATTTCATTTTTTTATATTTTATTACATTTTATTTGTCTAGCATTCCTCTCCGTTAATACATGAGATGATCAAGAGAGTTACCTTAATATTTCTGCATTCGAATAGCATTTACATGTCCTTGCATATGTATGTAACAAAGAGATACGCAATTAGAAAATTAGAAAATTCAAATATATATATATATATATATATATTATTTTTCAAATATTTTCCTGAGAAATCATAATATAACATTTATTTTTCTACAATCTATACTTGTTACAAACATTTTTGAGGGCATAAAACTCTCATATAATGAATTTCAGCAAAAACGTATCTTGTGATAATTACGGCTAATAGTCGTAACAGCGAAAAGAAAGACAAATGTCTTGATAGGCAATCGTTTCCGTAAAAAAAATAAAATAAAATAAAATAATTCAGAGTACAGTAGACAATTGCATATAATAGAACTTTACTTTTATAATAGAATATAGTCGGCGTACTACGCGAATGAAAGATTTGCTCGCGATTTTGATAATTTTCTCTCGAAATAGGAAAATTATACGCGATTCGCATAAAACTGAATCGCAGAGAACGCAACATATATTAAATTTGCAGAGGTGTAAGATTGAGTCAATCGTGCCCAGAAGCACATTATCAAGTTATTTCTTTCGCTTGAGTCGCGCAGTAACCGCGCACGGCCATAAATGACACCCATCATAATGAAATATGTCGGGGGAGGAAAGCAATTAATAGTAAGATACTAATCTAAAACGACGGGACACAATTATATTCACATAATTATTACTCGAATCGGAAATAATTGATCCGCACTCTATCACTCTATTGCAGTCCGAAAACAAAAAATATTGTTTCATGACACACATTGCATTTACAATACAAGCATGAGCGCGCAAGTGCATAGAAAAAATGAGATGATAAAAATAAAGAAAATGCGTGCAAGGCGCGAAGATGTAAAATTAAATTTCGCGTTTTACGCACAAAATGGAAAAAACTGGGGAAATTTGCGTCGAAAACGCAGCTGGTAATTCGATCCGCCCTCGTAGACTCGTCGCGTCGTCGAAATACGATACGCGCTCTACAAGAAATAGTCGGCGAAGCTTCTGCGCGATCTCCGCGATTTCTAAAACATATATAACACGTGTAACGTTTAACATATAAAAAAACATAGCGAGATGTAATGCCCAATTCCTGGCAATATCGGCTTCTGACAAGTGTGAGTGCGTCGCGGGGAAGTTGCCTTTGTCGTTCGAGAAATGCGAAATGCCGCGCGCGTGTAACTTGCCTAGGCTGCTGCAACTCCTGCGTGGATATAACGTGCGAGGTAAAGTAGTTGAAAATTAAGTATTCAAGGCTCTCTCCTAGTCATTCTCTTTTGTCGTTGATTGAACGTGGCGTTGCTAGAATTCTGCATTCAAGACTCAACAACGCCCGCGAGAAAACGCGAACGTTGCGCAAAAAGCGAGACCGCGTGGAAGCGCGCACGTCGAGAGTTCAAAGTATGTGAAACAATAATGATATAAGTTGAGATTTTACACGAAAGCCGAAGGTATTTAAAATTTAACTAGCATTTTTAAATTTACTTAGCAGTTTAGTCGGTATTTCGCGAGAGAGCTCGTAAGATTTAAATTTATCGAGACAGGTTATATGTTGTGATTGAAAGGCTCTCGAGCCGTGAACGAAACGTTTCGATAAGGGGGACATCGTGCCGCCGCATAATTTGGGGAAACGAGAGACAGCTCCAGCAATATATCGGAGATAGATCAGGACGCGTCTCTGTTCGGATCGTCAGTATATGTTATCTGTAGACCGAACCCGCGGACATGGACCGTAGGATTCTCAAACCAGTCCGTGAGACTCGAGACAACGATACCTCCGTTAGGAAGAGAGCTCCTAATTATCGAAATAACGCGTGTCGCGGTGCCGAACCCCCGCTTACGGTGTCGGGTCGAACTTCTATCTTTCTACCATACTCCCACGGAATATTCGAACGCGATTCTTGAGGTTTTTCCTTCGAATCTAAATTATTCTAGCCGCGCGAGTCGGTGCTTTTTTCTATCTTTTTTTCCCTCCCCCGAAGATAAATGTAAACGTGAAGGAAGTTAAGATTGTCTACATTGTTTATCCAAGATAGAACAAAGTATGCTTTAATTGAGACTTATAAGTCTGAAGATATAACAAGGAGTTATCGAATAAAATTAACAATTATCATTTTAACGCTATTTCATAGCAACTATAAATGTCATCATTATATCGATACAGGTATGCATAGTAAATATGACTGGTTCAGCTTCTGCATCATACAGTATTATTTTTTTTTTGTTCGACAAGCTATGACTTATAGACGGCAAGTTTCCAATCAGTGTAGAACACGTAACATGCAAAATGTCCTTCTCTTCTTTTCCCGGTAAACCGGTCGGTCCTACGCAAAGTGGCTGCGCGCTCGGGAGAGTCGTTTCATATTCCCTCTACAACTTTCATTTAGATCTTTATCGATCAACTTTCACGGTGTGCTCGCGTATTGCACTTCACTGCTTCGTTCTTGACTGTGGTCTTGTACTGTGGAATATTTAATATCCGTGTGATTCGTATACATTCAATTTACTTTTCACCCTTCAATTTATATCGATGACGATCATTACGGAACTTTCATAAATTGTTATAAATATCTTAATTAATTCAGGAATTAATAACGAATACAACACGCGCTATGTAAAGAACGAATGGTTCAAATATTAACTTTTATGAATATATACGTATATATGTAATAATTCTAACACTTTTGCATTGTACGGTAATTATTGTCCATTATTCGTGAATAAGCGTTTTATCAAACCGCTTTCTTTAACGTTATGTATTTTTTCAGTACAACGCGTTTACTTTTTACTAAATATACAAGAAGTAAAATTATAAAATTGATATTGCACATTTTTGCAATTACATAAGCTTTTAAAGCAATTTATCTTTAATTACGAAGAACCGCGTTCTTTGAAAAAAAGAGAGATGCGAAAAAAGTATTCATTTTAGCGAAGTGCTCGAAATTTCTATCTTGTTAATTTTCAGAGATCGAGCGCGAATGTCTTTTATTTTTATTTTCTTTTCGTGCGCAATTTTGCCCTTCCATCATCGCGCCCTAAAATCGTTCTACCGTGCATTTGCAATCTCATCGGATGTTTTAAGATCCACCTCCATCGTACAAGATGAAGTCGCCATAAATAAATAAAAAAAAAAAAAAAATCAGGACGGAAAGAGAAGTAGCGCTTGCTTGCATGCTTTTTATCGCGTTTGTGTCATTAGCGGTCCCGATGAGTCTTATAAGTTCATATCAGAGAATCGTGTCGAGAGAGCAAAAATTCGCGAAATCTTCTGAAAGGATGTCGAGGACAAGGAGACGCCGTGAAGGCACCTGCGACCATTCGCCTTATTAGGTTTCTACTTCCTTCGCTCCTCCCTGCGTCACCCTTCTTTTCCCATCCTCTCCCCTGTGCAACTCTTAAAAATCATGGCTGCACGTAACCGTCTACTGATTATATGGATTCGGCGATGATTTCTGATGATGCCCCCGACCCCCGAAATGGTAAAATAATACAGTGTCATGTCCTAGCCTGGACCCTTTGGGTTCCGTGGGCCGGTTCGTTAGCGGGGCCTTGGCGCGAGGCACCCTGTCATTATGCGGCTGGTCTCCATCACCCCCACCAGTATCCAATTTTCGGCGCCTCTCCATACAACCAACGCGGGCTCGACAAATCCTCTCCCTTCGTCGTGCCGCCCTCCTTTCTTTTTCCGCCGCGTATTCCTCTCCTCTCTCGCCGGAGGCCCCCGTCGTCTTTCTCGGTGCTACTATTTTACGCCACCGTTTCGCGACATTGTCCGCGTTTGTACCGCGCATCGCGTGAATCGTGAATCGTCGTGAGAAAATATTCCCGACTTCTCTTTCTCCCTCTTTTGTATTTGCTCGCGTACGCTTTCCGCCGCATTACGCGTCCACGGTTGTTAACTCTTTTCAGGGCGAAGAAAGGCCTATAAATGTACGGAACTTTGCAAAAATTGTACTTGTAACGTTTGTGCAAATGTTTTTCTTCTCTTTATAAAATAAAATAATTCAACTTTCATTCTTTACTGCATTGTGAGAATATACAATGCGACCATTTTCTTGTAGAATATTTGTCAGAACATTTTTCAGAAGAACAATCGATCGAGCGAAAATCGATATTAGACAATTTTAATTTAAAGACATAATAAAATTAAAGATTGAAAATATTTTTTAACGAGCATAATATTTTTAGTTTTTCTATTTCTCTGCGAGTGAAAGGAAATGAGATAGCAGATTATTACGCGATATCGATATAGCGTGAAACTTATTGTAGTATCATTTCGGCTCCCGTTTTCTCGCCCTCAAATAGCATTTTTACGAAATTTGAGCAAGCATCGCGAAATACTAGAAGTATATAGTCACGACTACGACGGGCGGACATTCGAAACTCGTAACTCGATCGTGCACCGACTTTGTCTGGTAACGTCGTGCTCGCTAAACACTCGTATTCCCTCTTGTGACTTTGCATAATTCGATTTCTTCGGCTTTAGAAATAATCTTAATCCCACCGTTATGAGAAATCGCAAATAATTAAATTATATTTTGAAACATTTCTCTCTCGGCGACTCAGTTTTGCAAAACCGATCGTTTTTGCGTGAAATCTTATCCCGACGTAGAACAAGAGTCTGAAATACAAAGAGTAAATTCCTTAACTAGTTATTTACATCTATTTCACTTTCGATAATAATGACACGACGGCTGGTTTTTGATCTTTGAAAATACTTATTCCGTTGCATCGTAGCATTTTCTGGGCGGCCGACGCCTGCTGATTGGCTCCGCCGGAAGTGGGTCGACGAAACCGCGGGGTTCCACTCGTATATATACTTGTAAAAGAGCGCGGCGCGGCGCGGCGGTCCAGGGTCCAGCATCCTTGGGGTGCCCCCGTCCTTGGGGCGCCTCTTTGCAGGTGTAGGTGGTCCCCGCGACCGGCAATCATTTCGCTTAATGACGAGAGCTCTCGGTCCTCTTTCCTTTCTTTGGTCTCAGATTATCGCACCGTGATTCTTCCCTTATATCCACGGACCACTTGGGTTCCTTCCTCCTCTTTGCGTCCTCGCCCTCTGCCCCCGTGCTACCACCTTTTATCCCTGAACTCTGTAATTTTCTTCTAGCGACCGTGCCACCACGTCGCGCCGAAATTGGTGTACGCTGGAACGATTTCGTGGAAATGTGCCGTCGTCGCTAAAAGAGGGGAATCGGGCACGACGGTGACGGTGGCATTTTCATCGTGCGGGCTCGACCTTAGAGGAAGAAGAAGAGATGAAGAAAAGAGGAGATTGGGCGAGAACGAAGACGAACGAGCCGAAAGGGAACGACGAGAATTAGGAGAGGTAAGGTAATAAGTAGAGGAGAGTATATAGGTGGATTGAGAGAGAGGGAGGAAGTTCTCGTTCCGAGAACAGTCGTACGATGAAGAATCGTTCGGCAGTACCGAACCTCCTCGCTTTCCTCTCGACGTAGAGATTCGCAGGTGCGCCAATTTCTCTCGTCCCGATGCCGTAGGGACGCAGGCAAGCGTGACAACACGCAACACATTTCTTTCTATCATGCCAAAAATGATACACATTGGCCGCAGATGGAAGTCATTATTATTACAAAGAAGTGTTTTTGCTGCCGACCGTCTGTCGATGTCGAGCCACCATCCTGGATATGTAGGCGCGCGCTGACGACTTACCGAGAAGGAGTTCTCTCCTCCTGGATCTCTCTCTCCTCGTGTATCTGTCCGCGAAACAAAATTGGCAAACAATTCGAAAAGCCGATCCGCGTATTCCCACGTCATTAAAGCTAACTACCTACTGTCAATTCGCGTCGTCTTCGCCGGAATTATAAGATCGCGCGCTAATAGCGCATTATTTCTACGCGCGCGAAATTCACGCGCGTAAGTGACTTCCGCACACACAAGCGACTTAATTTCCGGGAAAATATTCGCGTGTCACTATGGTATTATATGCGCGTCGTCATGTTACGTGATGGTGCGCGCGCTCGCTCGCTCGCTCGCTCTGCTTCCAGCACCTGCAAGAAAAGCCGAGCGGTTGACCGAGCAAACAATACGGACGATGATGCACCGTCCTGAACGTATTGTCCGCCGCGAGTAGTAGTAGGCGGCGGATTTATCTGCCTACTCGTAGAGTCAGGTAGAGAGACTAGAGAGACGAGAGAGAGAGAGAGAGAGAGAGAAAGGAGAGGGAGAGAAAGAGAGATACTAGGGTCCTCGACCCCCGGGACACGTCGCGTCGCTGCTCGGCGGCCGACCGGCTGCCGCCGTCGTCGTCGCCGTCGGAACCGATGGATCTTCCTTTCGTTCCTCGCTCCATTTCGCACCGATCTACTAATTATCGATAAGTTCGGGAAATAACAAATCGCGGCGCACACAGTTGCACTTCCTCGTGACGCGATCCTCGATTCTTAACGGAACGTATTAGCGAATCGTAATGGCTAGTTGCAACGGATTCCGATTCGCGACGGTTCTACGATGATTGCCGATCGGTGTTTATTACCTCGTCTAATTGTCGCCGTAAACATTCGTTAACTTTTAATCGCCGTGCTCGACAAGTATTTCAACGAGATTCTCTGCAATCGAGGAAACGACGACAATCTAATATTAACGATACCTTGAATTTTGTATTTAATTAGTATATTGATTTTTTTTATCAAATTATTATTGTGGTTGTATTAAAAATACTATGACATTTGATATTTTTTGGCAAATATTTTCATTATTTAATGATATTATTATATATGCATAATGCTTATTGAATGTTGAGTGATATAAGAGCAACATTAATTTTTTTATCTCTAACATATATCATACATGTGTGTGAATATTATGATTTTCATAATTCTTTTTATTAAAAGACGATATAGAATATTATAATACACATATACATATATACAGTATATTGTTATCTATAAAATTTATCGCGTCTTTAGAAATTGTCCCTCTACAATATAAATTATTTTGCTCGTCTATACACGCATGCATTATATATTCCAGGTTGATAGGCGAATTTGAAATGTTGTTCGATATTTCATACATCTATGCACAATTAATATCAGAAGATTGGTTTCATAATAGAACATCAAAATATAATAATTATTATATATGCTGGAGATATATTTAGCAATCTCTAATCTATTATAATACAAGATAAACGTCATTGATCTGAAATTTGAATCATCACGAAAGCGTCTGTAACATTTGAAGATTTTAGAATTAATTTGAGATTTCCCCAACACGCGATTTTGTTCCATTTGGTTGTAGATAATTTGCATGTCACATTCGAAAGGCATTTTCGTAATCTCGATTCGCGTGTCTAACAATAATATACATAAGAGATGGCACGCACATTCCTATAGTTCCTTCTCTCGTCATGAAATTCCAGCATCTTTGCGATTTATCTTATTTCGACCTTAAGTCATGGAGCAATTCGTGGGATACATTGCCTAGAACTGCTCTTGATATTTTCCTGGTCACGTTGCAAAAATTCCAGAACCTATCCTCGTCTTTAGTCATTAGACAATTCGTACGAGACATTGACAGGTCCCTTCGTCCGAGAATTTCTTTCTCGAAAAGCCCATTTTCGTGTAACGCGCGTTTCTAGGAGACGGCACGTTCCCGTAGCCGTTTTTCTTGTCGCGTCACGAAATTCCAGGACCTTCGGCACACGGGAGACGCGTACACAAGTACACAGGAGGGGCTCTACGTAGGGCCCGACGCGGAATGAGCGCCGACGGTAAGTCGGTTTCTCGCATACCGGGCGCTCAGGTAGGTAGATAGGACGGCGATGCTGAAGAGGGGGGAAGAGAAGGAAAAGGATGTGTGAGGAGAGCGCGAGCGAGTGCGAGTCGGCATGCGGGCAAGCAAGGCAGGTATAAGAGAGTTTGGTATGGTCTAGCTGCTCGCTGCCGCGAAGCCGAAGCGCGTCGAGTTGAATGCCGGAGCGCAGTTCCCGGTTGCGAGCAGCATCGCTGCTCCCCTCTCCAAGATGGCCGCCGGTTCGGTCCAGCTTCGCGCGACCCCCTTCCCTCCCCCGTCGAGTCCAGTCGAGTCAGGGGAAGGGTAGACATCGCAGGTGCCGCCATGTCAGTGCATGCCTAACCTCGAAGCCGCGCGGAACGGACGTTGGGCTCGAGTACGCGACAAACATTTCGTCGTTTCGTCGACTTTTCCAAGGGGACTTTGCTTTGAGTTGGCCTCTGATTGCAGGGAATCGCGTATACGGACCGCCCATATACGCGACGTAGGATCAATTCCTCCCGTTCGTCGTATATTTATCTCGAAACTACGCGCGTTAAAGTCTCCGGCGCGCGATACCAAAAGTGTTCCGATCGCGAGGCCTCGGCCTATCGTGGAAATATCGACGCATGAACGGACAAGATACGCGTCCCAGCAGTGCCGCGGAGAGAATCGCGATTCGCGAGCATCTCGGGTGAATCGTAAGTGAATCGTAAAAAGTATCGTGTTACTTGTACACGGGTAGAAATTGTTTATCGTTTATCCTATCAGTGTGTATCTCGCGACGAGTGTGTATAACATTGACAGTTCCAAGTTTGTGAATTTCTCAGAATATGCGTCGCGCATTATATATAATTATTTTTCCGTTTGCATCGTCTCGTCTGATTATTTGAATCTCTCTTCTAGTGAATAACTACTTGGCCGAAGATCTTATTCGCAACCCAGAAGAAGCGGACGTTTTACGTGAAGAATGACAACGGCAACGACCGGCCCGGCACATCGCGGAACGAATTAGGAGCGTCGTGATCAACGGGTGTTTCTGCGACGCAGAAACACGCTGAGGAACGGAAACGTGTCCCAAGGACAGATGCACGAGACGTGTCCGACGGGACGGGACACCATGTATGACGCGAGACTATCACGCCGGGTTCACGACCGGTCGTGCTGATCGGTCCGATTACCAGGTCGTCGTGGATCTAACGCGAGGAATGTGCCATATCTCGCCGTCGAGATATTCCCGGTGACAGCGAGGATAGTTACGACGTGTCTATAGCTGGCGGAGAAAAATAAAAAAAAAGAGAAGAGATATCGTAGCAAGGAGAGAAGATTTCGAAAGGCAGAGAAACGAGACGTTGTAATCCGATACGTTCATTCGAAGAAAAAAAAAATCTCCCCCCGACGATATGTCGCGAATCGCGTCGGGAAACGGTTCGTGCGGTCACGACAGGTCGACGTGAGTGAGACGCAGTGAGACAATTGCCGGTTTTCGGACGCGAAGCTACGTTTTTCCCGCGAGAAAAAAAGAGATAATATTCCGCGTCGGTGTAAGTGATACTACGGTCGAGAGAAACCGAGGATAAAAGCAGTGATTTCGTGCTTGGTTGGTGCTGGTGCTAAATATGTTAGGTTAGGTTAGGTGATAATAAAAAGGTGCCGGTAAAGGAAGGAAAGCGCCGCGTGCTAATCACCGTGAATTTCGTTGTCGCGAAGGAGACGGGGAGAGGAATTTCGTGCGAGCGAAAGAAGGAGAGGGACAGCGAAGAGAAGACTCTCAGTGTCGTCACGCTGTGCGACGTCGGAAGACGCGACAAGTGATACGTTTCTCATTCGTCATCGCGCCTCGTGTACTCGGCCTCTCGCGAGACTAGCGGCCGCGTAGGAATGGAAAGATCGAGATAATATCACGAAGACGGGTGAGGAGGAGGAGGAGGACGGCCGTGGCGTGGTGTTGGAGACCCCCAGGATGCGGCATCTGCTACTGTTCCTCGTCCTGGGAGCGACCCTCGCCCCGGGCGCGCTGCCCGAGCACGTAAAGTACCTGGAGGTCTCCGAGAATGCACGGCCGGGTACCAGGGTGGGCTTTATCGACGCCGACAATCCGCCGTACCTGATAGTGTCGGTGCCGGGTTCATCGGTGGAGTCCGATCTGATCGTCGATCAGGCGACGGGGGAGATAAGGACGAGGGTACAGCTGGACCGCGAGACCCGTCCGTCGTACAGTCTGGTAGCGCTGCAGCAGAACGTGCAGGTCGTCGTGAATGTCCTTGACGAGAACGACAACGCGCCAACCTTTCCCGTGGACTACGTGGACGTGGAGTTTCCAGAGAATTCGCCTCGCGATGCCAAACGAGCGCTACCACCTGCCAAGGATCCCGATCTCGGCCAGTACTCGACGCAACGCTACGAGATCATCTCCGGCAATCACGGCGACGTCTTCCGGCTATCGCAGCATCGTGGCCGCGACGGGGTCCTCTACCTGGATCTGCAGAATTCCGGCTCGCTGGACCGGGAAGCGCGTTCGCGTTATCACCTGGTGATCGAGGCTCTCGACGGCGGAGCGCCGCCACTCCGCTCGAGCCTGCACGTGAACGTGACGGTGCAGGACGTCAACGACAATCCGCCCATCTTCAATCAGACGCGCTATGTCGCGTGCGTGCCGGAGAACGCGACCGTCGGCACGCCGGTGCTGGCGGTGAACGCGACCGACGTCGACGCCGGGGACAACGGCCGTATCGAGTACTCCATCAATCGCCGACAGTCCGACCGCGAGGAGATGTTCCGTATCGATCCGGAGACCGGCATGGTCTACGTCAACAAGGCCCTCGACTTTGAATCCAAGGAGCGTCACGAGCTCGTGATCGTTGCCCGGGATCGCGGCGCCCAACCGCTGGAAGCCAGTGCCTTCTTATCCGTACGCGTGACCGACGTCAACGACAATCAGCCGGCCATCACCGTCATCTTCCTCTCGGACGACGCAACCCCGAAGATCAGCGAGAGCGCGCAACCCGGTGAATTCGTCGCCCGGATATCCGTCAGCGATCCCGATTCCAGGACCGAGTACTCGAACGCGACGGTTACGCTTACCGGGGGCGAGGGCCACTTCGGTCTGGCCACGCGAGACAACATCATCTATTTGGTGGTAGTGGAACGTCCTCTGGACCGCGAAGAGAAGCCCGTTTACGATCTGTCGGTGGAGGCGACGGACGCCGGCACGCCGCCTCTGCGTGCCGTGCGCACCTTCCGACTGCTCGTCACCGACGTCAACGACAACGCGCCCAAGTTCGCGCGGGAGAGATACGAGGCTCATCTCCTGGAGACGTCCGAGCCCGGCACGTCGGTGCTGCAAGTGACCGCGACCGATCTCGACGAGGGCTCTAACTCGGCCGTACGTTACTCCCTCCTGAACACGACGTCGTGGTTTGCGATTGACGAAATCACCGGACTTGTTACCACCGTGACGCACGTGGAGTGCGAGGTCGACCCGGCGCCGATCCTCGTGGTGATCGCGACCGATTCCGGACGGCCGCCCCTGAGCAGCAGTGCGACCGTACGAGTGACAGTGCACGATTACAACGACAACGAGCCGATCTTCGAGAAGCCGCTCTACAACGCCACCGTGCCGGAGGACATGCCCGTCGGACGCTGCTTTCTCAAGGTAGGAGATACTTGTGTTAAATTACCATTCCCACCATAAAAAATGCATATTTACGCACGAGGAATAACGGAACGCGTGCACACACCATTGGAAATACTCTCTCTCGTTCCAATTCATCCTCGCGCGGGTCTCCCATTATCCGTCCTAACCGGCGACGGAGGATCATTAAGCCAGGGCTCCT
The DNA here is from genome assembly GCF_030444845.1 of Prenolepis imparis. Lineage (NCBI taxonomy): Eukaryota > Metazoa > Arthropoda > Insecta > Hymenoptera > Formicidae > Prenolepis > Prenolepis imparis. The sequence continues at coordinate 11,253,341 of NW_028141171.1, read as the reverse complement.
TTTGTCCGTCTCTATACTCTCTATAATACGTCCGTCTCTAACAACGAAGCTCGAAAAGAACGAGGGACTCGAGAAAAATGCAGCCAGGCGTGCTCTACTTCGAGACACTTTCCTCCCATCTCTTCGAGTTCTTCTCGAGAAGACGTGCGTGAACGATCACGTCCGTCGTTACACTTTCCACTGTCGAAGAATCGAGATTGCGAGTCTTGAGCGTGAATCGCGATGCAGTCGCGCGACCCCCTTTCGGAGATGCATCTCTCTCTGCCTCTCTCTTTTGGACACCGGTATATAGTATATCGCGGTACGAAGTGATGACCGTAATGACTCTAACCACCGTCTGACATCTGGCATTAGGCACTCGAGCTTTCGAGTGGCAACGCCCGCAGCAATTGTTGCCGTTTACGACTGCCGTGCGCGCTCTCCTTCTCCCTTCACCCTCTCCCCATCAATGATTCTTCTCTTCTATCTCTTCTCTTCTTCCTCTTTCTCTCTCTCTTTCTCATTCTATTTCTCGTTTTCGTTCCTACGCGCACACTCGGCTTCTCGTCTCTCTACATCTCTTCTCCCTTCGTCCTTTCCCTCTCCCTTATAATCTTTCTCTCTCTTTCTCTTTCTCTTCCCTTTGGTCTTGTCCCTCTCAACCATTCTCCTCGTATCTCCTTCTCGTTTCCCTCTTATCCCGTTCTCGCTCGTACGTATCTTCTTTCTTTCTCTCCCTCCTTCACTCGCTTCTGGTCCCTCCCTACCTCTTGTTGGTCCGCTCTCGATCCTACGCGCTATAGACCGCATTCCCGAGCGCAACGACGAGGCAAAGATATATGTATATGCATTCGCGTGTGCACCGTTCGCCGTCACCACTGCCGTTGCAGTTGCAAAGCTGCATGCTCGATAGCGCTGCACCTGAAAAGTCATAATTGCGATATTTATAATATATATACATATATATATATATATATATATATACGTATTTCGCGCTACTTTCTCACACGCGCGCGCGAGACAGGTGACAACGCTCGCGTTCTTTCACGTGCGAATGAACGAGCGTAAACGCACGACCATTTATTTACAAGCGGATTATGCAATCACACGCGTCTCTAATACTCGTAATACTCGCGCTGCATAATGCAAATTTCGTTTTGTAAAGTTGGCCCCCCAACCGAGGGGTGTCTCACTGTCGCAATCATGTACATTTTTTCTGGAATTACGCATTATTTATTCGCATTCGCATTGATTTACAAGCATAAAATAATAATAATCCAGACAACATTGTTATGACTTTTTTAATATATATTTTACTAAATATAATTTTTTAAATCGTTAATATTTATATATTTAATTTCAAATCTAATCTAATTTTATTTGTATTTTGTGTGTTCAAGTTTATATAAAAGAAATTTTTATTAAAAATGTTTTTTAAGTTGATTTTTAAAAATTTCTGAATATTAATCACGAAGTTTAAAACAAGACATTTTTTAAAACTTATAATTGGGAACACGTAACTTTTTATTATATCTTTATTATAAATATAATATTTTAACGGCGCATTACATGGAATTACTTATAGAATTTTCGGTAATTCGCAATACATATACAAATTTTTGATGAGTTAGACACCCCTCGATTAAATTCCTGCTCAATGCGACGAGCTTAAAAGTTTTAATTTGCGGAAAGCTGATAAGTAGCTCATTATTATGCACCATTTGTTTTTTTTATTTTTGAAAAGGGTGACCAGCTCGAGGAAGAAGGGGGCTCGTACGAGCGTCACTCGCACCGGAGTGTACAAGAAAGCATTCCAGCATAAGTCCCGCCATAGATCCCTCAGATAATTATCTGCGTCTGAGGAAAAGAGAGAAAGAGAGAGAGAGATAAAAAGCCAACCCCGGAAATTTCTGTTCGCGTTTGCACGCGCAACGCTGATAAATTCTGGACATAGTAAATGCACGACACGGTCCGATCTACCTTCCTGATCCCTGTCGTGCACGCGCGACCCCGCACGTTTCATCCGGAAAGCGATCTCTCAGCCTAATGCTGAGTACGTTGATGTTGTTCCGATAGGAGATACCGCTTGCGCTCTCTTCGTATAATATTTCGAGTTTTCAGAAATTGCTACGCACACCAAATTCCGGCATCTAATCCGCAATTCGCAAAAAAAAAAAAAAAAATGTTTTCCACTTGGCATGATCGACCTCTCGTTACGGACGGGTTACCTATCGCGAATATCGTCGCACGAAGTGCAAAGTCCTCGGGTGACGAACGACTGACGAGGACGAATCGTTGGAGGAAAGGCACGGGGTTTATTTCTCGTTTAGGCTCTCGCACGTTTCTTCCCTCTGTGAGAGAAAAGATGACGGTATCTCGCATGAGAATGCGGGGCGACAAGGTTTTCGTCAATGTCGGCGTTAGACACGCTTAGATTGATTTCGAAAGACGCGTCAAGGAAATTGACGTGCCGCTGAGAACGCGGGTACTTTAGCCCTGCCGAGGTTCTTACGCTGTTCGTATAGGAATGTGTCGCGTCATACTGTCAGTTCCCGACCCGTACCGTGATACACCACAATCTTGTCGTCTCTCAGAATCTGACCGTTCTAGATTTTCTTGACTTGTCTCTCGTGGCGTGTTAACAAGTACGATTACACGATTAGAAAATATTCGACACAGTTTCTTATTTTTTTCACATACAAATTATATTACCAACAGCTATGATTAAAATAAAAATTAAATCGACATTTTATAGATAATTATAGATGTTCGTCTATAAGTAGTGATGAAAAAAATGCGTTCGTAAGTAATAAACATAAAGAAACAATAGAGAAGAAATCTTTGTATCTTCGAGTGAGAGAAGGAGAGAGAAGTCTTCTCTTCGCTCGCAACGCGCAAAGGGCCCTCGCAACTAATTTCACTTTCAAAAGTGCCTACCTCGCGCGTTCTCATTATTTATCTGCAATTAAGAATCTCGAGGGGCGTCGGCACTCTGCCACGCCGACGTACCCTCTCTTGTCCCACTACTGTCTGCTCCGCTCTCCTCCCACTCTTGCGATCTCACAGCCACTTCTGCATATACCGTCTGCGGAGACCGGAGAGGATCCTGACTGTTCGGGTGGTCTCGCACCGGCCCCTCGGGTTCATCACAGACAGCGCCGCGGCGAACTCGCGGCTCCCGACAGCGTTCTTCGTTCCTCCCCCCTGCATGCGTGCGATTCCTCTCCCTCTCTTGATCTCTCTTTTTCTTTCTGTCCGCCTCGAGTTAGACCTCCGCCCTCCCGGCGGCTTTCTCCCCTTTGTCTCTTTTGCTTTCTCTCCCTCCGTCCTCTCGCGATGCGCTCATCTCGCTTAACGTCAAAAAACATCGCGATTTTATCACCCCTTTCAATTAACTTAACAATATGCCAGATACACAACAAGAGATAGCCAATAGTTCCGCAGCCGTAAGCATGGTCGAGGGAGGCCGACGGAATGGCAGGGCCATCGGCATCGGCCGCCGGCAAAGTTTCGTCCCGTGTGCGGTTGAACCGAGGCGAAGGCGAGTCAAAGCGATGCACCGAGCCGCGCCGGTGCAAGCCGGAGGGACGCGCGCATAACATATGCCTCTCGAACTCGAGTGACGATGCCCTGGCATTGAAACGGGCCTACTTTTCGGCGCGCGTAATCCCGATCGTAATGTCGTGGCCATTATGCCCGACGATCCCTTCTCTGTCACTCTCTCTCTATTCCATCCTTTCTTATCTCTCTCTTTCTCTTTTTTTTTTTTTGCCTGTTGCATCTCGATACGTCTCGGAACTTGCCACCGCACGAGTCGATAAGGCCCCTCGTGTGCATATTGAAGTAGGTACTCGCGAGGACATACAATGTTGGCTATCGAAGAGAAGCGACAGTGTTTTTTATTTATTTATTTATTTATTTATTTATGCTATCGTCCCTCTCATCCCATCGCACATACATATATACGCACGCCCACACGTATATACGAGATATACTTGCTCTCTTTTTTTCCTCTTGCATGCCTCTCGAAAGATATCCCGAAAAGTTGCACGATGACAAATGACCGGTCTCGAATAAATCATCTATATTACGGGACTTATCTCTCGGACTTAGGATCTCGCGGAATATTTCTCGTCGTATCGCGAATAAGTAATAGCTACCGATATTACGCCGCGACTCGAATTTTTATGTCCCAAAAGGTAATCTCGTTCTCGAGATCGCGCTCGTTACTTACTCGGAGGAAGCGCTGGCTTTTTTTACCGCTACGCTATTTGTTCTTTTACAGCTCGTTACGCCGCGACGCTTTTTCTCCGCGGTGGTTAAGGAGGGCCCGGGGGCCCCCGTTGACGAAATGTTTCGCCCCGCGCGACGTAATCTCGCGTTGCATTATTTACCGCGACGTGTCGCCGCCGTGTCGGCCGGCCAACGACCGAGTGTGCTCCGGGTATAACGCATTTCACGCTCGTAAAACATTAATTATACGTATCGAGATTAAAATAAAGCGTTAGATTCCTTCCCGAAACCACTTAACGACACATTCCGGTCGTTGACTTTTGCAACGTCATTATCGCGAAATTGCCCCATTGTATTGGCCGAGAGAGGCACAAGATCACGTGGGCCGCGGCTTCTGTATCGAAAGTGGCAGGTAAGAGCATCTCTCTCCCTCTCTCGATGGTTTATTGCCGATCAATCGATCACGATTCTTATCTTCCAACTGTATCGAGATAGCGAGATCGCATCCGATAACGATGAGAAAAGAATTACGGTCAAATGTTGACTAGACGAAAATGTCTGCTCGAAAATTGAGTTACGTGGAAGCGTCTTTCAAGTCATAGCGCGACGATGAACAAACACCTTTATTGTTCAATGATTGATATAGAAACGAACGAGAGCGGCTAACGGAATGTGATCGTGACGGAACCGTGTTAAAACGCGTTTTTTTACCCCCTGCAGTAACCGAAACGCCTCTCCCGTGTCCATCGAGATCGGCACAGTCATCGCCATCGTCTTTATCGTTCTTCTCCTCTTCTTCGTCGTTTTCGTCCTCTTCCGCGTTGTTATTGACATGCACGCCGATAGATTACGTAGCGGTCCATCTCTCTCTCTCTCCCTCCCTCTCTTTACCTATATTTTATCCACCCATCATGCTGCCTTTCTTAATATTTTACGCTCGGAAATTTCCATCCAAAATTTCAACATTTAAACATTCTATGGGAACATTTCAGAAAACGGGGAGACGGCGGTATATGAATACGCGATAGGGGTATAGTCTTGAAAAAATCGGGAAAGAGTCTATACATTTGCTCAGCTGCAAAGTGCAGCGAGTCGAGTTGAGAAATAGCTTGTGGATCATTTCAAGGACGCGGTGAGACTGGTAGAAGTATCGTTGCACGTTTGAAATTCCTTCGACTCACCTGGAGGACTCGCGTTCAAGTAATTGCTGTCTTCTTCAGTTCACCGAGTGCCTCTAACGGTTTACTCGTGTCGGAGATTCGCATGGTTAGACACGCCGATTCGAGCCTCTTCATACATCTCTAGGGAAAACTTGTCGCCTATCGAAAGAGAATTAAAGGATTAATTAAGACGAAGCGGGAGAGATTGTTATTATACAGAGGAATTATTTATTGTGAAAACGAAAAAAAAAAAAGATCTCGCATTATCTTCTCTTTTTTTTTCTCTCTGTCCCGTACAACTTGCGAAAGTGAGAGAAATTCGTGGACGAAGTTCGCGCATTGTGCGATGAGAGGAAGAAAGATTTCCGGCTGTATAGTTCGGAGCTCGCGTGAAGAAACATTTTCATGAATAAATATTACGCTTTTTTTAGTCGGAGAGCGGCTGGCCGTCTGTCTCACACGTCTCACTCTCACCTTTTCGTTTATCACGGAATCCGCGACCGGTGCGCGGCGTTTTTACCCTTTCCCTTCGTTTTTAATGGTGCACGGATATAGTTCGTGCCTTGCTGCGGGGCTCCCACCTTGCTCAACCATCCACGTTGTCGTCAACTTCTTGTTCTTCTTGCTCTACGCCTTCTCATTATCGTGCTGCCGAAATGTAATGGGTCACGGTTTGAACTGATGCTCTCTCTTTCTCTCGCGATTTCATCAAAACGCAGAAAAGAGCAACAAGTAGGGCACGTTGGAAATGCGAGCTAATTTAGTAATAAGTATTCGACTCGCGCCATTACGTAATAATTAATTACAGCTCTTAAGAGCGACTGAATGAAGTCGTTTGTCGAATTTGTCGTCAAGTAGATCTAGATTCCGATTGAAAAGAAGGGAAGAAAATCAAATATCGCGACAATAACTACCTCCTCGCGCATCTTTCTTTTTTTCTAGATAGAATAACGAGCTTCAAAGTGTTCTAATGATCAACTGATTTAATGACAGCCTATTTAAATTATAAACCGGTTGTGCGATCTTGATTGAACGACATGGAAAATAATGTTGACGGGAATTATTTTCGCATCCTATCGATGCGCGATTGTAAAGAAAAGAGCGACGGTAAACGGTTGATAATGTTTTGTAGAACTCGATTAATCGATTTCGTTTTTCGAAACGAGGCAACGATATATTTATTTATTTTTTTTAATAGCGCAATCATGTAACTTATAATATCGAGTGCAGACGGAGACTTCTCGCTTATACGCCTACTTTATTTGAACAACTGGTTTCGCGAGAAATTAATTTCTTTAATTTATAATATACTTTCGAAACCTGTTACCATTGCCTTTACCACTCCGCTTATTTGCGGCAAATTTAAAATTAATCCCATTTATAAGGTCTAAAATTAATCGAGAACTCGTTATAACGCACGTTATTATGGCATCGATCACGCGATTCGCGTACAAAAATAATTCGAGCGAATAAAAATCAGCAAATAATTTCGGAGCGACCACATCGTTTCACCGATCGTAGAGAGTCTCCTCTATAAGACTGACTTCGAAGAGCTCTCTCGAGGACGCCGAAAAGCCGGCGTTCGCGCGGTAGATGATCTCGGGCGAGAGTATCCCGGAGGCGCGCTCACGTCGTTCCATCATCCCCGTAACCGTATCGTATCGCCCGGCCGGACTATATTACGGTTGTACGTGGTCTATAAGCTGAGGAGAGTAGCGGAGAGTCACGGCGTGCGCAGTCGCGCGGCAAGAAAACCCCGGGTACCGGAGACCTCGGCGGATCGCCCGCTCGTAACTCGAGGTAATTAGAATCAGAAGTATCTCTTCTTGCACCCTCCCACTCTCACCCTCTCTCTCCTCGCTCTCCCTTTTTCTTGTTCTTATTCCGTCCCTTGCTCGGGGTACCTCGTGTACTCTGTCGAGTCGTCGTCTCGTCACCCCATGCGGCGCGTTTGCATATACACGCACGTGCGTAAGCGATGCGCAAGGTAGGTCGACCGTGGACGACGTACGCGCGCGTGCGACTCTTCTTTCTTCTTCTTCGAGTCCTTGTCCCTCCGTCAGAGACTGTCCGCGTCTTTTAAGGTTTTACTATCTTTTCCCTCTCGCTCGCCCTTACACACTTTCTACGTACGTATTTTTTTCTCCTCGCACCTCGTAGAATTCCCTCTGTTTATTGACACACGGATATCCTCGTCATTATTGACACGTTAAAATAGAGATTCTGTGCAAGCGCTCGTGCGCTGATGAACGACAAATTTAACTGGCCATAAGTTCTAAGTAAATCGGAGAGTTTAATAAAATTAGCGGAATTTATTTGCAATTCTTCGGGAATAATTAGATTTGCATTTATATATGTTAAATGTGTAAACATTTCTTGTCTCGAATTATGAACGTGGTCGTGCGCAAAGCTTCGCGAATGTATTAGCGCGTTCGTTGTAGATGCACATAAGAGACCCTCTAAACGTAACATTGACCCGATACAAATCGACGACAAACATTGCGAATTGATTCGTTCATCGTGTCGCGCTGCATCCGTCGATTTTCTACGACTACCGTATTTACCCTCATATTTTCTCCTTGGCCTAAAATTCACTTTTCTTGTGGAGCACGACGTAACGATGCGATAACCAAGTTCAGCTAGTTTATTAATGAATAATCAAATATTCCCTGGCGCGAAAATGCGATGTTAAGAGAGGCAAAAATTTGATCTGTCGACGGGTTTGTCAGTCTTCCTACTTTCATAAACTTGTTTCCCGCTACGTACCACAAGTTACGAATCGCACCGATGACGCAACATCCCAACACGCATACGCACACACGCACGTGGTCTGGATTTGTCAAGGTTCCGTCATCACCATCGCGTGACCGGTTCTAAAGGATACAGATGTAGCCGGGTCGACGAGCTTTATGTTTGGCGATGACCCCGTGTTAGGTGAAGGCCGCAATAACGACAACCACAACGTGGTGTCTTGAACGCTGCCGCGAAGTGTGAACTCGGCATTTTTGCCGCCTGTCTCCGAACCATTCTCGATCTGTCATTGAGCCCGACCCTACTGGCTGGAGAGAGAGGACTATTAATCAGCTTGTGCCGGTCGGTGGTCCCTTTAAACAGATTTAAAGGACGATACCGACAAAGGAACTCTCTCTCTTTCTCTCTTTTCGTCCTACCGCCTATTCTTAAAAAACCTGGTGGTATTTCCCCATTATGCGCTATTCCTGCCCGTGCGAAAATATCATATCTGTCTAAATTCTATTATTCGTTCTCTTGTTGAAACGCACAATATTATGTCTCTTTATAACTTTTATTATTTTCGATATATTTTTATACGCTGTGCTACAATTATTGATAGGTATTAAATTTCGGCCTAAATATTACAAACTTAAAAAAAAAATTTTTTTTTTTAGATGTGAACCTTTCTGATATATATATTATAATAGTTTGACAGATATTTAAAAATTGTATCTGTTGTGTTAGTTAGATTCTATTATATCGGTCGCGTGTAATTGTCAAAAACTTGTAAGCAAATTGTACGCGACTGGCGAGTATATGGGCATCGTAATTCAAAAGATATATCGTCCGTAACGTAATAAGAGTCTCGCCACGAATTCGCCCGCTAAATGTAGATTACAATCTGCCCTTATACATCGCGTCTCTTTCTCTCTGTTGTAACGCGGTTCTTATACATGCAACTGCGGTTCCGTAGCGGCAGCGACGACTAGCGACGAGAGGAACCAGGAACTGTTTAACATACGGTAATGGTCGATTCCGCCTTTTTGTTCGTGTCATCCTGTTACACGTGTGATACAGTGACGTAGTGCTGTTGCGCGTTTGTCCTCCGACGATAAGAGCGCGCACGCGGCGTAGGTGCGTGCATTCTCGTGCTTGCACTCTCTCGTATATGCACCGTGTTCGCCGGCGTGCGTGTATGCGATCGGCCGTACACGCACGCAACGAGAATGCGCCGGGAAGTTAGGATTAGCTCTCTTTTAAGTTAAAGCCCGCGGGGACTGCTTACCTCTTTCTCTCCTGCGCCATGCCGCGCCGTAAGACTCCGGGCGAACGCTAAACGTAGAATGAAACAAGAAACATCTGTTGCCTGAGAATACTAAAATTACGTCGGCGTGCCGTAAAAGCTTCCTTTTACCGCGGATTTAAATATTCGTGCGAGAAACCCGTTGCGGCGAAAGTTCGACCACATAGACGCGGTAACAAGACGAAGGTACATTAACGCTTTATATTGTCCGCGTTTATTGTATTCAGGTATCTGTAGAGCACAATAGCGCACAATAGCGCACCGAATGTGAAAGTATGTAATTTTACGATAGTTATTTACATATTATGAACTAAAACATATTGATATTCAAATTGAAACAGTTTTAAATTAAAACACGGTTTAGCAGAGTTTCTGTTTTCGCAAGATGGAGCGATTATTTACATAGACCCAACGGTGATGTTACCAAATTGATACATCCCAGTCTTACACACGCAATTTTTTACGGGTTCGATGCTTTGAAATTCCTTTGTGCGCGGCTGTTCCTTTTTAAGGGCTGAACAAAGGAACGATTCCTCGGTACGTTTGTCACAGTCGGTTTCTCTTCTAGGCAAACCTGCCTCTAGGTGGGGTAAAGGTGAGGTAATTAGACGGTTCACCGGCCCGGCTTCCAAAACGAACTCTGTCCGGTGCGTTTACTAATGAAAAGGGAGTGACTAACGACAGATTATTAATATTGCTCGGCGATCTCGATCTCCCATCTAGCACGATATTAAGCATCTCACGCATAAAGCCGGTTTCTTACCTCGCAGTCTGTGATATCCGCGGCGCGCGGTACACGATGGCTAATTAGAAGGGTCAGAGGCAAAGAAAATCCTTCGGTAGAATAGACCGTATCGCCGAAAGAAACATTACGTCAACCGTTCGCTCATTAGTTGACGTTCGTTGTATCACGCCACCGATACGATCGGTGATTATTTTTCTCGTAGTTGGAAAAAGATAACAACTCTCTGATTTTAATAGTCGACTCGATAAAATTGGCTCGATATCTAAAGAGCTCGAGTAATAATTAAGTTACTTTACCCGTTTGATATTAACAATAACGGTGTTTGACGCACGTCTTGGTTACGTTATTATATTAAAATCTTTATCACGTGGCAACATTAAAGCACGCGTTGAACGTCTTGGTGATTAACGATGGTCGAATGCTTCCACGAAAGTGGCAAGATAATTGGGCAACGATGACATTAAGGGACTTAGCGCTAAACCTCTCGTTATAATTACTGACTTTCTCGCTCGCTTAACAACAAGAGAAAAGAAGAATAGACACTTGAGTTGCCTGTCTCGCGGAATGAATTAGTCGTCTTCCCTCGATGAGAACGGTGAGGATGGTGAGGAAGACTCTTCGTAGAGCAGACTCGCATCGCGCGAGCATCGGCTCATTAATCTCCTGCAGTAATTGCGACCATATTCTGAGGGAGCGTGGTTAAGACTCTCTTCTCGGCTACCTCTTCTCCTTCTCCTTCTTTTTCCTCATCCTTCTTCGCTTCTTCTTCATCTTCTTCATCTTCTTCAACGTTCTTCCACGTCATCTGCAGCGAGGGATAAAAAAAAAAGGAAGAGGGGCGAGCGCAGCGGGAAGGAACCTCGATACCTGTCCATCAGCGCCGATCGATTGCCAATAATAGCGCGGTCCCGGGTCCCGATCGCCGATCTTCGGCAAGTTTTTAACGTTTCAGGGTGCTCATCAATTTCCCGCGATGCTTTGCGCTTCGGACGCGCGGCAACAGACATTGCTTCTACGCGCGAAATTGCGTCAACGACACGTTTCTCTTTCTCATCGTTGTATTCCGTTGCCGCTCCGCTGTCGCCCAGCATTTCTTAATTATGCGTTCTCCCTACCACATTTCTCAGGTGACGGTAAATTAATTATGAGCTTGCATATTATTTGAATGGCCGTGGTTGCTGCTGCTGTTGCCGCCGGGCCTCTTCCGCTCGCATTTCTTTCTTTCTTCCTTTCGCTCCCTTTCTCGTTCCCTAACCGCCTTGTTCCGATCTTCTGCTTGCGCGGATGCCGCGGTCATCATTAATTATCGGCCGATGTAATGACTCGGACGACCGAACCCATGAGCGGCGGCCGCCGTAGCGACTCGATTCGGCGCTTTCGAGGAGAGGTGTTTCCTTTTAACGATCGTAGCTGTACTTTAGGGACCTGCCTGCGAAACCTCGTGCTCGATAATTTCGTTGGACGTATTAAGGGATACGTGGAACGCGCGCATAAACATAAGTACAAGTTATATACGAGGTAATTTCTGGCCTGAACAGTTTTTTGAAATCATAAAGAGCCAAGGGAGTGTACTACTTTGTTCCACCGTTTCAAATTTTTCTGACACAAAATCGGTTCGACTATCTTTCTTTCTTATTTCTTATATATCACCGGTAGTTTAACATTTAAGGTCTGCAAAAAGAAATATAACAGAATCTTTCGCCGAAGGAGATAATACGTTTTTAAGCTTCTGCCTTAAAGTATCGAATCCCTTTGAAATTATTATATCTTTTTTTATTGTCCAGAGAGAACATTGTGCAGCCTATGATTTAAAGAATCCATCGCGCGTGATTGACGCCGTTAATTCGGGTCTTCGCCCTTCGATCAAAGTGACGTCGTAGCGAAACGCGAGACGACGCGACGCTGCGCCGCGTCGCGCCGGTGGGGTAATGGGTTCCGGTTCCGAATCGACCGCGCACTGCTCTCGAGGGCCCCGCATCCGTAGAGATCGCTCCCGCTACCGATTCACGAGAGATGAGAGATCACGATCGAGGTAGCCGCGCGGCGGTGGCGGTGGTGGCGGCGGCGACGGGGCGCTATACGAGAGAACGATCCGACAGCACCCTCCCTGTCGAGAGTTGCCCCGGGGCCCCGCGTGCGCTGCAACGAGAGTGAGTAGAGGCCCACATCGCGCGCGGCGTGAGGCGTTCCGCACACAACTCACGAGGTTGTTGACATAAACGGTCCCGGACGTACAACGTTTTAATACAAAGTTCTTTACGATCCCCGGGCCCCCCCGATCCCGGTCCGACGACGTGGCGGTGCGCGCGCGTGCGCTCGCTCGGGCTCCCGCGAGTAAACGGGGCCGGACGGATGGACGGGAAGCGGACAGGGCGGTTTGCCGGTTACGCGGTGGGGCCCGCTCTCAAGATTAGGCCCCGTGGTGCGTATACGCGTCCGCATAAATCCCGGCCCTCCCATAAATTGCGATACGGTAGCATTAAAGTGAAAATAATGTATGAAATTTGCCTTTTGATCATTTTGTCGGCCGGGGGCGCGCGGCTTCCGCTCTCTCGCTCCCGCGCCCTCGGGGCCCTCTTCCCTCCACCCCTCCGCCCTTTTATCTGCCCGTCGTCGTTATGCCTCTCGATCAGACACGCGCTTCTTCACCGGTATCCAAATATCCGCGCGAAATAAATCGAGGCAGATATTACGACGTATAGAATTTGTCTGCAAACTTGCACACTTTAATTGAATCTGCTTTTATATAAATCTCTTCTCTCGCGTTTTATCACAAGTGCCACTGATTTTTTCAACGAGCAATTAGTTATTAAAGAATATCGATAACGACATATAGTAATGCTAATAGTAAAACCGTCGTACTCTTTTTTGATTATTTTTCGCGGTTGTAAAATATGAAGCTGTAAATATCGCGATCTGCCATACAGTGTTGTTGTCGCGCGTAACACGCGCCATCATCAGGGGGACGTATCTGGCGATACGTCGTTGAAGGATGCCCTAATCTCGCATCGGGCCCGCTGGGCGCAACGTTCGCGGCCGCTGCACGTCCAAGGGCCTCATACTCCTTCCGCGAGTCCCTCCTCGAGCTCGTGTTCATGAATTGCATGCTCTCGCTAAGGGAACGCGGCCTTCCTAGTAGCCGCTACTTATTTAGCCCTAATTTCTGTCCCGGGGCATCCGCTGAGGTATCGTACCGCGTCGACGTGCGTGCCCCGCGATTACGATGGATGAAGGTCAAACGGGAGCACGCGATAATAAGAATTCCGAGGCCTTTAATCCGATATGCTACCGTGATTTATTGTTAACGCCGATATTGAATTTCTACCACGTTGTACGTAAACGTTAATTCTTAATTATTGTTTTATCTTCTTGATGAAAGAACGATGCTGGAAATTTGCGCTTAATTGCATACGATTGTCAATTGCATCGTTTCGTGCACAGGTATAACGCATCGCGCGCACGCATCGGCGGGTGTCATTATCAGCATTATTATCGCGGCAACCGTTACTACAAATCTCGAGTCTGTAACTGTACCTGCGGAAAGATAACGAAGCGACTGACTTCCTGGATATCTTTATTACAGCTCCGAGTAAAAAGACAAAAATACCGCCGTAAAGAAATCCATCTCCGCGTATATGTACTGATCTCGCCTGGTAGCCGGAAAAAAACAAGACGCGTGAGAGACGTTTCCTCAGAACCTGGTTATCATGGTTCGCTCCACACGACGAACATAACTCGCAGTCCCTCGACGATCATCTAAACAGGAATTCGCGAATTCGCAGGTCATATCTCTTTCCCGTTATTTTATCAACATATAAAATAATCGCGTTTTGTCCTTACGAGTTGAAGTTAAAATAGTGTCAGGACTCGATGACTTCCGCACTTTCTTATTGTTAGTAATTTCACGTTATTCGCAATTTAATTTTTTTTTTATCCAAAACGAGAAAATTCAGCTTGATTTATCGAAACACTTCTCGGTCGAAGCCTTATAGGAAGCGTTGCATTGCTTATATCAAGTTATTTTATCAGTATGCGGAGAAGGCTTTGGACTATAAATCTACTCTTTCGCAGTGTTTCGGTCCTTTCTTAATTTATGTCGTCACTTATTGTTAGATCCTCAATGTTTTGTTCGCGAACGAAATGGTTGCATCAATTGTCGTCGGAATGCTAACCGATGGATAAGACGGTCGAAATAACAGATCTGCGAAGCTCAGAAAGCGAGGGAGAAAAACATTTATTTCGAATGGACTGCAAATCTGTGAGTTTATATGCGGGGGCAAAATCCGATATTTATAAGTGATCAAAAACCGGAATGTTGTCGCGAAATGTGCGAAGCACGGAAAGCTTTTCTTGCAAGGCAATTTGTGCACATGTGTTTCATTATATGATTCCATTTTACGATTCCTTGAGATTATTTAAAAATAATAAGAATATATCTATTTCTAATTATAAGTGAGGTACGTTATAATAATATTTCGCCTGTTATTAATATCAAGTTGTGCAATAAATAATTAACGATGCGATAACATTTTTAAAAATTGTCTTGAAAGCTTGAATTAATTATTTTCAAAAATAATATATGTGAAATCTATAATATTTATGAAATTTATATAAATATGCACTGCAGCTTCGATGTTATATAATTTTTGTAGCATTATTGATATGTTTCCATTTATTTCGATGCACATGCTGCAGCATGCACGTACATGCGACTAGCTTAAGAGTCTTCGCATCCCTCAGTCTCTAGCACGGCATCTCGCGACATTTATCTTGCACGTCGTTTCGGAATTATGCAAAATGCATCGAAATCTGAGCGTATTCTCAGCGAGTAGTGCGATCACGCGCATATTCCCCATGCACTCTCTGAGAATCTGTGTGTGAGTGGCGCGGCCGTAACTCATTGTAAGTTTGCGCCGGCCGTGCCCCGCGCTTAACTCACGTGCATGTCACTAGACCGCTGATGTACAACGACTACGTGTCGGCTTTGCTTAGGACGCGATTACGCGCTAATGCGTTTCTCGTTGCGTGTGTGCCTGTGCGTATATGTGTGTGCACACTGGCCGTTATACTCACTGCCGCTATGCCACTTGCGGCCTGCGGCGACGAGCACAATAATTGACATGTCGAAATTAACGAGATTCTTATCAAAATTCTGCATGTATGCGAAAGACTTGGCATGTACAGATTATTATTCGAATAAAATTGTATGCGCGCCGCAAGAGAAATATTAAGGGGGTATATACCTATGATCTATTTTCGGGAATTTTTTTTCAGTAAATAACGCAGTAATTAATGCAGGGTTTTTTTTTTTATTTCATTCGTTATATATATTTGAGTATATATTAAAAATTATTAGGTTTCATAAAAAATTGTAATTTTTATGACAAGTTGTGTGCACCAGTGATGAGCGTGCAGTGTCTGCATGATTTTGCACTGTAGGTTAGTTCGATCTGAAAAATAAAAATATTTTCTTTAAAGAAATGTTATAGTTACAAACTGTCGGGGGCTTTTTCCGATTTTCGATTTCGTTTTTTTTTTATAACAAAAAAAATGGACAAATTTTGAGATAAAACTAAATTTTTCTTTGAAGTTATCTAATTTTGTACATTTTTATAAATTAAAAAATCCTTCCGACAGTTTGTAACTATAACATTTCTTTACAAGAAAATATTTTTATATTTTAGATTGGAATAACCTAAAGTGCAAAATCATGCAGACACTGGGACCATGCACTGGTATACACAACTTGTCATAAATTACAATTTTTTATACTTAATTCTTGATATACATATACTTAAATATATAACGAATAAAATTTAAAATAAACTTGTATGGATTACTGCGTTATTTACTGAGAAAAAAATTCCCGAAAATAGGTCATTATTGCGCGCGACAAAAGTATGTACCTCCTTAAAGAAATTTTCTATTTTATTTTATAAATATATAATATTTTATAAATTTATAAATATAAATATTTTATAAATTTATTTTATAAATATCAAGAAGTTCTAAAATCATATAATTTTAATTTTGCAGGTATGTAATGCGATTGAACAGCAAAGGCGACAACTATTGAAAGGAAACTTTTGGTGAGTGATTCAATTAGAGATTATTTGCAAAATTGCTTTTTCGCGTATTCTAAACCTAAAGCGTATTTGTACAGACAAACACCGATGTTTTTGAGAGATTTCCGTCGCGATCGGGTACTTATATCGCCGTTTGAGTTTCGTTCGAGTTAATCTCGAGAGGATGGTTGTCCATCCATCGCGAGTCGTTCGGTGATTATTTTAAGGCGACACTTCTTTACTCCGCTAAGTCAACGGCCGCGAGATAAGCGGCCCGAAATTGAAATATCTCAGGAAGGAACGAAAAAGAGAAAGATGCCCGCACCGAATAATTGAGCATCGTCGACCGTTTCTCTATACCGCGGGGATGAATATTTTCATCTCTCGGCCATTTCCGCGAATTGCGTGGAGCGCGTGACTTCTTCGGACGCAGAAACGCACGGGTCGACGGAATTTGTGCGCTACTGCGATCGAACGCGAATTTTGTCGGTCTGTCGGGTAAACTCCTCTTCTACTTCGTGTTGCCAAGTCCCTTCTCGCCCTCCTCTCATCTCTCCGATCGCGAATTCTTCCCTCGGGCCTATCGATTTCGACGAGCCGCGAATCACGAAATCTATATCGAGCGTGCAGGTGAAATAAGAACCCGCGGGGACAAGGGATGAACGCGAAGGGCCGGGAAGGGGGGAGGAGAGATGCACGCAGCAACGATCGAATAAAATAATCGTCGAAATGATTTAGACCGGAGACTCCCTTTGTCTCTGAGCGATGCGGCGCGGCGCGGCGCGGCGTCCGATTCGAGGCATATCCTTCGTTTAGGTAGACAGACGGTATAATTTCGTCGGGTCCGTGTCATTTCGAGAACCTTCGCGGCGCGACTCCTCCTTTCCGAGGAGCCCTTCCGACTCCTCGCGCGTTCCTTTACCTGGAAGATTCACTTTGTCTTTCTTCCTTTCTCACTCTTTCCCTTTTCTCTATCTCGTTTCAATCTTCTCGTCCTACTGACTGTCCTTCCTCTCTTCGTCTCATCCTGCCCCGTCTCATTATAGGCGGACGCCTATATCGCGTGTGTCTCTACCGTTCTAAGACCGAGCGGTCATTTGCGAAATATTCGGAGCATTGCGTTGCCTAATGCCCGAGGACGCGCGATCGAGCCCTCGGGCCTAACGTTAAAGTACGTTCCAATTCGTGGATCCTGAATGTTTCGGAGGTAAACGAGCATTCCTTCGTATAGACGCGCCACGAAAAAACCGGCGGATGTTAAAAGTAAAATTAGAAGTAGGTGGATTAGCGCGGACTCTTACATGCGGTCAGATACAAGCTGAAATATCCAAGATGTGTGTGCGTGTGCAGGAGAGGCGACTAGGAATGTAGGCGCGCATATCTGCCGCTATCGCCGTCGTGTCTGTAATTGCGGACGAATCGTTAAACATGCAACGACATCCTCGAGCACGCGATCTATTTCGGAGTAGCTTTCCGATAGATCTATGAAATGCTGCCGTTCGGACGAGAAGGAACATTGCAAATTTGTCTGCACGCATTTGCGCGTGTGCGGAATTGAGCACGCGGGAAAGAACCTCTTATTTCTCTCGACGTAATCTCTTTATCAGTTCTCATCTCTCTCGACGTAAAATCGTATTTTATTGCTACGATGACCTTTGTGAATCGTTCCTCGATAATTATTTTTCTCACTCTTGCTACTTGATTTGAGAATCGCGTTATCTGTCATTAGTCAAAACGTCGAATTATCGATATTTAATAAGTAATAGTGAATATCCAAAAACATTCGGCGATGTTAAAAGTATCAAATAATCTTCGCGCTTAATGACGAAGGCGTCGTCTCATTTTGTTTCTCGATATCTTTGATTTGTCGAATATATCCTGCTAATTAATGCGTCGTGACTATCTTATGACTATCTTAAACTGTCAGATTGTTATTGGTGCGTTTCGACGTTGTCATTGATGGAGAGGCGTGGTTTAGCAAGCGCGACACACGATTCAATCTCCAGCAGAGAGGCAATAAAGGCAGGGCTTTCTTGTCGAAAACGTTTAACGCTTTCCTCGTCCGTGCAATTTCCAATATCAGGTCGACACGTTACATCACTATTCGACCTTTACGCAATGTAACGCCGCAGATTTTCACGGCTCGTCGGCTCCGTCCGCGCACGGCGAACGAAATATCAATTCGTCTCGGATCTATTTCGTGAAAGAGCGCGAGTGTGCGCTGCCACGGGTGGAGAGAGACGCGTAACGTGAATTTGATTTATGCCACATTGAGTCACGGTGTAAAGTCACGTTAGTTACCACAAAGACTATCATATATCACTGCCCGATCGCGCGAGGGAAGTGCAAGGGCGACTCGAACGTGAGCGCTCGTATACGCGCCACGTTTAGCGGCTAATTTTATATCGTATCGGATCGCGCTGTAAAATACCACCGCCCACGTTTCTAGTCGCCTCTCTGAACTGATCTGGAAAAAATCCGGCGAATACCTTCGGCGTAGACGGGTTCGCTGTTCGTCTCTCGAGAGAACCTGACTTCGAAAGCTTCTCTTTATGTGTCCAACAAGAGAGCGGGAGCGTTTTCGAAGAAAGGTATCACGCGACGTATTGAGAGAAGAGGATTTCTGCTGTAAAGGGCGAGATGGGATGAGAAAGGGAAAGAGAGAGGGGAAGGAAGGGTTGCTGGTCCTTATTACGGTTCGGTCGTTCGCCGTCCAATTAGAGCCGTCTAATTGGGCCCTCGTGGAGTCGCGGGGATGACGGAAGTGTCGATAAGGCGGGTGCAGGTCGTCGCGGCAAAAGCACGATCGGACGGGCTCGAGAGAGGGACGAAGGTAGGAGTAGGATGGTAGAAGAGACATACAGTCGAACCGAGCACGTATACACGAGTGACGTATCCGAACCGAACGTATGCGGCCCTCACAGAACGAAGCGAGGCGCGAATATAAATCACGGCGCGTTATATACCCGAGCGTGTGCGGCTGCGCCAGAGAGCACATTTGCAACACGCGAGAGACCGCATCGACACACGGCTGGCTCCGGATGATCGGAGTGATCTTCTTCTTGCTCTTGTTTCTTCAGCTTTTCCTGCCGGTCGTTCCTTCACGCGTTCCGCATTTCTCTCTCTCTTTCTTTTATCCTCTTCCTCTTTCTCTCTATTCACCCGCCACCTTCATCATCATCACTACCGAGAACACATAGCTACCACCCTTGCCTCTTCTCATCCCTCGCCCTCTCTGATCCCTCTCCGCAAGAGGAGAATAGGGTAAAGAGTAGTAGTGCACCACGTGTGTGTTTACACGCAGCAAGCACGCACACTACTCGTAATAATAGCTCGGGTCAGGCTCTTCCTTTTCGACTCGATTTATCTCTTTGCGACGAGTTGGAATCGTTTGCGCGCAAACCGATTATATGTCATGTTCAGAAACATTAATAAGGGAAGTATAGTTTGATGAAATATTAATGAGACTGGCGTGCGATACATAGATCAGTTTTAAATCATTTCGAGGTAAAACAAAATGGAATAAGAGAGCGATAAAGTATTCTCGTAATTCGTCGAGAGATAGATGTGCAACATGTGCTTGCATTTTCCAACCACGCGATGAGCATTTTGCCTCTGTCGAGCTTGGCCCTCCACTTTTCAAAAATAAGAAAACAGTCTACAATAATGAACTATTTATGAGCTTTCCACAAATTAAAAATAAAGAGTGCTGGGATGTCCTTCCCTCGACTTCATTCGGATCTCTCTACCTTCCCCACACATTGCGCATCTTCCCCTCCTTTCATACCTTCTTCTTTGATTCTCTTTTTTCCCTATTGGTACCGACCGCGATATGTACGCCTCTCCAATCCGCACCCCTCGTACGAGAAGCATAAATCCCTCGCGTCTTCTTTCTTTCTCCCCCTCTATGCGTTCCCCTGGATACACTGTGGCGCCCTTCTTCTTTCGCCCTCTTCCTTCCTTCTCTATCCCTCATCGCATCTGCGGGCAATTCGGAGCCCCTGACGGATCGCGAAAGAACACGGCATACCGCCGTTCCTACAGAGTGTGCCCAGTCATTTTGAAAAATACCCCGGCAAAATGATTCGACCGTTATTATGACCCGGTCTCCCTCTCTCTCTGTCTCCGCCTCGCCCTCCTGATTTACTCTCTCCCCGCGCTCACTGATCTCCCTCTACTTCCTCGTCTCTCTTTCACGGGAGCCGACTGCTCATCGTCCACAGTTCCTGTCCCCATCTCCGCCGCCCCCCCGTCACCCTTTCTCCCCTCGCTGGCCATCATTGCATCGCATCGTGGCGCGTCGTGATGATTCTTTTTCCTTCCCTGAAACGCGTTGCGCACTGAACGTAATCGTTTTATCGTGCTTCCACGCCGTTTCGAATCAGGGAAAACTCGCAGCGACTGTTCCCGCAAAGCGTTATGGCCGAGTTAGGCACGATAGCTTGTGATTAACTTAAGTAGTGTAGCTCCTCGCTTCCAAAATTCCTCGGTACTACCGGTAACCCTTTTGACTCTTACGCCAAATTATGCGCAAGTTATATGCAAGTTGCTCGCTTCCTTCCTTCGTTTAATCGATGCTCTTGCATCGGGTTCATTTTCGGGGAATTTGGAGGCGTCAAAACGACCGTAAATTCCGGCGGAATACAACACTAGAGCATTTACCCATTAAAAAAATAAATTTTCGTACATAATCCATTAAAAGAAAATAATTTTCTATAAAAATCTATATAAAAATTTTACAATTATTCAATATATTTTTTTATATATCAGCAATTTTTAATTAACACGGTAACAAGTCCAAAACTAATATATAAATTAATATATAATAAATTCTTTTGCACAAATCCTTCCGGCATAAAATATTATCTTCGTTATATTGTACAAAGAGCAATACAACGAGCGGTACGTGTATTTATCTTCTTCAGGAAGCACTATCGAGTATGCGAGCAACATCGCCGCCTCTCCATCTCCATCTCTCAGCGTTCCAATCGACGCCTAACGATCGTAATGAGCGCACCGGGTATCTTTGTCTCCGTGAACGGCGAGTAGAAATGAAAGACGGGGAAGAGAAAGAAGGCTGCGGCCTGCCCTTATACGTAAATACGTATCGTAACGTCGTGTAAGTTCCCAATTAAAGTTTCGGTAAGAAAGCCTCGTGTCTTCTCCTTCTGCACCGCGTGCACTCGCTATCCACCCCTTCAGCTTACTTCGTACAAACCATGTATTTTCGCGTGTCTTCGTCATCGCGTCTCCCCAAACCGACTTTGCCGATCCCAAAATCTGGTCCATCTCGAATCGCGCACACAGAAATGAGGCGTTTATGCGTATAGGGCTATATAAATCCCGGAAGAATACGGAAGAATGCGGTCAAAAGGATAGAGTGCGAAATGTTTCTCGCACGAGCGTTTCGATAAGAGAGTTCGAGGAACGCGCTTAAACTGATTCCCCCGTCCTGGTTCCTTCCCGTGCGAGAGGTTTGGATGTCTTTCCTCGAAACACTCGTAAATATATCGGTAAAAGACGCCGCGGGCGAACTCGCGGGACCTCGCTAACCGGAATCGATCGCGCGAGATCCTCTTCTTCCAAAAACTATTCCCAGGATACTCTAGGAAGAACCGAAGCAAAAAAGTACAAGTGGGTGGGGACGGTCGTGTCCTTGAGAGCTAGAGGCGAGGATAAATACACCCACCGTCCTAGAATTCCGTCCTAGCTTTCTCTTTCTCTCTCTTTCACACTCTCGCTCTAGACCCGATGGTATAAGAGGGCGTACATAGAGAAGTCCAGGTAGGACGCAAAGGAAGACACGGACTGAGGATAGCGGGGTGATGGGAGCATGGTTATTACAGAACGTTGTAAAATTATGGATCGTTAAGCGGCTTTACGAGTTTGTTCTGTTCGTCCAGGCATCTCGCGTTCTCTCTCTCTCTCTCTTTCTCCTTTCCCTACGCGCGCACGTCTCGCTCTTTCCCTTTCTTCGTTCTTCCTCTTTTTCTCACTTCCCCCAGCGCGGATATGTCGACGACTCTCTTCCTTCTTCTCGCGGTCGATCTCACCTCTCACGATCGGTTCTGTGCTCGGTGTCGATGGACCAAGCGCGGAATATCTTGTCAGTCGTGACAATAGCGTGTATGTTTGTTCATTCGTAATGATTCGGTCGATGCAAAGTTAAATATTGCAAAGAACGCGATTGTGATTTTTGTTCGACCGACTAATTGATTTCGGCATTTCGGTCGAAGAGATTTTGGATGCGTCTCAAGACGACGAGGAGATTTATCGCGGTAATACCGAGTTTATGCGAGCGATGCCTCGGCATGATGATCGTAAAATCTTCATACTTACATGTCTTGCATGTGCGGAAACCGCGTGATCGTACACAGCGCGTGATCGAGAAGTAAAAGGAGATGAAAAGATTGATATCAACATTATCGTGCAATGTTGTTCGCTCGTTTTTTCGAAAATTACTTCGACGAAATTCTTCGGTTCCTTTTTAAGAGATTGCCAGAAATGGAAGTTTTTTTTAAACCGGAAAAAATAATTTTGTAGAGATTTTTTTATCATCGTTCAACGTAATGTATGTTGAAATCAAGGATACGGAGCGAAGGTCTCTAATTGCACCGCGACTGCGGATTTAGTACAATTGATCGGAGAAATAGACAATAAAGGAACAGAAGTATACAATCGGGTCACGCGAAGTCACGAATAAGATTAATTCCGGGGTTGCGTGTTTCCTGTTACGTGACGTCGAGACGAGAGATTGTCTCTCGAGGAAATGATACTATTACAGATGACCTAAATAGGTTTTTTCCAAATGTTCGCCGACGAAAAAGTCTTCGGGATGCTAACGGACTCCTTCCTAGCTATACAACGCCGCGAGCCTGAGCGCGTATAACATTCGGCAAGGATCGCCCTGAGGCGTGCCATTATTCCGCGCGATCTGGCGTATCGTCGAACCGACCGGCAGAAGTAAGAGGAAGAAGAAGTAGTAGCAGTAGTACATAAGAAGATAAAAATGCGGTGGAAAGTGATGCAGCGGTCTCACGAGAGCGACGTTTCTGCTTCGTTTCGTTCCTCTCTTTCTCGGGGCGGTCAATATGATTCGAAGCGCGTAAAACTCTCTTTCGTAGTCGACGAAACAAAAGGCTACGGATATCATTGCGCTTGGCCACGGGTTATAATGCGAGATATATCCCCACGATGGGTATATCTTGGTTTCCCTCCCTTCTCTTCCTCGTTCGCGACCACCAAACCATTTCTACCAGCATCTTTTTCTCCGTCCTCCTTTTTGCCTTTTCCTTCTCGGAAGCGATCTCATGGCAGTAAGGTAATTGTAGTGATTATGCCCCGTTCCCTCATTCCTTCTCGCTCCCTCCCACTCTTTCGCTTTTCTTCATCTCTCACTTCGCGTAGCCATCGATGTTCGTGTCCTTCGCGAGTGCCAAAAAATCATACCGCGCCCATAAAGCCGACGAATGATCCGGCATAATTCTTTTTCCTGCCTTCCGTCATTTTCAGCGGCAATCGTTCGCTCTTTTTGGTTTTCATTCTCATTGTTTCTCTCGGCAATAACTATGCGCGCATCCGCTGCTCACCTCGTCTACGTTTCGCTACTCTGGTTCGTTTTTGCTTCTTGCTATTAGCCATCGCAAAGGTGATCGATATTTTGTTTAACTGCACCGGCAGCAGCTCGTCTTTAAATCACTTCTTTCTGTTGTCATCGGCGTCAATTGTTTTTACAAAGCAGGGATATGGCATGAACGAAATCATTTCCTGGGATGTATTTTTTTTGTATTTGTGCATTTTGTAACCAATATTAAATCGCTTTAACAAAATAGTAATAGTAATAATTTTGTGACTCGTGCGTTTTTTAGTAATAATTCTAGAGAAACTCATTTTTAATTTAAATTCTTTCAAACAAATAAGCTAGACTGATTCTTTACGAAGCACTCTGGTTGTTTTAACGCAAAAGGCTCGCATTCCGACATATTGCGAAATTACATCGTATCGGAGACAGAAGCCGGAGACGCGCGATTTCGACGGGGTGCTGCCACGATGAGAGCCCGGAGTTGTATCGGAAGCAGGCACGGGGCGTGGAAAAGGGCACGAGAGGAAGATGAGGAAAGGGGCGAGAAAGCATTCGGGATGCTCCCGAGAAAGAAACAGCGATCAGCCTCTCGCGGTTTGTCCGTCAGTCCGGCTATATATCACGTGTAAACGACTCGGATATTAGCATATCTGTATCTGTCCGGTGGTTGTCCCTGCCAACTCTACCGGGATGAGCGTCTCCTCCGCGCTCGCCTTCTCTCTTCTCGTCTCGCGAACTCGCCAGGTCTTCTACCTTCTACCCTCGGGACCCCCCTATCCCCCTCCTCCCTTCTTCACTCTCCGGTTTCTGTGTGCGCGATTCAAGATGGACCGGACAGATTTCGGGACCGGCAAAGTCGGTTTCCTGTCGAGCTAGCCCCCCACTTTTCAAAAATAAAAAAACAAATAGTGCATAATAATGAACTATTTATTGAGTTCAAACTTTTTAATTTGCGGAATGTGAAAGCTCATAAATAGCTAATTATTATGCACTATTTGTTTTTAATTTTTGAAAAGTGGGAAGTCAGCTCGACAAATCTTTTTCCGCCATCATCTATGCTGACGCTATTATTCCCCCTGCCGCTGTTTGTACGACTATTTACTGCGTTTGCATGCGAATGCAACCTCGTACGAGCGAAAATATACTTGAGTACTTGCGAGTCTTCTTCTTTGTGTGTATGTGTGTGCCGCTATACGGGAGCGTCATGAGACACGGGAGGGAATATCTAAATGCACCGGCTCGCGTAATAACGCGAAATCCCACGGTTGCGTGTACATAGTCGTGCATGAGCGCGCGGCCCCAGTTAATATCCGCTCCAAAAGCCGTGAAACAGCTTGTATTACTCGGTCGATTCTTACGAGCCGATATGATTCTCTTCGTTATATTATATATTTTATACTTTCTCGCGCGTCACGCGTTATATCGCGAATGCAATGGTTTCGATACGCTTCCGTTTTGCGCGACAATCATTGAAATAATAAATTCGACAATCGATCCTCCTATTTTTGTTTAAAGCGATTTTTTTTCTCGTGTTTGCAGCAGATCTTTGAAATATTGCGCGACTTATGTAGTACTATCTTTTCATCATCCTTTCTCGGCGAGGTAAGGAACGCGGCAGGCGCGGCGTAGCTCTCTGACGGAGCGAGGCCGTTAATAATTCGTTTCAAGCTCGTGTAACCGGATGGTTCGTGTCTGGAAATCCAAGAGAAACGCGCAAAGTAGTGAAAATATGATTACTTAGCGCACACATAGAGAAAGATAAGTAGATAGAGGTTCCCGTTTTTCTTTATATAATAAATGAAAAATTTAAATAGGGAGAGAATATTCTTCATGATATTTAAGCTTCCTTTAAGTTAGTCGAGACTACTAAATCAATCATTAATGCAATTAATCGATATTAATATTGCTCTCTCTCTCGATGCTCGATTCCACTTAAATTTATACTTCTCAGAATTGCTTTCAAATGGCAAAGGTGGACTCGGACTGTTAGAAGCTTTCTTTGGCCGGCGTTAAACGAGATAGTCCTAGCCGGCACAATGAATGGGTCTTAGGCCGCAGAATTTCGCAGCTCGCGCGTAGCGGAGTATGCGTTAGACGCGCTCGCGAACCCACAAAGCGCGCTGTATAACGTTACCCGGAGTTAATAAACCTCGAGGTCGAGGCCTGGCCCGCGGTTCTCCTCTTCGTCTTCGTCTCCGTCTTTGCATTTCCTCCGCCGCGCCGGTACCGCCACCCCGTTCACTCTCATCTACGAGCGTCGACCACAATTAGACGGCCGACTTTCTTTCTTTCGTAGAGACATTGACTTAAAGAACGGCGAAACGGACGGAAATCACCATTAGAGCGCGTTTCACACATTTTTTTGGAATTTACAATTTACCATTCCCCGGGTTTTCCCGCTAGATAAATCGCCATCGCTGGCGAGCTCCCTTATCTTCGCATATTGCCGCATTAACGGACGCACTTTCGTGTCTCTTTCGGTTTCGCCGCGGCATTTCATGTTCGCGCCGCCGTGCATACTGGCACTATCCGTTTTTATGGATCCTCGATATGCGAGTGTAAATTAGAGGAACGGAGAAAGGATGCCGTCTCCGAGCGAGAAAGAGAGAGACTCGTGGTCGGTGTGTAGGCGCGAGGAAGCATAGGTGAAAACAGCCGAGGCAGTTAGCGATCAGGTGTTACTTTGCTTTCAGGCAGAGAGACTGTGTGCTGCCGAGAAAGAAGTTTCCTCGGCTGTTGCATTGCGGCCTTATATATCGGTCCCCGATAGCGGTCATTACGTACGACCGAATCTACGATATGCCCGCTAAACGTACTAAAAATCCAGTAACGCTAAACGCTATTAATTAAACCCCTCACCCTGTCATCCCCGGTGGCGGCAACGGCGGTGGCTGATATCGGCAACGTCTATATAGTTTATTAACGTCTAGTTTATTAGAATCGAGTCGTAGCTATCCGGGAGCGGAGATCTAATTAAATTATATCACGTTCACGAGATCTCCTTTTTTCGTGCGTGTTTATCCGACTTAATCCAGGGGGAATCAATTAGCTACATTTTACCGCGTAAATGCTTTCAAATTACGCGCTGTATGTTAATACAGCGCCGGGAGTTTCCATAATTTCGCGGACCGTCGACTTCATATCAATTCGCCGGGACTCAATCGTAATTAAAAATCACGTACATATGCATATACATATTATTAGGACGAGCTCTCATTCTTTTCCAAAGATCCAAGTTACGAAGATCGTAAACGAGACTTTTGATATCTGCGTTCGATCGACTCGCGGCTCTAATCTGCGATCTACAGATACATCGGACTCGTTATCTCGTCGCCGCGATCAGCTCTAATTACGCGACCAAGGCAAATGGCCAATGTTGGTTCTGTTGCGGAATATCACTGTACTATTTCGAGAAGGAGAAGCGGATGTAATAATTACCGGCGCATCTCGATATAGATAACAATTACGGATTTGAGGGATTATAATTTTAGTCGGTATGCAGCCATTGAACACTGAATAACAGCAGGATGCAATTGAGAATGCATTCATTGCGTAATGTCTCTTTGGCGCTTAATATTCTCAATTTTTCGACAGTTTGAATTTATTATGGACATACATTATGTAAAATTAGAAAATAAGACGTTTGCTAAACCGTGTATGATAAACGTGCTATAACGGACAAATGTTATAGAGAGAGAGATACATTGTGACCATTTGTTATTCATTGTCGGCGATAATGAGACAGGGATGGTTAACGACCTAATAAATATTACAGATCCGATAATCTATGCAAGTGCGTTTTAAACGGCAACAAAAGGCAACGTAATAGATCTATTTAAGTGGGACGATCAGGGAAGGTTATCTATTACCTGATTAGAATTCCGTTGCGTCGATACGCGCTCGCGTCTCCTCAGCCTTCTTCGGGATTGTACGTCGACCCGGTCCGATCGAAACCGCTACATATGTATACTTTCGTCATGTGCGTGCAAAAGTCGTGCGCACCATAATGCCTCGGGCATTTTTGGTATGACGGAGTCTCGACGCCATTCATTTCTCGTACAATCTTGTTGCACGAAGCAGCAAGCACGAAAGTCACCTCCGGCTTCGAAACCGGCTGCGTATTCGTCGATCGTTCGCTTTCAGCCGCATACGTTGAACAAACAGGGCATTGATCGCGCGAGTGTCCATCAGCTTGCAATCCAACTAAGGAGTAACAACCGTTCTAGAATCGTTCGGAAGGATCACCCGCCGAGAATGTCTTGCGCGCGCGAGAGCGCGAACAAAGTATGAAATATATAATTCGTCTGTGAAAAATTATAATCATTGCCTCGCAATTTAGCTTCCGACTAATGTAATTTTTCGGAGAAAATTATAAATAAGATTATTGCGCGCTTGTGTCTTTAAATTATTTACACTATCTTGTAATTTCTGCAGCAAAACTGCAGTCGGGTATTCTCTTCCTCTTTCCGTTGTTTCCATCTTCATTGTTTGTTACAAGCTTCTCTAGTGTGTGGTTTCGGGCGTTGCCTCGTAGCGTGATTAGAAGTAGAGGACGAACAGGGCGCGGTAAGATGGAGAGAAATTAGAAAAGATAGCGATGCGGCGGAGGATCTTTTAGATGAGTTCTCCCGGGAGAAAATAATTTGCGGGTTACCAACCAACCAGCGGTGTCTGCGGTCTTTGTACAATCTCGAAGAGAGGAAGAGAGAGAGAGAACACGCGGACGAACGAGGGGCAGGGATAGAAGGAAG
Source organism: Prenolepis imparis (assembly GCF_030444845.1). NCBI lineage: Eukaryota > Metazoa > Arthropoda > Insecta > Hymenoptera > Formicidae > Prenolepis > Prenolepis imparis. The sequence goes on along the minus strand of NW_028141171.1, from coordinate 11,224,790 downwards.
GGAAAGTTTAATGACATGCCATATTTCGGACGACCTACATTCACAGATAGTGACGCAGGGATAATTGTTTGGAAGCTCGCGTTGTGAATTAATTATTACATTGAAATTTAAATCATTTAATTCCATTCCTTATGACTTAACCAAATGCGATTCGGCTGTTTACGAGCAATTTGACGAAGGCAGACTCACGCCCGTTGGGTCCGCTCCTTCTCCTTTGTGCGACATTCCTGGCGTTCTGCCAGCACCGACCGTGTCAGCGAAATCTGAAAGCAGTCGTAAAAACTCGCGTAAAGATTCGCATAGCGTATGTGATGCGACAAACGAGTATAGTTCACCGTTGTAATAATCCCTCCGCCTCCTCCCCTTTAATCGATTCGCAGTTTACGCTCAGTTGCGCTGATGCCGAACGACGTCCGAATTCCGGACCCCTGAATCTCTCGATATCAGCCCCCCTTCCCCCCTCGCCCTTTTATTATACCGATTTAGAAACTGCACAATTTTTTTATATGGTTTTTCTCAATTTCAATATTGATGTTTTTATATTATCTAATTTGGTATGATCAAGATTTTGAAAATTTTCTTATATATACGAGTGAACTTCCAGCATTCTTCGTTAGCAAAAACCGACTTGGTGTATTTTTATAGGAAGAGAAATTTGGTTAACTTGCGCGACTTTAATAAGAATGACTTTCTAATGCCCATAATTGTACTTCGCGAAATACGGTCACGCGATATGAGTCGTTTATTCGATGAGAGACGGTCTGTTTTTTTTTCCATTGGAAATCTAATCTCTCTGTTATTCCTGAAATGAGGATACGAAAGGATGAATGACGAGTGTTATGCGTATCACACGCAATAAGTGCGACTCCACGGTATACTTTCGCACGACCCGAGACGTGCTGGTATTTTCAATATAGAGAATTAAAACGTATATAGAAAGATGATTATGAAATGATATAGCGAAAGATGCGAATAAAATCGCTCCCGAGAATCGTTAAGGCTTATATCGAGTTGACAATTTCTTTGAGCAATCAAATTGATGGATATAAATCGCTTGTCAGCAGTAACAAGAACGTGATTTACTTGCCGATTGAAGAAAAGTGTAGATGCATTTATAGAGACCCGAAGTATATATTACTTGATTATTTTTCATTTATATTGTTTAACGATTTTTACGAAACGTTCTTTTTAGTCATATTATCTCACGTTTAATTTATTACATTAGGCAAAGTTCTTGCACAGTGTACATATATTCTCGCGATAAAAGGAGTTTTAATTCAGCGATTGCAGTACTGTCGACATATATTAATAAGAAGCGTCATATATGTAAATGGAAATTATTTTTAATACAAGTCACAAAGACAGTCATTTGGGATGCCGAGAATGTCGCCCCATGATATAGGTATTTTTTAAAATTAATTTCTTCTTTCGATTCGATTGTTCGGATCGAGTAAATAAAATAAGGATAAGTTTCATGAATACATTAATTGTCTAAATAATTAATTAATCTATTCCTTAAAATACTTGAATAATTTAATATCGATTTAATATAAACGTGATATATATATTTATGCGCTATGATTTTTATTATATATTCTCTATTTTATTTCAAAGCCACACGTGTTTGTGATACGGTTAACGAGTGCGTGTCACATTTTGCAATTCGTGTGGGCCCCGAACATTAGACGAACGATCTGTCCTATCGATCCTCGCCTCGAAGAAATCGAAAATCAGGTCGAAAGGACAAGCTAGCGCGCGGTGCCACCCTTTTCTCCACTCCTTTCTTCGAGTCGACATCTCCGTGTCGTCCTTCTTCTTTTTCTCTCACTCGACGGGAGTCAAAGGTGCCTCCTCCGGCACGAGGCACCGGCATTCGTGGTTTCGAGGTAAAGGAACGCGCGACAAGGTTTCCAACTTAAAATTCCTCCCGCGCCGTCCTCCCCTTTGACGACGTGTCGACCATTCCCGGGCCTTTTTCCTTCGTCCGATCGTTACCCCGATGCGCACACGAGCTTCGCCTGTAAAATGTCGCTTTCACCCCGTCGTGGTAGGAACGCGCTAAACTTTTAAAGCGCTGCCGGATCTCCGTTTCGAAACTCCATTATCAATAACGGGGGCGTACGTTTTTATTGCATCGTTAAATCGCAAAAGGCCAGCGATGTTCGAAAATATAATTGGCCATCGCGATAATTTGATAACAGACTCCAGATATAATTATCGACAAATTTCAAGCATCCCGCGATAGCAGCTCGATATTTATAAGATCTCGAATAACGTAATGATAAAAAAATTAAAGATCTGGTCTGGCGAGATTTCACGTTTCCAGAATTATACGTATAAAATATTTATTTTATAAAAAGAGTTTAATTGGAGAGAATAAATTATAAATATAATTGTGTGTAAAAAGACAGCTATGTATAAAAAACAATTTAATCATGAAAATTTAATGAACATTGTCGTCGATAAATAATAATTTTATTACATCATACAATAAAAGGTCAATTATATTTAAAGTCCATGACAATTGTCGGGGGGATGCCTGCAATGTTTCTTAAAGAACGATCGATCGCGCATGAAACGGTTGAATTGTCCACGTCGTTAGTTACAGCCAATTTGATTAATCATGCGTGCGAATGGGGGCCGCGCGCGTGGGCCTAAAAATCAAGGAACGCAATCGCCAATATGCAGATCTTCAAGGTGCGCGCTGTCCTACTTTCGCACCGCTTGTCGCAGGTCGCGAATTCCCGCTCGTGGGACAGTGATTTGTTTTACGCGTCGCCAAGCCAGCGAGGTGATAATCGCGAAGGGGGGAATCGAGAGAGGGCCGGAGGGCCCGAGAGTAGCTCGGACCGGGGAGAAACGAAGAGTCCGACGAGGCCCCGTCGCGCTTTGTATGCCCTCGTTCCTCTTACCACTGGCTGGTGGGGGGGCACAGTCCTTGGGGAACCTTTTTTTTTTTTTTGCGCGAAAATTTAATTAGACCAGCGCGGTGGGCCCCGCGCACTCGATTTGAAATTACTTTTACGAGGGGGTTTCGCTTCCCTTTTTCCCGCCCCGCGCGACCACGGCGCCATAATTAAAGCTAGGCGAGTGTGTCTGGCTGCGTTCCTGATGCCGGTGCTCAGGGCCGACGCCCTCTGGTACTTCTTCAGCCTCCCTCTGGCTGCTCTTCCTCTCCTCTCGCCTCGTCATTCTTCTAGTTTTCCCCCCTCCTTATTCCTCGCTTGCTCTTCTTCCCGCCACCTTCTTCTCTTTGCCACCACACTTCTTCGCGTTCTCCATCTTCCTCTCTCGCTCTTCCTTCTCTCGCTCTCGATATCTTAATTGCCCGTCTGCCGAGATATTTTCGCGAATCGCAAATTTATGGACCAGCCCCTTAGCGGATCGCGCTAACGACGTACTTTGTGTGTACGTACAGACGTACATACACGGGCGCAGGCGAGAGCAGGAGAGAGTTATAGGGAATGGCCGCGTGCGCGAGAACATGGAAGAAGGCGATCCAGACGAGAGAGAGCGAAAGGACAGAAAAAATCGTAATCGTCGGTCTCTCGCTGTGAGAATCATTTGGTTATTTCGCGCGCGCTCTCTTTCGTGGAATCGACGTGGCAATATCACTGTCTTAGCATTAAATTAAAATCATTAACGCCGGAATACTATAGTGTTAATACGCGGCTGGCTGCAAACCGGACGTTCCTTCATACGTATGTAGTACATTCTGTCTGTCTGTCCGTTTGTCGTCGTACTCTCTTTCGCGCATTAACATGGGTTGTGTTAACATTTAAGTTATCGGCCAATCTATTTCACGATTAACGAGCATCGGATATCATTTTAATCGAGAATTCAAGGGTGCTGCATTCATAGCGATTTTTGACATAATTTTATTTCATTCTTCATTTGAGTGCAGGTTGAGTAATTCGATACCACTCGAAAAGTTTCGATATCAGCGGGAGGTTTCCTGTTTCGTAGACGAAGCCATATTTTTCTATAGCAGCGATATTTTAGTATATATATACATACATATACATATAGATTTTTCCCCTCTCGTCTATATGCAGTAGATTTATTATTTAATCTTTATATGTATATCAAGAAATATACAATAAAAATATAGTATCGTTTCTTCGTGATTAAATATTAGTTCTATTGTTTTATTTATTTAAGTCGCATTATTATAGTAAGAGATCTTGAAAATGAAAATAAAAATAAATTTCGCGGACGAGATATCATTTGCTGTAACTTACTCTCATCTACTCGCATATATCGATAGATTCTCGTCTCTTTGATATATGTATAGTCAATTAAATTGATTTTTATTCATCACAGTGATCCGAGAGTCGACAAATTATGCTAGTATAAAAACGATCGTACGAAGCCCGGCAAGGGTCCTACGTTTCGAGCTGTGACGGTTATCTAAATCTGTCGCGTGTAATAATGTGCGACGCCGTTTAAAAGGCGCACAATTTAGATAACATCTAAACGCGGCCATAAGAGGAGGTATCGTTTAAAGAATAGTTCCTATGCGATTACTCGATATCTCCCTTCCTCTCACTTGTGTCGAAGTAATTCTGATTCAATTTCGTTCTTGACGAGTTTATATACGAAAGGATCGAGTTGGCCACAGGACATGCGATTGTCACAAAGTCCCGAGGACAATGCGCAATTTACGCGAGAGTACGCACAATTTACGTGAGTCGTGAAACAGAAGGGACCCTTCTGGCACTGCTCGCGCGCCTATCTATTGCGATACCGGTCGGATAAAGCGACACACCTGGTGTCCTGTTTTGTGATCTAAGGTCGACAGTCGTTGCGAATGCAATAGTCGTAAGCGTAACGCGTGTCCCGGCTTTATCGCGCTCAGTGCCCACCAGTGATTGCATAATCCGCATGACTTTAACGAGGTAGAAAGCAGACGAGAGAGTAAGAAAAATAAAATAATTATTTCTTAACATAATTATGTATTTTTTTTATCTCATGTGGTACGACAAAGAAATAATAACAGTTAATTTATACACATATAAAAATTTAAAAGATGCTATAATTTAAAGTAATATTAATTAAAGCTTGCCCCTCCCCCTTCCTCTTCTCGACAATATTGTATATGATTACAACATTAAGAAATTTATTCTCATACCGAAATAACATTTGTGAATAAGTCTGATCGACAATTTTCTTATCCGACAAAAGACATTTAAATACATTGCTCGCCGCGAAATATCTCGTAGGCCGAACACGAAGACCGAGACATGAGATATCGTACGGCTCTTACGCAATATATTCCCGACAATGAATCATTTTTATTGAACACAGCGTCGAGCTACATGTTGAGAGTCTCGAAACGACATTCGGAACGCCGACCTTCACGCTCAATTTTTCGATGTAACGTATTGAAATAAATATAAAGCGCGAAATTAGCAGGAACGATTTGCGTGAGTTTAAATCTATAGTCGACCGAGCAATAGCTCGAATTCCAACCATCTTCGATATCAGTGATAGAGTCACGGGCAATTAGGAACATCAGTCTCGTCGAGCGAAAAGTCCCGAGCATCTGGCAGCCCGCTGGTCTGGGTTCGGGTCGTCGAACCAGCCAGTTCGTCGTGGCACACGTTAAACCTCGTCTCCGCGAGGTCAGCCGCGCGAATCACAGAAACGAACCTTATTTTCTCGTGACGGTGGGTCCGAAGAAACGGCACCGGTTTGCACCAGTGACAGACGTTAAAGTATTAGCCGATTGCACGTATCCGATGTCCCGTCGAATTGTGATGGTGGAGGTGAAGGAGGAAGACACGAAGGATGTAGATACGAGAAAGGAAGAAAGCGTGCGCGAGAGATAAAGAGAGAGAAAGACAGACCCTCATTTAAACCACCCACCAAAAATAAAATTCTCTTTCCCATCCGTGTGCTTCGTCTTTTTCCTTCCCCACCTATCTCTGTCCCTCTCTTTACATCACTAGGTTCTCTCGTGTTCCCTCTGGGCAGACCCTCTTCCTCGATATCCACCCACAAAAATGCAACAACCGTCCCTTTCCAGCCGTGAAGCCATCTACCAACGGGCTCGACGTCTCTCGAAGACGATCAATGATACCGTTTCACGAAGTAACAAGAGAGCGGAGAGAATCTTATCCGCGAAAAGTTAATTCTATCGATGCAATTTACTTTGTTTTTATGATATTCTCAACACGGTGGCGTGTAGCGAGCGAAGAATTTGTGGCAGAAACGACGGTAATTTAAAAAATTTTGTTGCATCTCTTTAATTTATTTAGCGATCGAGAATCGTGAAAGTTGCAAGTGAGTAGTGAGTAGAAATGTAAATTCGAGGAATCGATAAAGATAACCAATGCTAAAGACTATCGGATATTATAGCTTATCGACTGCCCACTCGCTCTAGTCCCTCTCGCGCTTCGGAATTGCTACATTGCACTTGCCGGGTGAGTTTGAAAATGTAAATTCGGCGAGAATCAACGATGAGGATGATAAATATGGAAAAAAATGTCAAAGCTTGCAAAAATGTCTCCGCCCTCCTCTTCTCTCTCTCTCTCTCTCTCTTACACCCGTACAAGCTATCGGAAACATCTACATCGTGCGTGCGAATAGCACAAAGTTGTAAGCCCGATATAAATCAACGAAGAAATGTATTCGCCGAAAAAGCAACATTTCTCCCTCCGGGCGTGTCGACCGCGAACACGCTACGCTCGTGCTGTTAGACACGTGTCAGTCTCTCTCTCCCTAGCGATATTTCTTTTTTATCATCGGAATGCAAAATATCGCGGTCAACAAGTACCTGATTAATTCATAAATTATTATTTAATTAACAAGTATACATATATATGAATGCATGCGCACACCATATTCTTATTTGATTACTTGCATGATAAACTGAATTAGTTAAAATAACAACCAGTTAATAATTATTATCTCTTTTTTGCTCGTCTATTCGAGTGTTCTCTCTTTTACCTATATATACAAAACTTATTAACCTGTCTTAAGTTCATTAGTATACGTTCACAGTTATTCACGTTAATTTCCTGTTGCATATTTCTCGATGTGTACACGTACATACGATCTTCACTGTATGCCCGAACGATTATGACCGTGAGGCAGAACTGTTTTGGTAGTGCGTGACAAAATATGCAAATTTGAATTTTTTTTAAGTGGTTGCGTGCGCCTACATTGTTGAAACACGTATAATAAATTTTAGTTGCAAAGTTGATTAACCTTTCTACGGAGTGTATAGAGAAAAATCTCAAGCGAGACACGTCGTAGTGCATACCACCCAAATTTTTATTGGTTTATATTTGGTTTTTATTTATTTTATTATCGGTATGTGGGTATTCCCTTAGAGATATGATAAAATTCTTTCTCTTTTGTCCTCTCCCTCTCTCTCTTTCTCTCCATTCCTTCCCCTCGGTCGAGCTATCAGAAACGTCTACATTGTGCATCCGAATAGTACAAAAAATTGTGAGTACGATAAATCAAAGCAGATAATAAATATACCGCAAAAACAGCATCGTGCTCGGGGCGTATCCAGTGCGAGCGCTCGTGCTCGTGCTATCGAGTGGGCGCGCATTGTGTTTGGCAAGTAAGTAGTACAGAAATGTAAATGTGCTGAGGCAAGAGAGAGAGAGAGAGAGTGAGAAAGATGCTCCTCGCATTATTCCGTCAGTTAAAGCGCGCTGGAGGCTCGTACGTGTCGCAGAAGGGTCGAGCATAGTGTGAACCTATCTACAGTTATAAATAAGATCCAGGGGTCAGGATGGAGAGGACCGGGTTTACGGGATAAATACCGTAAGTTATGCCACACCGCGGAGAAGGAACGGATAAGAGGGCCGAGCGGGCTAATTCTACGATTTAACATGATCTGCTAAAGTGTATCCTAACGTCGCAGTCGCGTAACAGCCCTCCCCCTTTCTTTCCCTCTCTTTCTGTCCCATGTCTCGTGGAAATGTTCAGAAATACTCGTAAGTCCTCCACCGGGACCGAGTCGGAACCGTCACAGCCGTTCGAACCGCTCTCGGGACCCAATCCGTGCTCTCTCCTTCGTTTTGGGCACTCTTGACCTTCAGGGTCACTGTGCGGCCACCTCTCGATCTTCCTCGTCGGTACGGAATTACTTGGAAGTGCGGGAATCTGATTCAAGAGTAAAGATCGAGAGTCCGGAGAGAAATATAGCGACGATGTCGCAAACAAATTTGTTTGGCGCGAAAGAGAACACATTTTATCAGATGGGACAAAAAATTATCGAAACGTAATATAATTGACGATAAATTGTGAATCCACTGCAAATAAAATTATTCATTACATCTTCGAACCTTTAGAAAATGTCGATATACCTATATTTCGCTCTAAACTGAAAGAGATGACTAATTTATCTAGCCAAAACTGTCTATAATTGAGAGATATTGCTTATAACTGTCCGAGAAATACTTGACGTATCCGTGAAAAAATAAGATGCAGGAGGAAAAAAGTAAAGTGGAAAAGTCAACGAGAAAGAAAGAAGGTCCTGTTGTCGATGGACCCGGCCACGACGGCAGAATATTCGGAGGCGTAGACGATTTTTTGTGGCAGTTGCGCGGCAGGACTCGCCGCGGTCTCTTTCTCCCTCTTTTTTCCTCTCTCACTCTGTTATACCTGGCCGAAGCCCCGGGCAACCGACCATTGTATGCAACAAAGCTACACTTTTCTACTCGATCCCAAGTCCTAATGGATAATTAATTTTTGATAAATCGTCGCTTCGTGACTAGCGTCGACGCGCGGTCCCGATTTGTTTTTCGATTTTTCACAAAAGGAAAAAGAAACCCGACTTTTACACGACTCTCCTCTTCTCTTCTTCTCTTTTTCCCTTCCCCGCGTACTCTTCCTCTCTTGCGTATCTTTCTTTTTTTTTCTCCTCTCGCCCGCCGTTCCGAGAGATAACTTTGGTATTCTCTGACCTCTTGCCGGAGTTTGTCGACGGGCCGAGCTGTCAGGATACATTAGGATAATGCGACGAATGACTGCCGTAAAGTCGAGATCTCGGATCAACGGGAACTATTGTATATAGCTTCGAATTTATAGCGACGGCTTCTTTCTCTCTCTCCTATAGTAGTACATGGTAGTTATTTCTCACATGTTAATAACGACATCCGGTGAAATAACTGCATATTTTTTAGCATCATCCGCGCTATGAGGTAGGGTATGAGATACAGCACTGCATAATTATTTCCTCTTAGGCTTTTAAACACAACGTTTGAATATAATATATAATCGTGAGATATAATCATATAATAAGAGTAATAGTGAATATATCCGTGACAAAACTAGAATATCTCTCCAATTAACGATCGCGTTTTCCTACTTGAAAGAATCTAACAGAGATGTTTGCGTGCACTTCGACACGGATATCTAGTTAACATCTCGAAGGAAGAAAGAGAAGAATGAAAGAGCCCAAGAAAGAAAGAATAATGAGAAAAGCTGGGCAACCGGGGAATGGATAAAATTACGCGGCGCAATCTGGCGCAGAGCAATATATAATAACTGCAGTCTATCCCGGGTATTTAAAGGGTATATAATAACATAAAAAGAGAAGCGACACGTTTGAAAATGCAGAAATTATGCCGTTTGGTTCGCAAGAGAGAGAAGGGGAAAAGCAGACTCGAGAAGAGACGGTAGCTCGCGTGCCTGGACGAAAGAGGAACGGCGAGATTTTTGGGACACGCACACATACGCGTAGCCGTGTTCGAATATTCGAACTCCGATAGATATCCCTGAAGAAGAAGGAGAAGCGAACGATGGGAATTGATTCGGGGGGCCTGTTTTGCGTGCGCGGGCGGTACGGGAATCTCCGTCTCTCAGATTCGGGACATCTAGGAGCGAAAAGCGAGCGCACGCGGAGGAGAGAGTCGCCCGAAGCGCTCGCGTGGCCACCACCAGCTCTTTCGTGGATCACGCGCGCGTCTCCATCTCGCACGCAACGCTACTGCACGCGGGCCATACCTGTTCACGATGCGAACCCGTTGCGACGTTCGAAGAAGAAGAAGAAGAAGGCGGCGGCGATGATTACCGCGCAAACGAGATATGTGCGCATGGGAGGCAAGCTCCCGCGAGCATGACTCTCATCATAACGAGAGAAGAAGAGAGTGCTTTGTGTTTAGAAATAATTATAAACAATTCTATTTTCAAGAGATGAGTTCTCTGTTTTTCTCTCTACGCGTATGGATATATTTCCAAATTGCTCCCTCGCGATTAAACTCGCCGCGTTCTCCCCCTTTTTCGCCACGCATCATCGCTCGCGGAACTCGCCTGTAATCGATGCGTTACGCGTATTGACGTATGCACCAGCAGCCCGCACGGTACGAAGAAAATTAAATGTAAGTGGCCTGATGATATACAGGTTCCACACGAACGTGCACCGCTTCCTGTTCGATCCGTTTACGCGGCGAATGATGGCTCAAGAGCACGCGAAATTCGTCGATAGATTTTTTGATATCGCTCGAAACATATATTTACTTATTGGATAGTAAACTTATATAGCGTAATGCATTATAGGTACTTGATAGCATAGCTAGTGAGAAATATTTTTAAACATGTATATAACAGAAAAATTTTGCTAAATATAAGAAGCAGGAAGAAGCTAAAGAAAGCAACAGACCGTAAATAACGTAACATAAGAGTGCTCTTTTAGAAAAGAAAAGATTAGATCGCATCGATAGATAAGATTACATCGTAAAGACGATGGGAGATGACATTTTTTTTCAAAGACGCGCCAAAGAAAAGAGCTTCCGAATATAGAGGACTAGGATTTTAGCGATGCAATTTTGCTAGCCTATTGTCGGTCAGCAGTCTCTTCACCTCGCCGCTTACTCTCTCTTTCTCTCTTTCTCCGTTTCATCTGTGCATCCTACCCTCTCAAATCCCGCGCCGTCCCATCCTTTAACTCCTCTTCTCTTCCCCTCGTGCCGTATTCCAGCCCTCCTCCAAGAGGTAATTTACTTTCCATCCTCCTTCGTTCGCCGCAAGTACCAGATACGTTTCTTCTTTCTCCTCTCCTCGCCGCTGTTCGTCTTCTTCGTCTTCTTCTTCTTTCCTTCAAATGCGCGCGGCCTATACTCGGAACGCGCTAACTATTTTCCTCACCGGCTAAAAATATCTAAGCTTTTTAGAAATTCTCAGCCAGGGATCTGCGATCTCCCGCTACGGCCTTTTGTACAGAAACGTAATCCTGAAGGATCTACTTGATCTCTTAACAGACGGGTTCATTACGCGGATTTCTATTCTTATATATAAAATAGTAACAAATGAATCATATCAACTCTCTTAGACAGGGAAGTTTTGATCTTTTGCCAAAGGGATTAAATGCGTCACCCGCGATAGCGAGAGGAATCTCCATTCAAGAGTTCATATAAGATATACTTTCGAGAAGGAGAATCTTTTCATAAAGACTGGTACATCTGGACAGAGTCGTGGCGCCCGAAATACAGATATACGCGGACACTGACGAATCGCCGTTACAAAGTTATTTCACTGCATCTACTCAAAGGTGCATCCCTTTACGGTTTGTTCCTTCGAGCGTTCCGGCTTATTGTTAGAGAGGCAGTAGATCCGCATTAGCGTACTCCTACCGCAGTCTCGGGAGAGCTCTGCCCCTCTCTTCTCTCCTTGTTCCTTACCTTATCTACTTTTTCTCCCCCTTCGGCTTCCATCTCGCTCACACCTGGGTCGCCATCTCTTTCTCGCATCAGCGGGCGAGAAGAGAGGGAGGAAGCAAGGAGAAACGAGTAGTAGTAGCTGAGAGAGAGAGAAGGAGTAGTTCAGAGGAAGCTATCTCTCTTTCTCCTGCACTCGCGTAGCATCGTCGAGAGGATCGTCGAGGCTTGGTATAATTAATACAGGCTCCGTGGAATGCCGGTCGCCTCACTCTCTTAGCGTCCTTCCCGCACCTACCCTCGCCTACCTTTTACTTCTTCCTCGCCACTCATTCCGCCCTCTTCTGCCCCGCCGTATTCCGCCTCGACCGCCGCATCTGACCAGTTTCCGTGCTCTCGCCTAGGTCCTAACGGCGGGCCCGACAACCCCCGGTTAAACGAAGCAACCGAAAACTCTCTCGAAGCCCTTTCTCGTCCTGTTATGTTCGGGGGGCCGCCGTCGAAGAAGAAATTAAAAAGTAGAGCATATACGCATAACGAGAACGGCGACAACACACATACATACACACACAAGTAATGGAGTATTCCTGACAGCCGCAGCCTAAATATTGGACCCGCATTATCCGCAGGCCCCACAGAAGCAGTCGAGTATCTTAGTCGCGCGCGTGTGATTTTTCACGGTGCGTCTATTCGTCTTTTCATCCTGGACTTTTCTAGAGTTTAACAAACTTTCTTTGGCACACGTCGATCTCGTGTCGAGTGTAAAGAAAACATTTGTAAATCGCTTCCACATTGTCCGTGGCGCGTTTAATGAAGTAATTTGTAACAAGCTTCGAGAAGAACTAGCTCTCGCTAATAAAACTAGGAATAACCAAAAGGTAATTTTAGCTCTCGCTAATATAACTAGGAATAGCCAAAAGGTAATTGTTTCACGAGCGATAATATAAGCATCTATGTATATCTCTCTATATTCTGAATGAAGTATCGACTATTAATTTGTAATTTGTACAGTTATAAGTAATTTTGCCCAATCCGTATAATATTGATTTGCATAAGAAAAAAGATTTATACAAAATTTAATTAACTTAAATAGATTATTCTCAAAACATTAATTACTCTAAAAATGTTCACGTATTAATACTCGGCTCTCCGATCATGCCGAATTGAGCAATCGTAAGAATGACAATAGGTGTCTTCGGTGCGACGACGACGAAATCATTATATCGTATTACAGAGGAATCTCAGGAACTCGAGCGAAAAAGGCGGGCTATTAATTAACCCACTTGTCGTTCGTGCGAGAAAGTGCGCTGGTTCCTGCCAAACTCGAGCGGACCCTCCCTCGGGCTATTTCGCACACGTCGGGCAAACAGCATTTTCTCTAAGTATAATTATGGTTAACGAGTCCACCGATTGAATTGTTCTGATATTTCGTCGAAAACAAGAGACAGAGGAAAGAGAGAGGGAGAGAGAGAGAAAAAAAGAGAGACGAAAAAGAACATGAAAAAAGTGATGGTCTGGACTGGGCCAAGTCCTGGTTCGCCTTAAAAGGCGGAGTGCCTTTTCTCTTCCCTCGGGTTTCGCAGTTTCATAACTGGAGCCGCGCCGCGCCAACCATCTTCGCTCCGACCATCACGTAGCGTGGTATGTTGCTCGCTAGAATGCGCGCTATTATGCTCGCACGAAAGTCGCCCGGTTGGCCACGCCGCGTTCTTGAGAAAATTGTCACTGCCGACGTCGGGCGACAGCACGTAATTTCACGCTGAATGCCTGAGACAGCGCGGACTTTAGATTCGTTATCCAAGTAGGGCGCCACATGGCGAGAGAGGGATTTTGATCGTTAAATAGCGTAGCGTGCGGGAAATAGCTCGAGCAAGGACATCTTGTCGGCTCGGACGATCTAATGGAAAATATTCCGACCGTAGAAAATAATACTCGTTCATTAAAATCGCATAAGATCTTTTTTAAATTAACAAAAAATTGAAAATTATTGTATCGAGTATATATAAGTAGATGTCGTGATCTGTGGAGAATCAATCATAGCCACACGTGTAATATATCATGAAAACGCGTGACTGAAAGTTGCATCGAGGCGAACTATTTGAATCGATATTACTAACACTCGTGTTACTTATGCTCAATTTGTTGTTATTATTCGCATAAGAGGCATTAGACACGTAAGAGCAATGTTACGATCTATTGAAAGGAAAGTGTTTCATCCGCCAAATCGTAATATCGAATTAGGTAATCGCTCGTTACGTATCGGCAAATATACTCTCACGCTAATGGATCGAATTAACAACAGGTGTCAGTTCGTGTGTAATTTATATTAGAGAAACGATAACTCGAGCAAGCAGCGCGAACAATTCGCATTAACGTCATTTGCATCGGTAGAGCTCGTACTTAATTCACGGTGCAACCAGCCGAATCAAATTCGTCGAACGATAAGACCCGATTTAGTAGCAGTTATTATACATAGCTATTCACAGTCTATATTAATAATATACGCACAATTGATCAGTTATCACATTAATTTGTTGGATAAAGCGCGAAAGAAATTTGTGCCTTCGATGTGATATTTTGATAATAATGTATGCAACGTTAGCAATGCAACGAGATCATTAAACCGAGTGTCAGCAGCAACTGCTGCTGTAGTCTCGAACAATTCAATCATAGGCGAGTTAGTCTCTTGCAACAGTGCTTATCGCATTGCCTCGTAGATATCGTAAAAAATACTATATCACGATCGCGTATCAATTGCCCTTTTGTGTGTCTGCTACTCAATGTGAATACACGTATTTGTGTTACGTAATAAGTACTTATTATTGATAAACTCGGCTTGGAATGAAATGTCATCGTTATTCTATTCGAGTCAAGTTCGACTATCGATTGTATATACGAGATCCTGTGGATTATCTCTCTCACTCTCCGCGAATTCCTTTTCGGGAACATACGAGAATTATACGCACAAAATGCGTTGCGTCGAGGTCTAAAGGTCCTGAATATGGTGCATGAATATACGTTAAAATGTCCAAGTGCCTGATTTTAATTTCGGTGGGCCTTTCACGAAATAAATTGCGTCTCGCGAATGCGACGACGATGACGCAGTGAGGCGATGAACGAGGGGCGAGTAAGACTTTTAATTAAACCGACGTCCAATCAAGCGGCGTCTATCTACCGTTGTTGCGCGCCTGCTGCCGGTGCATTTCCGCGTTCCCCGTGCACCGCGGGGTTCAGCCTCGGGTGAGGCTTCCGCTCGCTCTGAGACTTCTCGCCGTCCTCTTCGAGATTCACATCGTTCAGGTCAATCCACTCACATTCGCGAATCCCGCTCGGAGAATTTCCCTTCCTCCGTCTCTCGAGCTTTTTTCTGCTCTTCCTCGCGTTCAATCTACCTATCTATTAATGTATCTTCATTTCCGCTCTTATCGTCGATCGGCGAAACTGCGGAAAACTGCGGAGCAATTAACCGTAATGTAATGGTAATTAGATCGACGAAGCGCGAATCGTCGGACGACCCATCGTTATTACGTCTCTGATCTTATATCGCTATTGCTATAAGTAACATCGGACGTTAATTCCGCGTCTCCGTGGCATTTCTTGAGCGGAATGCGGCATTTATCAGCATACGAGTTACGCCGAGCTGTCCCATTATCAGAGCGGAGCGCGATCTCTTTTTATCTCGTCTTTGAGAGAATATCTCAAAACAAAGGTAGAGGCAGAGAGCGAGCAGATCCGAGAAAGAGAGAGATGTTGCGAGCAGCATCAGACTAACAGCAGGTGGTTGGTTGGCTTAAATGCCTTCCCGGGAATCGGTTCAATATACAGAGTGTCTCAGAAGCGTCTCGCGCTTTATCCGAATGACCGATAAATTCAAATCAAAACAAATCCATAATTTTGTTGTTTTCTTGTTTTCTTGAAATTTAATTTTTAGATATAAAAATAAAGCTAATAAATTTTAATATAATTCTTTATTAATTGCATTGTGTGTGTGTGTGTATAAATGGTATTTTACACACACAATTTTTATTACAGGCATTTTTCTAATATCATTAAAATTAATCGAGTTTTAATTTATCAAATAAGAAAAAGCGAGCGAGACTTTTGATACACTTGGTATACACGTAGGCGAACTATAATACTGGCGTCTTCGCTTCTCGAGAATGCACGCGTGGAAATACGTACGCGTGCGTGCATATACGGACATTATAAACTGATTGATGACACTATATGTGTCGCGCGGGGGCGTGCATACATGCGTACATCGTATCGTTCTCTAATGTCTGATAATCGCCACAATTTCTTCGAGTAGGGCATATCCAAGGGGTCGGAAATGAAAATATTATCTAGTATCTGATTCTGGTATAATTTTTTTAAAGCGAACGTTGCAGTCACGGAATGCACAGAACCAGGAAGTTCCTAAACAGTATATATCTCTCGTTGACGGGGTTTATGCAAGAGTCAGGATATCTGTACTTCGTGTTTGCGATACATTGCTTGAAACAATTACTGATAAAGTATGATTTAAAATGCGTATTCATTGCGCAAGCGTCATTGGACGTTCTTAATCCTTGATATTATTTCTTTAAATTCATAATAAATAAATGAATCCATCATTTAATTACTAAAAAATTAAATTTTACAACAAAATACATAAAACGATGTAAGAGAGTATAGAATATTCAAGAGAGCTTTAAATACAACATGTGTCGGTAGAGGATATTTAGAATAAAATATGCATTTAATGTACTTTTAAATTTCCGAGATTTTGGAACATTAAAAACTGCGTTTGGCGTTAACAAAAATTGCATTTTAAGCACCGTGTTGCCATTCGCTTCGCTACCACACTTCCGTTGGCTACCGCAATTCAATCACCGACCACGCTCTCTTGGTCCTTTATCTTCTTTCACGCGGCGCGTACGGGCCGAAGTTACGTGGAAGATCGTTCACGATCTTCATCGAAGTCTTGACTTTCGAGAGAGGAGAAGCACGACCACCTGTCGTCTAGCCTCGTATGCCTCGTGACGTACTTTGTTCGCAGGATGTTCTCGGGTAGCTGACGTTCCTCTGCGCTTGTCGATGTACCTGCCACAATGCATGCTTGTTTTATGCGATATTTCGCGTCTGATAATCTCTGAATTTACAACATAATTAGAAAACAATAACAATTGTGTACCGCATTTATTCATCTAATGTAATGCTTTCTATTTGGATAAAGTCAAAGTTTATTTTTACTTATTAGAAGACACTACTTAACAAAAGTATGTCAAATAAAACAAAAAATAACTCGATATATATTCAATATTTCTAATATCGAGATTTTTAAAAGATTCGATTAATCCAGAAGAAAATCTGAATTTTACAGATCTGATCTATAACAGTTGCCCGAGCTAGATAGAGCGATAGAATTTTAGAAGATCGTCGATCCTTTATCTCGATTACACGTCGACTGCATCTTACGTCACATGCTCATTGTTGTTGTTGTTGTTGGCCGACAGGTATGGTCATTGTGCGGCCGAGGTGTAATTTGACCCTCGTTACCGCGGAATGGTTTCCCTACCGAAACGAGTCGCCAGAAGTAGGTTGTCAGGCTAACGTTGTTCCGTACTTCTTCTAGCCTAGTGGTCGTAAGAGACGTGAGATTAATTACAAGGACGAAGTGTGAGAAAAAGATCAGCTTATACGCCGGGAGTGAGATGAAGTTTGTTATGACGTAATATGAGATTCCTTACGTTGCACGAAGATCCGCGTATTAAATGTTTACGATTCTCACGACTATACATATTTCAATATCAATTTCTCCGCAGTGCTCCGTGCATATTTCTCGCGTCTAAAATTTCTGTAGAATATTTGTAACGAATTAGAATTATTTAAGCAAGAAAATGAGAGAGGACACTCTTTCTTATTCTTTTTTTTTTTTTATAATGATATCTATAATTGCGACCTATATTTTCTTCAGGAGAAGAGAATAGCATTGTTAACTGTAGCACGTGTTTTCGCTTGCGAAACGCTTTACGTTCGGCCGGTGCGTGGGATGCAGTCGGTGCACTGCATTTATATCGCGGTGCAACAACGTATACATGTCGATCGATTTACCTCGACGTGATGTTTAAAGCGTCAAGATTTAAAGCGTGCCACAATTTTGTACGAGGCAAGATCGCGATCGAAGATCCGGAAGAGATACGCGACGTCGCGAAATGAATACATGTATACGAGCGCAACGCGTGCGTACGTGCGTGCTCCGCGTGAATGAAAGTGCGAGTCGTGTATGCGCAACGGAGTCTCCACTTCGTGTAACTCGAACTCAAAGGCACCTTTCTTAGGACACTTCTCTCTCTCTTTTTCTTTCCCCCTTCTTCCGCTGTCTTTGTCCTGTTTCGCGTCGTGCGTCATGTAACCACGCTCGAATGCAAGCGTCACCGTCGTTCGCCATCTGTAGCCGATGGAATGCGTGTTGGTGGCACGTGCTGTTCGAGGAAAATATTGATATTTACCAACGAGAGATTCTGTTTGGTGTTTGTTCCGATGGCATCATCTCATGCGGATGTGCTTCTTTCTCTCCCGAGACCAATAAGTCCGATCTTTTCAAATCAATCGGGTAATTGCGCGAAACTGGTTTTGCATCCATATTTACACACATACACATACACAAGTTGCACAGTAAAATCGACATTATATCACTATACGTATTAAATTATCGTTGTGTGTGGGTGTATTGACCCAATCTCAATAATTATTTTTTTTTTTATATTTGTACAATATATCTTCAAATGCGCAACAGACTGTTTGTCGACAATCATTTTCTTTTACGATGTATACTGCATATTTTCGAATAATCTTTCTTAAAATTGTGATTTTGCATTGAAGTGTCCGCTTACGATATAAGGCACTTTCACGGCAATATTTTCCCCTCGAGATAAAATAAGCTCTCGCAATCAAGAGACGCAGTGCGCAGAGATATCGCTGAACGAAAGTCTACAAGCGCAATTCTCTCTCTCTTTCGTAGCAAGGCCAACCGCGGCATTACAGCGTGCGCGAATAATTTCGGCTCTTAATGCGTAATGGGTGTGTATAAATTTGAAGGACGCCGTCATCGCGTTGCCGTCGCTATGTTTGTATTAAATTTTCGCTAACGAGATTCGCAAATTAAGATAATCGTCGCCGTCGCGAAATTGCCCGTGACGTTACTCGGGCGAGGTCACGCGCCCTGCTGTCCAGGTCTTTCGTCCGATGCGTACACATATATACACGCGCGATGATATACGCGTGTCGGCCGAATCCTTAATTGGAACGAATAAATATCGCGACGCGAGCGAGCTCGATTATAACAATCGCCGAAAAAAGAATGCCGCTACATTTTTCTTACGTTGACGATTTTCGGGGGGACGACTATAATTACATCGTGACGATTATAATAGGTCCGTATGAAAAGGCGTATGAGCGATTCGATAAAAGTGAAACATTATCCTCAAATTATGGGGGAGAGAAGGTGAACACGAGGGAATTAAAAACGGGCGATAAGACTCTCTCTTTGAGTATGAATTATTAATATCACTACTCACAAACGTGGCGATTCAAGATTCGAGAAGCTCGTGGTCGACGGCTCTTACGATCGTTTTGTTTTATAGCTCCTACAAAGATATAATCGCGGTCAGCTGTTTCCGCTGGGATACTTAATCCCATCCAAAATCTATTAAGAAAAAGAAATGTAATAATTAGCGCGTAAAGCGAGACACTTCTAAGTATCAATGTCACGCGAGCGTGTCGCGTTAGCGAAAATTAAAACCTTTATTTATCGGACATAAAGTTTTTCGCGTGAGACATAATGGTCTTCACGCATGCAAATTCGAAAGAAGAGAATTATGAGGAATGTCACGAAATAAAAGCTTAATTTACTCGATACACGCGCTTATTCTTTCTGGAGTTACATCCGTGTCTCAAGACTCTTCGGAACGTGACATGAAATTCGGGGAAAAAAAAAGATCGAAAATAAAAGTACTCTTCCTTTTTGCTTCCCCCTCTCTTTCTTCTCTTCAAAAGCCGTGTTTCGTTTCTGTGTATATACGCAAGAGTGATCGTGATAGAGGTATAGGCGAAGGGGAACCGCGTGGATCACTCTCGAGTGCGCGCGGGGGGCCACGAGATGCCGAGAGGGGCTCCGTATTCGTTTTGCGAAGAGCCGAGGGATACGTTGAAAATGCTGAGGATTCGCTATCAGATATTCGTTACTTACATCGGGATTCCCCCCTCTTCTCTTCTCCTCTCCTCTCCGTTCTCTCCCGTTTATCGTGGGCCCCACGTTGCGCTCCTCTGTCTCTCATGCGATTCGTTTGTATTACGGCGTTGTGCGTAACGTATGGACCGCGCGTTATTTATCATATACGGCTGCAGCCGACGATCGCGAGCGGGATGCATTCAACGAAGCATCCCGCCGCCTAATCATGGTAATTTCAAGTCGGCGATGTAAATTAAGGCGCGCTCGCGCAGTTGCACCGGGGCCTGCGTTCGGGTAGTTTCGCTCTTCGAGAAAAAGCTCCATGAAAACCGATTATTGCAATAATTATGAAACGAGTGCTCTCGCGACGTAGATAATTGCTCGAACGGCGCCATCGTCGCATTTGTCATCGAATTTGGCATTTATATCATCGACGTCACTTTTTTAATTTTCTCCTAGAGTAAATTTATTATAATTATTTTTATGCGACTCTTTTTAACTAGGAGACGCAACATAAGTGTAATATGTCTCGACTTGTACCGGAAGTCTCCGCCTTGCTTTCTCGCCTCGACAATAATCGTTCGGGCTTACTCGCGGATTCCATCGGCTTTCCATCCCGCCCAGCGTTTTGCGCAACACATCTCCGGTACATTTCGCGAGAATGTATCTCGCCGGCGAGATGCAACCACGGTCCGAAAAACCATAACCGTGGATAATGCACGGTGGTGAGGATCGTGCGGAGGGACCCGTTCGTTAATGGGGAATCGCCAGGCAGTAGCCAGCGAGACGTAAGAGATGGGAAAGAGAGAGAGTGGCGGGAAGGGGGAAGGAGAGGGATAGAAAGAGAGGAACACGCGGCCGACCGGCTACCCATATTCCATTCCGACGACCGGAGGGGCCACGTCGGGCTTTTTGCGGCTGCATTTCACTTGCACTTGGCCAAACTCATTTGTCAGCGGCGCTGCGTGCACCCGGCCGCCACATTTGAGCCCGGGCTTCTTTCGATCCGAATCTCTATATGAGGGCGCGTTTTCTCGGGGGTGTCCTAGGAGGCCTCCCGCATACATTTCTCTGAAAGCGCATTGTATAATACACATTACACAAAGTGATATATAATGTAAACGTTATTAATTTCACGCGAATGATTCATGATCGTGTAAACCTAACATACGATATAATTAGAAGATAATAAAGAAAATGCTCGATGGCGCAGTCGCGCGACCGCTATATAGAAATCCGAAAAAAAAAACACGCGTCTATTATAAGCCACTCATAATACGTATGTTGTTTTATAGCCATCATGATTACGAGCTTCATCGATGTTTCCTTGTTTCGCCGGCAAGTACTATTCTCGCGCTAGAGGTGGTCGCGGATTTTACGATTCGCGCATTTAAAAAGACGCGTGGAGAGAGAGCGTTGAGGAATCTTAAATATTTTAAACCATATTTCGAACGCATCCTCGTTGTCCTCGTCCTCGTCGAGATTAAGGCAATTAGAAGCGCGAGAGACTCGAAAGCGATAGCGGGACACCGCAGACATCCTTGTTCGCGTACGCTTTCAAGGCGGCGGGTGTCACTCGTATGAAAAGTGGAATACGACCGAGTGCACGACACGGCGTGTCGTGTCATCGGCGGAAATTAAGTTAATTTCGAAGCGAGTCCCAGGCATGTGTTTTTTTGCACACCCACGTTCGCCCACGGCCGCGCTCATTTGTCCGATGCAGCGTGTAATTACGGCGTCGATATATATGTATGTATATAGTATGAGTCATCAAGAAATTTCCAAAGGTATCAAGGCCGTCTCGCGGTCCCTGTACCTCGGTTTCGGCCACCATCCGAATTTTTCGTCATCTCCCGTCCAGCCTCGTATTTTCTCGCATTTATCGCGTCTCGCGAGCATGGGTAATTTCATGGGATTATTCCTGCGTCGGGCTTCACCGGCAGCCAAGGGTTTTCTTATCTGATCGCCAAAGTCAGACGGCCGTAAAGGTGCCGGGAAAAATGGAGTCTTCGGACCGTGCGCACTTTAATGGCTTTTCTTTCTTTCCCTTTCTTGTTTTTTTCTTCCCCGCGCTCTTTACGTCTCTTTTTTTTCCCTCTTCGTCGTCGTGAGACAGGCGTCAGGATTCTTCCCCGCAGGATGCCGACTGACGTTGAGAAAATTCGTCCGGGGAATCTCTTCCTTGTCTTCGACCGTGTGCGTCTATATATATATCTCCTTTCTCTTTTCTTTCTCTTTCGCTCTTTTTCTCGTTCGTCTTCCCGCCGTGTTCGAACTGACCTGCGATACAGCACCGTGAGCTCGCTATATCCCTCAAACCGAAGAGAGAGAGAGAAAGCAGGTACCGCGACGAAAGGTAGGCGCGACCGATCCGTGAACAAGGCACCGGGCAAACATCTCGGAGAACAGAGGGACCAGAGCGCTGAATAAGAGCTAGTTTGTTCTAAGTCGAGAAAGAACGCAGGTGTCGGGAAACGAACCGAACGTGGCTGGATTGCGAGTTAGAAAACATTGATAAGCAGCGCGCAGATCTCGATTGCATTTTACGATCGCTATTTATATAAAGTTATAACTAAAGCTCTCCATGTCTCCATTCTTATTCGAATTTTCTATTTTGGTTTTTGATATTAGTTTTTATATTATCTGAGTTGTATGGTCAAAATATTGTAATTTTCTTATACATATTTTCTATATTTTAAAGTTTATGGTTTTTTTATTTAGGTTTCAATTTTTGTCTCTTCAATTCTCATTTTACCTCGTATCGATTTATTGACATTACACGCTCGAGTCGAAGCTAAAGAAGGAAATAATTAAAAAATCTTGTGTGCGTGTGAAGCTAGCATATTTTATGACTGATCATAAATAACTGAGCTTTAGTTTTATTTTCAATAGTTTTAGAGTTCGAAGGTTGAAAGTTCGACGCGGATCCGGCCGTTTCATGTTTCTGTATACGAGATTTGTACGGGAGAAGAGAAGGTTCCGCCATTTCAGCGCAAGCGGCCTCTGTCTTTTCTGTCCAAACACGTCTAAAAGCCCAAATATTTGAAGTCCCGACGACTCCTGTAAACACGGCGAATGCCGACCGTGCGCCGCCGAGTATTCGATTCGATCTCCACGTCTTTCGCCTTGTGTTCGCTCGATTCGGGCTGCCGCATTCTTGTCGATTTACGCGACACGAAGCAGCTCGCAAACGCAACGCGACGCGCGGAACTGATTGACATTCGGACAATGCGTACATGTCTCGATAAGTAACACGGTTTCTCCGGTGTGGATTTAGGCGGCAAACGTGAGCGAACTTGATTGTCGTGGCCGAAAGATCCTCTCGGCGTCGTCTACAAAGACGTTTACGGCTTTATAGTATTTACTCGGTTAATGAGCACCGGCGAAAGAGTTTGTTAATATTAGCATATGGCTAATAGAGAGTTCGAAGAAAGCGAAGACATGTATGGTTTGTGGTTCGGATTAGAAAACTAACAATAATAATAATAATTACACTTGCATTATCTAATAATCATGCAAATCGCAATGTAGCGAAAAATATATATAGATCAGATTTAGATGTAGAAAATTAGAGGAGATAGTTAGAGCAACGGGGGGCTCTACAGAAAAAAAAGAAAAAAGCGATCGTCGCATCGTGCAACATCGTCCGCCATTATACATTTTCTCGTTTTCCACCCTACTCCACCGTCTTATTTTATTCAAGCTCATCGTCGTTCTCTTACCGCCAGTTACCGGTGCTTCCATCATTCTCCAGAAGGGCCACGTCTGCCCCTCCTTTCGATCCTATCTCGCGCTCTTCTCTCTTTTTCTTACGTACCCCTCCCGTAACTTCGGGTACCCTCCCCTCGTTTAATTATCTCTGCGCTGATTGGTAGCAAAGAATTTCGCATCGGATAATTTTTTCGATCTTTTCCCTCACCCTCCGTCCTTCGTCGCGTTCTTTTTATCTCCTCGCGTCTGCCTGTTTTTTTTCCCTTCCATCTTCATGTCTTCGCGGTCATTTCCCTAACCATGCGCAAACCGCATTTCGTTGTATATTTACGTTCCACGTGATCTATTACGTCAATATTTAATCACCAGCAAAAGTTTGTTTCAAAAGATTTTACGGTAGACAAGTCGGTCGTTTTAGAAATGTCAATAGCGGAATGGAAGATCAATTCTGTTAATTTTTTTAGCGCCCAATCTTTACGTAATAATCTCACATTAATGCTGCTCGAGTTATAAGATTAATTTGACATAAATAGCGACATAATTTTTACCATTGTAAAAATTAGCCAATGCAATGGCATATCGCGAGAGAGCGCATCGATTATGATCCACGATTTATTGCGCGGATTTATGTTAATCGCCACTAACTGTATGAACTCGGCGTCCAGTCCGCCGAGGAACATGATGCAGATAATAATTAGGTATAAACTCTGTTAGAGCGGTTAGTAAAGTTGCTAGTTACGCGATAATGTGCCTCGAAAGTGTCGAATCTCTTCGTCTCGCTCTCACTCTCTTGCTAAAACAGGAGTGGCCGAGTAAAAAATTATCGGTGTAATCGCATAATTAAGGCTTTTAAGCCTCGTTAAAAACTGCAATTACAGCGCGATAGGTGTTTCCTCAATACGGATTTGCCTACGTAAATCTCGAGACTCGTGCGAAATTGAGATCGATTTGATGTGAACTACGGTGTAATCTCGCTTAGAGCGGTAACGGAATGTCGAGGAACGAAGATAGATCGAAGATCGGCGGTGCTTCCCATATGGTGCCAGTTGAGGTACGAGTTTTGAGGAGTAGATCCACCGCGAAAAATGCATATTAATTTCACCATTAAGCGATTGGTGGTTATCGCGCGCACACACTAAGACATATTATAAGTCAGAAAAGAGCCAACCGGCTCGTAACGGGATCCTCGGGATGAGATAACGTGAGCACGCTGCCGAGAGTGACGTACCGCGTCGTATTACAACAGTTATCGTTAATTAATGAGGAACTTGCGGCGCCTCGGCGATCGAACTCGTCTCATTATTGCTCCAACAACGACACCGCAGACGAAGAAAAAAGGGACGAAGGGAGAGAAGGAGCTAGAACCGTTGCAGCATCTCTCTCTTCTGCCTCTTTTATGTATTCCTCTATATCTTTCTTTTTCTCTACCCCCCACGTATCTTTGTTTCTCTTTCTCTCTCTTTCTCCCTCTCTTCCTTTCTCTCATTTTTCTTATTCCTTCTGTCTCTCTTGCTGAAACCTCGCCTGAAAAAAGCTATTAACCGATATCCATCTGAGGTCATACCTCCGTTCGCGTTTACGCACACAGACACGCGGAGAACGCACAAACACGCGAATACACGTGTGGTTGAATGTTTCTTGCATACGCGCGTTCAACGCTACGGTCCCGGGTCTGCGAAACGTTTTGGGCGCTATCGCGCAATGCGGAATGGGTAATGTATCTCCTGCCCAAGCCTGGGGGCGCCAAATGAATTACAATATTTCATTCTCACGCCCGTACATACCCACCGACAGGGCATATTGGCGAGGCCTAATTGCATTTAACTCATTATTGGTTCAATCGTGCAACGTGAACGCGGGCCGAGGGAGACACGTTCTCGCCATTACACGATCGCGTTTCTTTCTCTTCCCTTTTTTTTTCCATCGATCCCCTTTCGGTCCACCCAGTTACTCTTCTGCCCTTTCGCGCGATTCACCCTTCTTCCTCTCCTTCCCGCTCCTTCGATTCACACAGCATCGCCTCGTTGTCGAAATTATTATTGCTTTGTTCTTCTCTTTGCGACGACGCGATCGTTTGACGTTAATGCAGCCACCGATCGTTCGAGGCCGGCCTCGAGAAGTTCTGGGTAGTCGACCGGTCGACTCTCTTGCCAACTTGCACGCCGCACGTAGGACATATTGCTACCGAAACGAACGACCGCTGATAAGCGATCACCACCGCGGATGACGAATGAGAGAGTCCCTCCGCATAATTGCGACTCCTCGCGTACTTTGCAGATAAAGCACGCTGCTCTTGCTGCAGATTGTTCGCCCACCGAAACGTTCCGAGTGTATTTGTGGATCTCGCTCCGCGCGATTGGACGATCGAATAAAAAAATAAAAGGGTCGAAGATGCACGTCTCTCCTGACGATATATACGTCGTGTCTAACGTCGCGGCACATTATATCGTATATTTTTTCTACTCTTCGATATATTTATTCGCGGTATCGAAAGATTAAAAAATTACTCGCACAAAAGCTAACTGTATAGATTCGTGATCTCGAGATCAAGAGCCGCTACGAGCGATCGTGCGTGTTACATGCGTTTATCTCGATCTTGTCATCCCGCGTAGCCCGCGGTGACACGTGCGTGCCGGGCTGCTCCATCGCGTCGTTTCCCGATAGCGCATTAGGTAAGAGCGGAGATGGTATTAGCGCGGAATAACTGCAGATATACAGCGGGGTAAATACGCGCCATACACGGTCGACGGATTAGAGAACGTGGCGAGTGTGTTACCTTGCCTCGCGCCGCAAGAAACGGCCAGGGATTTTCTCTTAACTATAAGGAACACGGAGCCGTCATTCATCGGAGCCCCTATAGCCCCGACAGATTATTATAATTAGCTTCCTGTCGTGTATCCTTCCTCATTCTACCATCTCGTCCTTTTAGCCAGCCGTAAACTTAACACTCGTTACGACCAGGTGTACAAGCGCCGGCATTACGGCCTTCAAGCACACACCACCGGCGCGAATTCTCTCCCTTTTTCCCTTCTCCCTCGCTCGACGTTAGCTAGCTCTCCTGCGTGTGGTATATCCCGTGTATGCAGTATACAGTGCAGTATGCAGTGTTTGTTCTCTCTCTCTCTCTCTCTCTCTCTCGTACTTGCGCGAGCCTCTAATTGATATAATCCACCGCGGTGTAGCTTTGTTACGCGGAATCTGGGGATTATACGGCTTTGCGCAATTAGTCGGCCGCTCTTAAGGGATGTTAATACACCAGTGGTGTACATTAAGATCTCTCTGGATTCCCTTGCTCTCTCCTTCCCCCCGTCCCCTTCATATCGTCCCCCTTCCTCCTCGCGCATTCCCTCTTACCCTCTCATTCGAGCGCGTACCGCGCCGTATAGTAATCCGCGCGATATCTTAATCCGCAACGCGAAGCGCTCACTTTTAACTCGTGGAAGCTCGTTAGCCAGGCTGCGTACGGCTCGTGCTGCGAACATTCACGGTACAACGAAATTAATTTGCCGGCTCTTGCCGCGCGCCTACCCCCTTCTGTGCCTCCCCTTCTTGCTCGTTACCGGAAAGAATATCGCGCATAGTTGCAGCAGCGCCGAACCGGTTGTTGCGAAACGCTATTCTTATCGAGAGAGTTTGCACGAAAATATGAGACCAACTCTGTCATCTTTCATCCTCCGCCTTGAACAATGCATCCGAGAATTCAATAATTCAGATAGCCTGAAGATTCCGGTTAATTACTGTTTGCTTCGCAAACAAACTCTCACTATAGCATTCAATATCATTAACGCATCATGTTAATTGATTAAGCTCTATATGCGCAATAAAAATATCTAATTAACTGAACTTAATTGTTTACCGAAAACGCATCGAACAGCTTCCGACAGGCATTGTTTCGTTGTAAAGCTACGTTGAGAGAAGACTGATATCTGAATTAAAAAATAAAGAGAGAGAGGAAGAGACTCTATATTCGTGTTATTCAATCCTCTTTTTTCAGTCTTCTCTCCGCTTGGTCTCGAATCCCAGCATGATCGACACACTACCGTCCTTCTACCACGCGGGATTCTTGTTCCCGCGGGGTACCGTTAGGCGACATGCACGTGAATGTACATTACCGGGCGACGTATCTACTGCTGATTGGAGATACCGATCAGATCGGATCGGTGTGGGTACGAAAGGCTCTCTGATGGAGCTCCAGGGTGACTGAAGTCACCGCGCGCGATCGTAAAGGCGTAGAGTTACAAGTCGATTGCGTGCACGCGGGCGCGCGCAGGAACTAAAATAAAAAGTCACGAATATTAAACGGCCGTTGCTTTCCGCGCAACCCGAGGCCATCGGAACAGAACCCCCGATTCGTTGAAATTGAGCGGCCAGGACGATAATGACGCTTACGTGAGCGCGCGTCGACGTGTCCCTCGCGCGACATGGTGGTTTCGCAAGTGATCGGCCCTCGCGAAATTACCCGCAAGTTAAGCGCCATTTCAACGCAATAATTACGCCGGCTGCGCGAACGCATTCACGGAGAACCCGACATGTGCCGCGGGAGGAGGAATGATTCGAGCTAGGAATGTTGAGTTACGTTTAGTGAGGAAGAGAGAGAACGTATAGACATATCAAATTAGAAAGAATATAGAACACAGAAACCACAAACATCGCGGTTCCTTTGATTTCGCAAGATTATGCCGATGCTTAAAGATTTTGATTGAAAGGCCTAACGGCCCTCTCGCTAATAAAACAGGTAGATCCATTTACTACGATTATCAGCCATCTAATCCAGAGATTATATCAGATTTTAGCTAGATTTCAAGTTTTTTGTGCAGCTCTTTGTCGCTCTTAACAGTGTAAAAAATAATCGAACATTGAGTAAAATTACGTCACGTTACACAGAGAATATCCTCTTAGAATTTACCCTGAAAATCATGATAATCGTGGTATATGATATGGAAAGAATTTTATGAGAATTTCTCTGATTAATATTTAACACAATAAAAAATATTTGATTAATTTTATTATATCACTGAAAAAAATATTTGTGTGAAATTACATGATTATGCTGGGTTTATTTTCGACCCAGCATAATCATGCAATATTACTTTTATATGGAAGATTACGGATTATATGTAATTTCATATAAAATATATATTTTCAGAATTGAAAATATTCCATTAAACATAGAATTACACATACGAAATGTTAGTAATGCTATAAAAGTATAAATGCTATAAAATAATGTTATGAATAAAATGGATAAATGCTTATAAAATAAAGTCCTAATAAAGTGAAAATACTAAATTTAAAATTACAAGTGATTTTTGCATAAAAATAGTAATTTTACCGACATTTTATATATATTTTACATTAATATGTATTTTTACTATAAAAACTATGGGGAAAAAAATTATAGTGATGATTAGGTAATTTTTCTTTTTTGGTTTTGTGAACAAGTAATTTCCATTAAAAGTATATGAATTTTTTTCAGTGTTTAGTAAAATTAATTAAATATATTTTATATTTTATTGTGATAAATATTTTTTTTATTTTTTCTGATAAATATTAATCAGAGAAATTATCATAAAATTCTTTCCATATCATATTGTCCCACGATTACCATGATTTTCAGGGTAAATTCCAAGAGAAAATTCTCTCACAATCAGTGTACATATTCTATTTTTTGCTATTATTATATTTTTTTGTGTAAAATCTTTTAAGGGTATCGAGTATGCGAAATGTCATTGTGTAGAATAAAATTAATTTGACATTTTTTATTTATTTTTCTCTGAAATAATTAACAATTTTTTTTTCAATGTATTATAGAAAGACAAAATAAAGTGATACGTTTTTAATGAAAATATATAAAGACGAAGCGCTGAAGGGAAGGAAAAAAAACGGATGGAAATAAACTCTGCGAGAAAGTCCAGAAAAAAAAAGCATTTAAATATATATTCGATTACCGAGCCGTATAGAATATCAGGACGACGCATGTCTTCCCCCTCCACCTTCTTACGTGAAGTACCGAGCTTGCCGAAGTCACGTGTGTATGACGTGCTCGCGCATGTACGATGCGGCCCCTCTGCCCCCTCGCTGGACAAAACATTCGCATTTTTCCTTCGATTGTAACTTCTCGAGGCGACTCGAGTACACGCATTATAATCGCGAAAGTCGAATAAAGTGTGTATGTGTGTGTGCTCGTGGTATTGACAAGATTTTATCATTATTCTTCGTGATAATATTCTCTCGATTTGCGCGGATAGTTACGCTGGCAGTTTCGAAAGTTTCGGCGCGCATGCGCGGTGGCGTTGGTGTAGTCTCGTCGAGTCTCCTGCCGGTGGTCGTTTCGGAGCTCCGTAGATTCGGCGTATTTTCGAGATTTTTTCCCGGTTCGAGGTAATTCGCGGTCGCGAATTAGTGTCGAAAGTGCTGTATTAACGCCGTGCCGCGTTAATAAGTATCGGGTACGCGTTATCTCGAGCAATCGTGGCGACTCAGAGCACCGGCAAAGTGGTGGAGCGAGCTCAGTGACCGTTAGGCAAAGGCTCGCGGCCCGTCCCTCTTCGTGGGTGAATTGTGGATACGATCGAGTGCCAGGAGGGTCGAATTCATGTTCGGCGAGGGTCTCCGGTGCCGAGTCGACATCGGACGAGTATCCTGGAGCGGTAATTAGCACGCAAGACTGCATCTTGAGACAATAAGGGAATGCACCGAGCGAGATTCAAAATGGACGCGAGTATTACCGGAGCAGCAAGTACGAGTGACGTATGACGTCGTGACGTCACGAGCAACACGCCGCGAACGGGACTCCACGAAACGGGAGTCTTGAGAAAGACTTTTCTCTCTTTCCATGTTTTCTCGTTCCGTCTCGAAAATAAATCGCGTATTTCGTCGTATCTCGTCGTCAGTGCGGGAGTGTCGAAATCATATGAGGCGTTTGTATGAGTGTATGAGTGATCTATATAAAAGCATATTAATTTGTGATAGTGCAAAATGTGCCCTCGTCAATTGGATATATTTGGATATATGCGGCGGAGTATGGATTACTGAAGTGCAGCGAAATCTGAGCGGCGAAAATTTTATCGGTGAGCGTTAGTAATGTTATTGTCTTTAATATTATATAATGCTCGATATGTAATGATTCACATATAATGTTATATATTTAGTACTTAAATTATAGCCATAAATATTTTATCAAAAGTTAAAAAAATTTTTTTATATAATAAGACAATAAAAAAATAATAATTTTATTAATACAGATATAATTTTAATTTAGCAATGTGATTAAAAATAAATAATTTTTTTGCTTAGCATAGTTAAATGTATTTTTACTATATATATTTATTATTTTTAATATATTTTTAAATTCTTAAAATTTATGTAGAAAAACTATATTTTTTCTTGAGTTTATTATTATTATTATTATTATTATTGACTCTGTAAGCGTTCAGAGAAAATGAAATTATAAAAATATATAACAGTTATGAGAATCTTTACTATATATCTGATTTTGTCTCGCGTTATTATCTCCAATTCTATTATATATAATGCTCGAGATGTAATGAGAAAGAGAGAGAGAGAAAGAGATTCACAATGTTATATATTTAATACACAAATTATAGCCATCATATTTTTATCAAATTAAAATAAAAATTTATATAATAGAAGATGGATCTAATATAGGTATATGATAAAATAAATAAATTATTTAATTTTGAAATAATTATTAAATATTGAAAAATAATTAAAAATAATTAAATACAGAGAGAATTTGCTCTTAGAATTTACCATGAAGATCATGGTAACCGTGGGACAATATGGTATAGAAAAAATTTTATGAAACTTTCTCTGATTAATATTTATCACAATAAAAAATAATAATATCTATCACAATAAAATATAAAATATGTTCGATTAATTTTATTATGTAAATATAATGTAAATATAACGTAAATATAAAATATGTTTGATCAATGTTACATAGTATTTTATATTTACAAAAAAAAATTATATTTACATTACATTTACATAGTAAAATTAATCAAACATATTTTATATTTTATTGTAATAGATATTATTTTTAAGTATTGTGATAAATATTAATCAAAGAAATTCTCATAAAATTCTTTTCATATCATATTGTCCCACGATTACCATGATTTTCAGAGTAAATTCTATAAGAGAAAATTCTCTTTGTGTATCAACGCGACACTTTCGAAATGGGAAAGATTGAAGTGCGAGGGACGGAAGAGATAATTAAAAGGCGAGGTTAATTTAATGATAGACTAACTTTTCTGGCTAAACTATGATACCTTGAAAAGGGCTCGCATACCTCGAGATGCAGGGCTGCCGTATATGCACGCGCGCGTTTCCCGTCCTACCACATTTCGTCTTCCATGTAATAAACCGCGCATCTGCTTATGTAGATGAACATCGAATGCCAGCGTATGATATTAACAGCAGAGCGTCTCTTTTGATTCCCGAAACGAGCCCTCGGCTTCTTTGGCGTGGTGTTAGCCACGCTGCTCACGAGTCACGTTCTAACTTCAAAATCGCATATCCCGCAGAATTATTTGTAATTTTTGTCACTGTGTGTAATACTTGTACCGTTCAAAATTGATCGCTTTCGTACACACGAGATATAAGGATATTAACGAGATTAAAGGAGAGAAAAATTCCAACAGCCACCTAATCAGATGTGTGAAAAATTAAACTATTTTTCAAAAATACACATAAGTAAAACGCGTTTCTTTTGCATCGTCGTATAAATGATAGTTTAGATATAAATGACAGTTGTTTAAGAGTGCGATTACGTAGTAGATTTTCTATCACGCACGCCGACTGCAGGAAAGGAGCATACCATTTTTTTAGAAACCTGTTATCCGGCCGCGCGTCCAGGATGCTTTCTCGTCGAATTATCTGCCTGATTAGATGAATAGGCCTTGAAATCCGGCTCGGCAAAAGTAACGTTGCAGATTCCGTTGTCGATATACGTTATTTGTTTTTCCGCTACGGAATAATTACACCGCGGCTTTAGCGAGATAGAGGTGCGCGACCAGTAGTTTATTGGTGTCCTCGATCGTCGTTATCGTTTCCATTCTTCACAAGCGCGGTATCTAGTATCTCTTGCCGCCATTTACTGTATCCCTTAAGCATCCCCTTCCTCTCCTCTGGTAATTATCCGCCCCTCGTGCCGGCCTCCCTCGCCCGCGTCGACGGTTTCTCTCTTCTTCGTTACTCTCGTCGGCATCTCGCGTACCAATCGAATCCCGGCTTTTACCGTTAGGTTCGCCGCTGTAGGGAACGTGCGGCATGTGTGCCTACATGCGTGCACGACTCTTTCGCATGCGGCACGCACGGGGAGGACGGAGCGGTATTGGCTTTGGCTCTCGTTTCTTATCGGACTTGGACTTAAAGCCTTCCTTCGAAAAGTGCGATCCAATAATGTCTCGTTTATAATCGCCGGGTATAATTTCTACGATGCGACGTCGCGCCTATTTAGAGACTGCACAAATTCTTATTCGAATTTTCCATTTTAGTTTCTGATGTTGGTTTTTATATTATCGTGCAACGGTTTTGTCCGCGCAAGTTCCGGCCGAATTCGCGGTTGTTTGTTACAATTACAGTGCCGATATCGCGTGATGCCATTACAGGAAACAAAGTTGTATAAGTGACCGTGACGAGAATCTGGAATTCTGGTGTGGCCGCAGGCGTATGAAACCAGCTTTGCATGCGTAATAACGATAAACGGTTTTTACGGGTCCGTATAAACCGCGTTGACTGCCCCAATAGTTAAAGTGGATTGGCGATGCGCGAAAAAAAATTACAGTTTACTACTGGCTACGATACAGTCGCGTGAAACCTCGCGTCGCGCTTCGCAATTAATTGCTCTATCATTATTTTATCTCTACGCTGCGTTCGAATACCCACATCTTGGATAAAGAAATACATGTACATCGATATAATTTTTTAATACGTCCACTCTGTAAATATTATTTGTAATGATTTTATACCACGCAATACCGATCGCGGATCTATAAATTCAAGCCAATAGTACGTATCGAAATGAGCCTCTTGATATTGATTATTTTTTCCGAGACAAAATGCAGGATATCGATGAGCGTGACAGGCATCTCGATAAAGGGTTAATACATTTTTTTTCCCCGAAGAACATCCCGGATTCGCGTAACGCCGGCACGTTCCTTCCGCTACCAGTATTAAACCGCGCGTGCGCGTTGTATTTATTCCTTCTCTTTTTTTATCTTTTTTTTTCCTTTTTTTTCCTTTTTTTTACTTTTTTTCCGGAAGAGGAAACCAGTTATAACGCTCGCAGTGCGAAGGCAGCCGTTCTGGCAGACAACTTGTTTTTCGCGTGATTTACAATGGGCGAAACGCGGGCGAATTATTAATAACCCGATCGTCGATCAAGATTATACGTATGTGCACAGCCTATCGATATATTTCATGCACTTTTATCGGCGCCTCTCATCTGCTCCGCAGAAAGTTGTAGGGGAGATAAGTGGTGTCGAGAATCTGGAATCTCTCCGGCTCGCGCCCCGAGGCTGCGAAACGCTTTGCACGCGTACGCTTTTTGTCGAGCGTTCTGCATGCATGCATGCATGCACCACGGTTACCTTACTACCTACCGGTCAATCGGTAGCGCCTAATGAAGGATCCAAGTTGCATCAAAGTAACGTTGTTCTGTCTTAAAGCGGCACCGGTCATTATTGATGCA
This sequence comes from Prenolepis imparis, assembly GCF_030444845.1. Lineage (NCBI taxonomy): Eukaryota > Metazoa > Arthropoda > Insecta > Hymenoptera > Formicidae > Prenolepis > Prenolepis imparis. The sequence continues at coordinate 11,190,529 of NW_028141171.1, read as the reverse complement.
CTGTAAAGCTTCCCCGGCGTTTTCTTCCGCTGCCGGCCGCACGAGAGTTATTAGTACGCGACCGAGGCTCCTATTTATACGCTATTACAACGCGATGTATATATGAAATATAATTTTAATGTCGTTCCGGCATTTCAGTACATCTGACGCCCTCGCGAGGTTTAGGGGCCACCTCTGTAAAGTTGGGCCTCTATTCTTTAAATTTTTAAAAAATGATTAGAATTCTGGCTGCCCATAATTACTGCTAATTATATCATTTCGCGTTACATCTGTACTGGATCGATAATGTCAGAGATTGTTCAGGTGCCAGCGCATATAACGATATAATTTGACTGTATCTATCTTATATATATACATTTTTCATTTAAGATTATTTTATAACGGTATATTGTAACGATTAAGTTTTTTTATTTTGCGGTTTCCTTGTTAATTCGTAATTACCCTGGAGGAAAACTATTATTCCTTATTATGTCATACTAAGCCATATAATGACACTACAAAAACAAGACAGAAGTATTTCCTTTCCACGCGTTAATGTTTCGTATAATCAGGGAGACATTGAAGTTCCTCCGATCTCGGAAGAACAATACGGAATTTCTCACGAGCGCTTCCGCGACAAAAAGAGGCGAGAGGAAGACGAAAAGAGTTCGGTATCCATCTCGAGCATCGGAATGCGATCTGTCGAGTTATCGGTCTTATCGATCGCGTAGCCAGAGTAACGACGAATTTCCGTCGAAGCGAGAGAGCGGGTGGGAGGGAAGGCGGGAGAGAGGAGGTACAGGGCAGAATGGAAAAGATGATTGGTCGGGAGTGAGAAGAGAGGCGCGGATCCTATCGGAAAGTAATTACCGGGGCCGGTCGTGCGGTCGTAATTAATCAAATTCCGCGTAGGGATGACGCGACGAAAACGAATCGGCCCCAGGGGAATCCATTAGTGAAACACGCGTGTCTCGCGTGTATTATCTTCGGCCGGCGCGCACCAAGTGCGCACTTACACATACGCACGACCCGCACTCTCGATACTCTCGCACTCGCGAGGCGTTAGGCTTCCACTTGACGCGCACGATCCTTCGATCTTGCACCTTATTCGACTAATTGTACGAGAAAGAGAGAGAGAGAGACCCTCTCCCTCTTTCTCCCTCTCTTCCCTTTTATCGTCCGGGAGAACCGTGACGGATCGACGGGTCAATCGAGGTCGTCACTCACGCATCTCGCTGCGCTTCTTCTTGTCGCTTATCTCCGATTACACCGAGCGGAGAGCCATCGGTTTTCCGTGCGCGAGAGATGGGAGCGCGGAACGGATTAAGTGTAACTCGGAAGAAGTCGATCCGGAGGAGACTGGGTTAACTGACCCTGAGCTGGCGATTCGCGCCATCCCTTACTGGATTATAGTGCTATAATACGCGAGATAACCGCAACGTGTCCCGCCGAGGCTCGGAACAATCCTTCGCTCTACTTGATGGATATTTAACTCTTTTTCACGATAAATACGCGAACAGAAATTTCTTCGATTTTTATTTTTCTTCCGCATTTATATATTTCCACATATATTTTAAATATTCTCTCCGAGATGGGACATGAATAACTTGGCAAACGCGGAAGAATTAATCCGTGATAATGAAATAGCGGCGTGAACGAAACGCCATTACGTAAGTCTTACCGTGAAATTTCTCTTCCTATCTCGTCTATCGTCTTTCTTGCTTCGATCGCGAAAATGATTACAATTCGTAACACCAACGATTTTGTTGATACGCTATCCTCGATACGCAGTTCTTTGTTTTAACTTGGCAACGTAATGGTAAAATAATGAAACAGTTTATTGTCCTGGAGAATGAACGTGACACTTTGTAATAAGATACTCGATAATGCTTTTTGTCTAATAGTATCATTATTCACGGTAGATGCGGAATCCTTCTTGTTGCTTGAATCGCTTACTATCGTCGGTTACATTACGAGATAGACGGTGCGATCGGTGTAATGCGAAACGGCTTTAAGGATAATTTCACGACACATAACACGAATACTTCTCTATTAACGCCAAGTGCAATCCTTAATGTATAACGCAAATGGAGGCAATCTGTCGACGCAACCGTCGCCTTCCCTCTTCATTAATTTATATAAGTCGTAAAATAAAATTTCTTTAATAACAGCTGGTTTCTTGTAATATCGTCGATAAGCAAGCTCGTAAGACGCTAACGACACAAACAGAGAAAGGGGAAAAAAGGAATTAAGTATATACTGGATGGTCAGAGACACACGTCTAATCGTGATTAAAATAATCAATCGCTAGCGTTACTATTTGACACGTTGCTCCATGACCGGTGATTAGTATGCGGGCTTAAAGTGTTGCATGTAAATCATATAATGGCATTCTGCTTCGGAGAAATTCTCAAGTACTTTGTTAACTGCTCCACATCCATAACTGCCTATCGATAGGCCAATCAAGGAGCGCGCGCGCAATCGACCACCTACACGACTTTCTTGCAGCGTGCATCGATCGGAAAGTGCTTTTCCCTCTGAGCGTTGCAGCCTGGTCGGTCGCGGGACGAGACGAGATGCGTGCGACGGAATGCGCCCCAGAGCTGCTCGATCGTGCTGTGTAGAGAAAACGCTCGAGAGACGTGGGATCGCCGATGATCGATCGTGAAATTAAGTGTAAAACTAAACTCGCACACGCTCACGAAATCCAATCTCGCGTGCAACCTTCGGATTCCGTCGATCGGGCAACGACCGACATATATAAAATTCCCCTCGTTTATTCCGTAATCCGATATAATGGAAGCGAACAATACAATCTGATACACAGAGAGAGAGAGGAATATTGCAAGAGACTCATCGGAGCGAGTTTCATCATTGTTTTAGTTCCAATTAAATTTTTATAGACTCGAGAAAATGTAACGTCGAAAAATCTTCATTAAATCATATGTTAATAACTTTCAAGCTCTTTATATTTATTTTTTTTTAAATTAACGTTTCATTAATCACAATTTCGAGTTTAAATATTTTTTTTCGTGACAGCGTGAATGTTTATTACTGTTTACTCTGTAGAGAGACGCAAACTTTCACGGATGGCGAGTCTATTTTTTCACGGAGACGCAAAATAGGACGTTTTATTGATGAAGCAAACGCGCATCTTTCACGCGCGTGATGCACGTGCAAATGAGGTCTATGCTCGGCTTAACCCGACGCTTGCACTTTCCCGGTCGCACCAAGTGCATTGGAAAGTGCCGGCTCACACGCAGTTTCCCCGTTCCTTTTCTCTCGCGCCTTCGTCTCTCGATCGCCTTCTCTACCTGCGTTACAGCCCGGTACCGATCTGCCTACCGAGCGCTTTCTCTTCTCGACGCCTCGATGCATATACACACGCACTTAAAAACCTCTCTTTCGTCCTCGCTCCCTTCCCTGTCCCCCAGCCTCTTCTTCTTCGTCGTCGTTTCGTTAAACTTGGAGGAAACGCTCGGCTGCAGCCAGCCGCGGGCTCTTTGGCACGAAGTGATCGAGAATGACCGACTTCGATCGGGATCACGAGACATGGCCCCGATTTTAACGTTTTAACGCCTTTGGCGAATCTGGAGAGTTTCTTAATCGTCCCTCAGCTCCGCATCTTTGTTATAACTTAATTGAGTAGTTTATTCGAGAAAAGGACGTGTGGAAAATGAGAAATATATTGATTACATAATTCTATTCTCCATCGTTTTAGAGACTGAGAGAAAAAGAGAAAGTTCTTTGCGAGAAATTTTTAATTTTCCAATGAGAAATGTTCTCCGGCGAAAGAGAAAAATTATCAGATACGATCGAACATACCGGTAAAATTACACTTTACGTGCGAGGCTGTGACAAGTGTTATCGCGATAATCAAGTTTCTAAAGACGAGCGTCGTTACGATCTACGTTATCTTCCTTCATTAACGCAACGATGCGTGCCAGCGATTTTATGGTATCCGGTATCGGACATTTATGAATATTCGGAGACAATCACGCGATATTGATAAGTTTAAGCATCCTACATAATGTTATTCGAACATCGGCTTGTTACTTAAATTGTTTTATTCGCATTGTTCCGGTAATACTTGACAACGTTATCCTTAAAATTATCGAATTTGATTTACGCGTTATCGAATCCTACATCTCGAGAATAGAATATTTTAAATTATTATCAGTAAATTATTTTTTTTAATTATATTTTCAGAAAATGATTAGAATGCTGGGTGCCCCCCAAAGAGTTCCCTATCGGTTTTAAAAATAATTTCGTTATTTAAGGGGCCCCCTACATTGACATTCTCGAAAGCATACATCTCGACGGGAGCATGATATAAATATAATTTTACGAGATAAATCTTGCGTCATGTATTTATCTCAGTCTGAAGAGACCTCCGGGCTGTAATGAAGCGAGAGAAGGATATATAATATTGTCGATAAAAAATTGATCGATGTATCAGATACACGCGATATCAATTCAGTTCGACAATGTCAAGCGCTGATATATATTCTATTTAATACATTATGTAATACATAGTTCATTGAACTTTTCTAAACGCATTTATCGCGTCACGGAAGCGTGCTGAACATCGGCAATTGCATATAGCAATCGTATACGACACGGTAAGCTGCCGCATGAAATATACACGGGAGGGAGTTCTTCCTATGCGCGCACGCAGCAATATCTAATGTAGAGCACATGTGCCTACCGATGCGAGACAGACGTTTATGCAAGGTTTTTCCTCTAATCGGTAGAATCGGATCGCTAAATGGCCACTAAACACCCCGTTACACGGTACAGTGCAACCGAATGCACCGGCGCGGCGCGGTGCGGTGCTTTATGAGCGAGAGCGTGTTGTCGAGTACTGCAACGTAAAGTATACGCAGACGTAGCAGCGTGCACAAGCTGGTTGCATATTGACAGTGAGAAAAAGAGAGATGATTTAAGCATCTCTAGTCACGCGAACATTATACAATGGTCTGGTTTAATTTTAACATTATACGCAGCCTTAAAGTCCACGAACATGGCATATACCTTCCTTTCTTTACTTTCTTTATCTCTTACTTCTCTAATTGTAAGCGAAGTCGTTGTCCTTATACGAAGGAAACGAGATGGAACCGAAGAAAGATAGATGCCAAAGACGTCGACCCTGATGGGGAATCCAAGCGCGAACGCACGTTCTTCGCGAGGTGAGAACGATTAATACCCACAGCATCTCTCCGCACGCTCTCCTCTTTTCTCCTGTCTCAGCTGATTCACGTTTTTCTCGCTTGTAGAGCGAGGTTATCCTTAGACCCTTGCGGGGTTATCCTTTACACGAGTTCCTCCCCAGTCCGAGAGAAGCGAGATTCGTTGCTTAGGTCGTTCTGACATATTTATCTAGTTCCTCCTGCCCGTTTCTATGAGAATTTCCCTTCTCGCTCCACTCATCGTGGATCAGCTACGGTATCGCGGCGGTATATATAACGTCCACGATGCATACACGTCACGGTCAATTCGAAAGAAGCGGCGAGAAGATAGGAAGAGAGAGGCGCTGTTTTGCGTATGTAATAATATATATATATTTCTACTATTTCTCTTACCGTTGTGCCTCCATTCGCGAGAAAATATACTCCGCCACTCTGCTTCTTGCGTGTTACTATAGGCTTCCTCCTTACCTGCAAAAAATAGAGAAAACGATGCGATTAATGGAAAAGGGTACGAGAAACGAGAGATAAAGAGATATTAAGTGCAAGTAATCGCGTCGCAAGAGTTGGTCTAATGAAGATGGCTTAACGATCGCGCGCCGATCGTTGCTCGGCATCGTCATCAATAGTCGTCGACTATTTCGCCTCGCGGGATGCGGAAATATTATACGCCGATCATATTTTCGCGGTGTTATCGCGATAACGACGGGCGATACAACGTCGTTCGCGCGGCGAGAAACGATCGACTGGGAAAATAAAAGGAAACGTATAGGGCATGTGTTGTCGGGACGCCGAGAGACGCAGAGCAAGCAGTCTGGGTAATAAATACAATCCAATACGACGGTAACCGCTAAACCGCTTAGCGCGGCCGTTAGGCGACCACCGCCTCTCTATCTAATAATCGTACATGCGCGAGCATTTCCTGCGCTACATTGAAGAAGACATCGTATTACACAGTGAATCTCATCTCGGTAGCCATTCGAAAAATCTCGATAAATTATTCTCGGAATGTCTGCAGTTTTCACATTACATATATATATATATATATTCATATTGTTTCTTGTTGCCCTTTCTTCCAATCTGTCTTCTCGGTGTTCTCTTTTTCTTATACATTTGCCTCGTCTCTTCGTCCCATCTTATCATTTTTCTTCCTCTTGCTCCTAGATTTCCGTCTCCTCTAACAATTAGTTTTATTGTCAATGGCATATGGTTATGGTCTCATATCGGCTATGTTTTCACTCTTAAAAAGATGGTAAATTTTTTTTTATACGAGATATTCGAATACGTATACGCGTTAGGGAATATTGGCTATGTAAATGGAATCTTAAATATGCAAATGATAATGATAACCGATGATATGTTCCGCATAACAAATCGTGAACACGATGTGAGGAAATGAAAGAAATATCTGTCGATTATAATATTATTCGATAATCGAACGTATATCCAACGTACGCGTATATATTCCTATTAGGCATTTATTTAGAATAATTAATTTAAAACAAACTTGCCTCTCGGCTGATAAGATAACGGTATATAGCAAAATATATGCTGATAAAAAGACTTTATAATTAATATAATCTTGATAAGCACACAAGAACGCAAATGATTTTTATCGTCAGGAAATTGACCGGTACGTAAATCGGTATCATAAAAAATATTATATAAGAAAATTTTCAAAACCGCGCCCGACTACTTTTCCAGCTCGGCGTTAAACTTTCTCCGGGGAGATTACGGAGTATACGTCGTATTTTAATGGTGCGCGAGCATTAGCGCAAACCACTTATCTCCCCATAAAGACATCCGACATTACGTCGCCTCTCCGACAATTTTGCTCATCGTTGCGGCCGCAGAACGACTAGCGAAATCTCCCCTCGAGGATATCTTGAAAATGATCGAGCATCGTGAAAAACACAAGTTGTACCGGGACGAGTTTTCGCAACGTTACACGTAATTTTCTCTCTCGGATTCTATTTAATTTTCACCGTTTTATAATTGAATTCTGTATTTCTTCATAAACGAATTATATATATTTCTTACTCCTATAGCGAAATTGTTTTATAAAAGGCTAATATAGTCAGAGTATTACGCATAAGTTATTTATACGTTCGCGGAATGCCGAGTTACCAAAACCGGCAATCGCGAAAAAAGCCGAATGTCGCCGGCAATCGATCGGCGGTCCTCCTTGCCGCCAAGGGGCAAAGCTAATTTCCATCGATCATTCGCTCATCGTTCCCCGATTTTTGCAGCGGTGGGAGGATAGCATTAGCATGAAGGTGCGCGAGCGCAATCACCGGGAAAAAGCGCCGCGTCGGAGCTCCTTTACAGGCAAAATCGTGCGTCGGGCAATCGATCAATCGTTTCTCTAGGCGTTGCGGGTTATTACGTGAAAAATGCTTGTACCTTCGATAGCTTCTCACCGCGGGAGGGTTCGGACCCTCGGTATACTTCTTCCTCATCCTTCGTCAGACCTTTTCTCTCTTTCTTCTTCTTCTTTTTCCATCTTCCATCCCGCTTCCTCATCCTCGTGCCATCAGCAATCCTCATCTATCTTGGCTCTCTCCTTCCACCGAACGTCCTGGAGGGTCGAATCCTTCTAACCAGGGATTCTTCCTTCCTTCCTTCCTTTCCATCCCTTCTCTCTCCGTTCGCTATTCAACTTCCACGAGATCCGTAAGGTACATGAACATGGCGCCGCGCATATGATTCTTCGCGGGGGAGGAGAAGACGGCGGCGGTCAGGACGGAGGGAAGAACGGGAGAAGAGGGGGTTGTAAACGGCACACGAGCAACCGCACAAAAAGCCAAAGTGATAGAGCGTGATTTATCTGTCGGTCGCCATTTTTATCGTTGCCCCTCCCCCTCCCCCCTTCTCTCTCTCTTCCTCATCTTTAAAGGTTGCAGTTACGACGTGCGGTTCCTTCGCGGTGTTGCTTGCACGAGCACAAGCAACACGCTTCCGCAGCTATTTACGCGCATGCATATGTATCTCGACCCGGTGCAAGGATTGATTGTAAATTTTTCTCTTGACGGTAGATCGGACGCGTGACTTCTCATAACGGATTCGAGCTTCGCGTATTGATTACATGATTTCGGCACGCGAACTTGATTTACGATCACCGAAACTCGATACTAGGAGTTTATAACCGGATTATTATATTAATCAGTCATGCGGACATCGTTATCCAACTATAAAAGTCTTTCAAAGGGAGATTGCTATTAGGAGAGAACACAGTCATAAAACATATATAATCTTATTCAAAGAGGGATCTCTCAATAGCGTCGAAATTTTGAAAACGTTATTCGAGAGATTATTATTATTCAATCGATATTCTTTCAGGATAGGCCAGTTTATATATGGTAACACGAAAGATGAATAAAGTGACTCTTTTCGAGATTCGACGGCGAAAAGAATAGCGTTACGGGAGACACCGCAGAAATTCGATATCTCGGGAACTTTGGTCTCGCGGTCTATAATTATCCCATCGTCTTACGTAGCTTAACGCTTAACTGCAAATTGCTCTTCCTCGCTCTCTCTCTCTCTCTCGCTGTTTCATATGTTCTCCGATACTTTTCCGTCCGTCCTCTTTGTTCCTTCGTTCGTTCGTTGCTCGGCCACTCGCAGCACGATGCAAAACACGTAATCCGATATGTTCTACTAGCGCAGAGATAGAGTCACTTGCTTGCGATCTCTAGACGATACTGCCCCTCGGCGTTCTCTCTCTTTTTCTCTCTCTTTTTCTCTCTTGCCCTCGCTCTCGTTGGCGAGATGAAACGAATCGATTCGGTGACAAGTTGTTTGTAAAAAGGCGCTTGGCGTGTCCGGGAATGAAACGCCATGCCGAGTAATAGCTTGTCACAATGGCGAAAACGTCGCAGTCCGCGATAACGTCCGTCGTTTGACTCCTCGTCCGTCATTGAAAAAACACATTCGATATCGCCAATGAAGGGAAGTTTGTGCTTCAGCTAATTGTATAGAAATTACGGAAATTAGCATATATGAGCAATTAATAGATATGAGAATAAATAAATGTTTATCTTCAAGGTTATGCACTTGAGATTGCATTATATTTACCGATTATATTACTTTTGATAGTCACCTTGAGAAAAACATGTATCTCCACATTTTTTCCCACGTTTATATTTTTAATTAAATCTTATTTACTCGCCGCTTCTTGTTTTAGTCGGTTGATTAACGTTTATGTTAACAGTAGGCAGGAAAAAGTGTAACTGACTGCAATAGTGTGTATATGTACATATTTTCAGAGATCTCGGTGTATTTAATCGAATACTATCTTTCCGTAATCTCGAATTAAACCTACGACATATCATTGCAACATTTTTCTCAGACTCTCAGACAGGACTCTGCGAGACGCGACGAACATACGTTTCAATCTCGCGCGTCTGCCTCGCGATTGTCTTTATCTATCATCTACACCGGGCGGATGCCCAGCGCGCTAATTAACGACGAAAGCTCGCTCACGTATTTCGCGATCCTTGCCGACTGATCTTTCGCTTTCGTATTAACTGGCGACAGTGTTTAGAAAAGACTAGCAGTTATCGAGAACGTAATCAACCTTAGAACTGGAAAAACTGGCCTCGTCCATGGCTCGGGATGAGATCGGGTATCCCTGGGATACTCGGTATCCTCGGAAAAATAACATACACGTTACGATCGTTCGCGAGCGCCGCGCAAACCGCAGGCACTCGTATCCTCGAGGAAGAGCGGATGTTTCCTCTACGCGCGATAATGATGCGAAGCGGTGCCGCGCGTCGTAAAGTATCGTCGCGCAAAATTTATGGGGGTAAGGTGGATGTGCATAGCTCTTTCTATCTTCCTCTTCTCTCTCTCAACTTCTATACCTTCGCGAATGACCGCTTTGCCGTTTTCATCGTCTATAACGGACACGCCTAGTCTATGATCGAGAAACGCGCGAGCGCAAGACTAGGTTTTAGCCAGAGATAATCATCCTCGTTGGTCCACCTGCGGAGAGAGTTGCTGTCGTCGTCGTCGTCGGTGATTGCATGAATCCGGACTCCGTGTCTCATTGTTCATTATGAGTACACCGTATTGATTTACGGCCGTGTCGACCCGCATGCGGTGTCATATCGCGTCGTTTCGCCTCCGAGTTTGCGACATTCGAGATAGAATCTAGTCAGGGTGACAGGTATGACGTCTGCATCTACCACATATTACCACTTTGTACTCACAATAAATTAATAATGCGGAATTATATTATTTTTTTTTACTTTTACTTCATTAACATACAATGTATAATTATTTATTAATATGTTATTTTATGTTATATTTTATCTCTCATACATTTCAACACGGACTTAACATTTTTAAACAAATTTACGAAAATTATGCAAACTTGAGAAGAAAAATTAGAGAATTCTCGTTGTTGTCGAATGATAAATAATCGAGCTGTTATGACCTGTATCGTGCGCTGTCTCGCTTCACGGTAAAAAGATTTCCGGACATTTAATATGCGCATAGTCTTTTATTTGGTTCCACGTGGATGCGGGCTTTCTTCTCTCGAGGCTTCGATCCATCGATCTATCAGCCATATCGATTGCGGATAATTTGTAAGCGGTTCTCGCGCGACAGATAAAACGCTTGTACACGTCGATAGATGCTCGCACACTATCGTGCGAAAATCTTTCTGTTCCAATGAAAAGACCGGGACGCGAAGAAGAAGTTAAGGGGGACGGAAGGAATTGCAACGCTATCGAGCAAAAACGATGCAATTTTTGGCCGGGTGGATGTCCGGGTCGGTGACCGCGAAGGATAATACGATCGGTCTCCTTATTTTTATGGAAGAATTTACCCACGATCAACACTGAAAATGGAGGACGACTTAAAGGAGTAAGAAAGGTGGAACGGGGGGGAGGTAGTCTTTATAAACGACGCTGCGTTTCACATAATAACGTTGATACGAGCGTGCGCGGGCGCGCTGCTCATAATATTTGAGAGGACGAAAACAAGAGGGGGGACAGGAGGATAAGGGGGCAGAGCAGAAGCCCGACTTGACCGCGAGACACAGGTGGCGAAGGGAGGGTGAAACAGGGGGCCAAAGGGAGGACTCACACGCACGTGCAATCGATGGGGCGCCCGTTCGTAAAATACCCCGCGTCTGTATACCGATCGGGGGCCCGGGCTAATCAGACGGACATAATTGATCTCACTTGTGATCTTGAGATTCGAAAGATCACGGATGGAGAGAGGCTCGAACCAATAATTATTGTTAATATCGGCCGCCCCTCTTCCCACTCCTTCGCCTCCTTCACCGTCGCCGCCGCCGCGGTCCATGTTAGCTATATATACAAAGTCCGGCGACCGTATACAGCCAGCAACTTGGGCTCTCTACCTTCTTTCTCTCCTTCCTCTTCCTTGGTCCCTCTTCCTTTATATATGTGTCTTCCCTTTCTCCCTCCACCCTTCGCTTCTTATATATATATATATATATATTCCTCCCTTCTACCCGGTTTGCTCTTTCCATCTTCGGGTATCTCTCCTGCCAGTACGCCGGCCGTTCTGTGTCCAGAGCTTTTATTTATATTAATTTCGTGGGCTTTTTGCTTTTTGGTGGTTTCGGGGCCTTGATGAAGCGGAGGAAATATAAAATAATAATGATAATAATGAGCCATTTTGCGCGTAATAATACGGTAGGAGCTGGGATATGCCGTGGAAGCCGCGCGCGATCCGCCGGGCTAATAACGTTCGACGCCGAGGTTCGACTATATCGCGGCGTATAGTTTTACCCACGTAGTTTTCTTCATCCGCTCTCTGCTCCTTTTTCCTCTCTTCTTCTCGCTGTCCTTCTCTGTTCATCGCGGCACTTCCTCCTTTTATCCTCGTTCGTTTCTTTATATTTTATATTTCATTTTCCAACATTTGTATAGAATTTCTCACTCATTAATCTCGTTGCCATTTTAATGAGTTAAAAGTGTGTTGATTAAAATTTTTTAAATGATTACGAAAAACTATTAAATCGTAAGAAATTAAACACGATCATATATGTATCAAGCTCTCGTTCAAACTCTAGCGACCGTCTATATTATAAAGTAGTTTACCTGACCCGATGTTTTTTAGATTTTGCGGTAGTAGCACGACAAGCACGACAGTAAATAGAAATATCGTATAAGTGCTGAACGGTTCGGACCGCGTACACATACGTCAACGTGTAAGCATCGATGAGAAATATTCTGCCTCCCGTCGAGCAGACACGCGGCTTCTAAGGATTTTATGGCGCGGAATGGGATTTGGGTACACTTAGCGGTCATAAAGCGGCAAAGGTGCAAAGAGCTGTCCGCGGCCACCCCTTTTTCGGCTCGCGTCGGCGTCTTTCATCCGACGAGGAAATCCACGTTAGGGAATACCGAAGCTTTTACAAGGCCGTTCCGCCCTGTTACCGCCGGCGATGACGTGCTTCTGTGCGCCATTATCTGCTTCTCTCGCAGTGCGCGTGTATCTTGCGTGTAAATGAATGCATTGAAAACATCGCGACTTTTGCATTGCGGCAGCCTAAGTTACGCATCTAATTAATTAATTTAATTAACGCAATCTAATCAATTTAAAGGAGACATTGCTGTTAATATCAGCTGCATTTTTAAAATTTCTTATATTTATTATATAATTACAACTTATTAATACGCGTGCAAATTTGCACGAGTTTATAGACATTAACGTGATAAGAAAGATTTGACGGTTGTGTTAGTTTAGTTAAACTAAAACTGAATAAATGCTACTCCTTACACGTGTTGAAAAGTTTAATTTTTTTATACGGGCAAATCATGACTCCCTTCGGCGTGGATCGCATCAGTAATGTTGTCGTAAACCATCCTGCAAGTTCATTTAGTCTGTCTGGCGAATGCTCGTATTTACCAGATACGGGATCTCATGCACGAAACAATAAACGAATCCTCAGCATTGATCCGACATGGCGAACGGAGTCGGGGCGCCGATCGCGAGAAAGAGGATATAAGGCAAGAGAGAGGAATAAGAAGAAGAAGAAGGCCCCTGGTCGAAGGTTACGACATTCTCGGTCTTGTTCGGCTCTTCGACGTAGGGCGCGAGAAGAGAGAGAGTGCCTTGTACCTCACACCCAATCAACTTAGATCCGCGGTTCCAGATAAGACCCTCTCCCTTGTCTTTTTCTCTCTCTTTCACCATTGAACGGCGTGCACTAAATGTGTGTGTGTGTGTGTGTGTGTATATGTATGTATACACATGTCAGTATCGCGGCGGTTAACCAGCACATATACAGTGACACTCGCGGGGGCGGTGCTGCGAATACTAAGTCATCGGGCGCAAAATACATCGAGTGGTTTTCCTACAGACGGTACCCCATCGTGTCCTTCGTCTCTTCGAACCTCCGCATCGAGGATTGACCCCTTTCTCCCCCTTTGTCGTGCATGCATCCGAGTAACGAGCTTTCATTAGCGACGCTGTAGGCTAATGAGCCATGTTAGAGCCGCTCCGTGGACGGTTTCATACACTGAGAGGGAGATGCGACGTTCCAGCTTCGTTGTTGCTACTGCCGCTGCTCGCCGACTTAAAGCCCATTTTACACGGTCCATTTTCGATGATTGTCTCGAGTAAATTATCTAAAGGGAGAAAAAAAGGGCCAAATGGAGGGAGTCTTTTGGTCTCGTGTTACTTATAATCATATTGCGTCGTCGTTATATGGTGGCAACTATTAGCCGTCCACCATTATTTCGTTCCCATTCAGTCTCCCCGACGAAAACTCCGTTTGGTAATGCGACGTAGTCGCCAGCCGCGATTATCGAGGGGTCAAATCGTGCGACATTGGACGTCGATGATGTTAAATTGAATTAAATTCAGAGGAGGGCAGCCGCGTGACCCTTTCCCTGCGACTCGCCAATCCCCCGATCCACACGCGGCGGCGATACATGCACGTACGTACGCATATACGGTGGGGAAAAAAGGAACGCCGGGAGGAGAAGAAGTCAGGCGTTTTATGGCATATATGCGACATGAGCAGGGATATTGAAAAGTTTGATTGCCCGCCGATTTAATTCGCCGCGTATTCAAATCCCGTGGCAGCGAAACGGCACCTTCTGTTCCCCCTTCCCTCCGCCCGCACCATATCGCCTACTTCCTCTTCGTCGATCGGACCCAGCCTGTTGCTCGCGCCACGACGGGCTCTCTCGCGGAAATTGATTTTGCGGTTGTATCCTCATGTGTGGATCGCGATTTGTATCCCGCTCGAATCTCCAGAACCACACGTCGAATCGAAAATGATATTCGAGTTTTTTTATACCTCGGAAAGATCAGCCACAGAAAATTCGCACCAAACTTTTATCAGAGATCTAAAAATATTTTTTAACTGTAAAAGAATCGTAGAGAGCACAGATTTTGGAATGTGCGCGCACACTTTTAAAGAATCTCTAGTAGGAGATTTTTCAACTTCCATAGAATTACTTTTTGCGTATGTGTATATAATATATGTATAATGTAATAGCAATTTAATCAATAAAATAAGAGGATTTCTTTGGCCTGAGCGCACCCTTCGAGACTGCAATAATTACAACAGAGAATTATGAGCGGTTATACTTGATTCGATCTATACGCGCCTCTTCTGTTCCCTCTCTTTCTTCTCTCTCGTCTCGGCTTCTTCGATAATTCGATTCCCCTCCGTCTGTGTGCTCCCTTTCTTTGCGTGCACGGGAATATCTTTTCTCTTCGCGATTGCTGCACGGCAATGAAGGAAGACACTTCCTCACTTGCTCCTGCTCGCTCTCATCCGGCGAACCGCGAATTGCAACGGTGTGAAAAGAGAGAAGAAACGTTCTCAGATATTTCTCATGATCGATACTCTGCGATTTTAACGAACGATGGTTGTCACGTGATGGTATATATTTGGCAAGCTTTCGGATTCGGAACGTATTTTATCACGAAAACGCGTAGCCGTTTGGATTACATGCTTATAAACTGTCGCGATAACTCTTAGCAATCCATTCGATTACTAATTACAATCATGAAAGGAAATAATATTTTTTTTTTTTTTTTCGATTTATCACTTGTTTCAATCGAACACGAATATAACGTTACGATCGTTCACCTCCGAAGAGTAGTCTCGAAATAGCGCAAAGAATTAATCGCGCGGTGTACTATGGGACCGCTCTCAGCAAATTAATGATTGCTCTCTCCGCGAACGTGGAAGAAGCAGGAAGAATTGCGCCGCGTGGACCCTCCTCCTGCACGCATGAGAGGGGTTTAATCAATATTCAAGCCGCGATTTTGATTATAATTAAACAATAATGATGGAATAATGATTTATTACAAGTAATTACTAGTTGCTGGTTAGATCGAACTGGTTAAGTCTCTCGCACTCCCATCCATACAATCCAGCCTCTTCGCTTTCTCTCTTTCTCTCCACCCTCCGCTTCCATCTTCACTTTATCTTCGACGAGCCTCGTCCCAGAGAATATAGGTACGGGGATCGCATTGATGGCTAAGGCGTGCATTCGAGGTTTGAACGTGACGCTAACTTTACACAAATCAATCAAACGCAATAATATTATATATATATATTTTTTTTAATTTTATCGCGCTTGTCTGACAGTTCAAAATTGTCCGTATGTTTGTCTTGTAATAACCGTCCTCGCATCTGGGATTTCCTGTTCGTCATTCGCAAATTAAATATCACATTTCCCCTCTCGCGCGCTACTACATTAGAAAACAATTACTAACCACCACTTGCGTTTTACCGAAGGCGCATTTTTCGCGCCTAGTTTGCTTCCGCCGACATCTACACCGATATATAAATCATGTTTCCTATTCCTTTATTTGCTGCGCCTCGGGTATTAATTACACCTATCGCATTCATAGTTATCGGACGCGAATATCTGCGTACCAGGTGAGACCAGGTGCAACTGGGGCGATCTGTATAATAAGTCCTCGAATCAGATATTAATGAATATACGACTAGCCGGCTTGCAGCTATCCCTTCATCTTACAATACGTACGAGTTTGAACAAAGAGGCTTTATTATTGCGCGATTATCGCAAACATGCGTATGTAGTCTTGTACAATACTGAGCATCTATAATGTTTCTTAGAATTTCTTAAAAATGCTTCCAATTGTGATCTGCATTATATATAATAAAATATACGCGTCTATTACGTGTATGAAACGGTTTTATGATTTATAGTGGCAATATATTAATGTTGATATATAAGATCTATATGTGTAGGTATGTCGTGTGTGTCGATTATATACACGGATCAACTATATATATTTTTTATAGTACATCCAGTCTAAATTAGTTCTAAGATCAAATTTTCTCGCGATTTTTCCGCAACAACATTCTCTATTCTATCATCATAGTAATTATAATAATTATAATAATACCGAGTATTATTAATTATAATATCATTTTTTTTTTATTAAACGAGCAAGTCTTGTCTGGTATGCTAGAACGATCCTCTTCCTGAATTGTTTTTGATATGGTAGTAATTCTACAACACAAGATCAGCGAAAAGATAAGCATAATGATTACGATGATGAGCATCGTCGTAACACTAAAATTATTTAAAAAAAAAAAAGAGAGAAAGAGAGCGCTGTTCTGTTATTTCTGATAAACTATAAAAAAGGACGGATGAAAAAAAGAATACTTGGTTCACTGATCGTGAACCAAGTATTATTCTTCTTTTTATTCAGCGTAACGCTCGAACGGATGCACGTAGCGGATGAAGAAAGTTTGAAAGTTCAATCCAGAGTCTACAGAGTAAACAAACAAGGCGTCTCGCTGTAAAAGGAGAAAAGGTGTCGAACTGCGCGACGAAAGCGAATAAAAGCGAACAAAAGCGCGCAAAACAAATGAGCGTAAATAACCGCCTACGCCCAGCCGCGGCTCGTTCGACACCTTCCTCTCCGTGAACGCGTCCCGGTGCCATTATTTCATTAATTAGTGTCACTCGCGCTTACCCGCGGACGTACGAACACGAGAACTTCTGCATACGGGCCGTGTTACCGCCACCCGCTTTGTTCACCTTCGCCATAAACCCTGCGCCTGTGAATTGCGCCTCCCCTTCGGCCCTCCCTCTCCGTGTCTCTGTTTCCTCCGTTTCTCTCGTGTTTACTCGCGGCCTCCCAGTCTCTCACCTCGTTCCGGGATCGTTTCCATCTTCTCTCCCCGCGCTCGTTTTCGCGGCTATCGATACGGTCGCGCCGGTAGATCGCGTCGATAGTCACCGACGCGGATATTAGACTTAGAACGTGACGACGGTGCACCGAGAGTCCAGTTACCGATTTCATACGCCGCATAAGATCCCTACTTTGTACGACCGGATCCGTTGTCCCATTTCAGTAATACTTTAACGCGGCTCTCTCGCCTCTCGCCTCTCGCCTCTCGTCGCGGAGGAATCTCGTCGGGGAAACTGTTGCAGCGTTTCTTATTAGTCCGTAATAGCTCCCCCATAACGTCAGAGCGACCGAGATACTGGGCGCAACTCGCAAATGTATATATCTTTCAAGGAGAAAAGAGGAAAGAGATTCGCATGTTGCGTTATTATTCTAACATGACGTGCGACTAATTGCAAGTTTGAGAGAGGCTCCCCAATCACATCTGTCCATCATTGAGCCGCGAGACATTCATCGGTATACGCTCGGGCATGATTTTCCCCTTTCTCCTCCCTCTCGATTTTTCCTTCTTGCACGCTCTTCTTTCGCCCGGCTCTCTTCGGCTTCCACTCCTTCGTGTGCAAAAACTTTAATCGCGCGCCCCGACCGTAAAAGCCCTCTCTCACCGGGGGCCCTCCCTCTTCCCTCCCAACCCGACTCTCCAGCCGCCTCTTACCGTCGCCTCTACCGGGCACGTCGCTGATCGTTGCCAGCCGTGGAACGGGTAACGACGAAAGCGACCAAAAAAATTGTCGGTTGATTGTTTTACGTCCGACCGCAGAGGCAATTCGTGCACGAAGGAAGAACGGGTGACGTTGGAGGGATCACTTGTAGAGGCTCAAGGATTCAGATAATATCCGCGCGGCCTTGGAAATTTATCACTCCGCCTCGCTGCTCTCAAGTCGGTCGAACGAACTACGTCGGTCAGTCATAAATGGCGAAAACAGTCACGCATTTGTTTGCTCATTAACGTCGGCGCATTTTTCATCCGCGGCTGATTAGAGGGCGGCTTCTGCCGTAAAATCTACGCGTCTACGATTGCGAAAGCGCACGAAATTGCCAAGTCTCTAAATGGAAGCGATTAACGTTTAGTTTGCTCTTCATTAAGTAATTGAGAGAAATTGCGCGATATGTTTATCGTGTCCTTCGGATACGCCTTTCTCGACGACGCGGATGATAGAGATAATTTTACGAGCAAGTACCCTACTTAAACTTTCCAATTTTAATTAAGTAAAATAATATATAAATAATAAACACGCCGACTCGTCGCGGTTTTCTAGACGATGCCTGGAATTTCTATAAATACGTGGATAGAAATTCGAAGAAACGGACGGATTTTTCTTAAGAATTGCGCGCAAGGATCTCAAGGACGACGAAGCAATTTCCATTTTCCTGCAGTACACAGCCGGTGAACTCTCTCGGAGGTATAAACCGCGCATATAGTTTCTTTCTCTTTTTCCCATCCCCGCGCCTTCTCTCTTCCGCCCTTCCCCGTCCGTCCATTCTTTTCCCCTTCGCGAGTCGTTTAGCCGACCGCAAAATTAGCCGCGAGCCGCACGAATGGTCCTTGAGCGCGATAAAATAACATCCTTTTTCAAAGCCTGCGCACCGAGACGAAGGAGGTTAGGCTATTCCTCTCGCGGCTGAATCTTATTTGCGCGAAGACGCAATGACGATTACCGGCTAGGTGTGCGTCTCACCGACCCAACGACCTATCCGTCGGCGGTTTCGACTTTTTCCTCGCCTCGATGCTTCCCCGGATCTCACTCCTCGGGGCGCTCTCGGAAGGTATACGACTGTTGCAATCTCATCCTCGAGCGCCCGCGGCAACATTTACGCGATACAACCGATAGATAAAAGCGGCGATGCCTTTTCGACGAACCGCTAACTTATAATTAACGCTCGGAATTATTTCAACAAATTAATGCGCCGTCATAAATCGTAAATGCTCGCTAGAGCTCAATCGTAATAACAATAAAAAGACCTAAGGAAATTAAATTTGAATCAATTTCTAAATTAAATCTTTCTATTAGATTTATTCTCTCGCCATCTCTTTAACCAAGACGAATTGTGTCAAATGCAGCGAGAAAAATGTTTTCGGAATTGCGAGGAAGAATGAAGTATACGAACAAAGTGTATTATACACGCTCGATTCTCGATTATGTACGAGGAACAAGAGGAACAACGAACGGTTCCTCGTTGTGCAGCGGGATCGTATTCTCGTGGAATATTCTTCGGAAGTCTTTCAAGGCGCTAACGAAGGTACACCCCTTCGCACTCCCACCCTCGAATATCCGGGACAGGAGCGACAAGAGGGCAACCGTTGTTCGTGTTGCTCGTGGCGGGTCTCGGTAAATGTAAATTGATCGAGACAACGTTCATTAATTAGTCTCGAGGTGGTACGACTGTGTGCCTGCCTCTTACTCGTGTCCCTTTCCTCGCGCTTAATCCTGCGAGTTTGTTTCCGTTTGCATATAAAAAAAAGTGCAAAATCGTGTCGCAAAGTTTAAATCAAAGAGGATTTAATACGCTTAATAAGCGACGCGCAACGACATATTAACGATTTAAACATGCGAGAATTTCAAAATAGGTATAAATTAAAATGTCAAATTCTTATAACATAAATTAAATTATTATAAAATAAAAGAATTATCAGTTAAAAATGCAAAAATTGAACTATTCTATGGACTTTTTTTTTAGCCATTTAAAGTTTTTTAATTGAAAATTTTTACGCGTCAAAGGGCTCTCTCTCTCTCTCTCTCTCTCTCTCTTTCTCTCTCTCTCTTTCTCTCTCTCTCTCTCTCTCTCTCTCTCTCTCTCTCTCTCTCTCTCTCTCTCTCTCTCTCTCTCTCTCTCTCTCTCTCTCTCTCTCTCTCTCTCTCTCTCTCTCTCTCTCTCTCTCTCTCTCTCTCTCTCTCTCTCTCTCTCTCTCTCTCTCTCTCTCTCTCTCTCTCTCTCTCTCTCTCTCTCTCTCTCTCTCTCTCTCTCTCTCTCTCTCTCTCTCTCTCTCTCTCTCTCTCTCTCTCTCTCTCTCTCTCTCTCTCTCTCTCTCTCTCTCCTTTTCCGTGTCTCAAACTCAATTATAAAAATCTCGTCTCGATATCGAAGACGATTACTCATTCGCACGAGATACGAATTCACAAGAGCCGCACGCGCACTGAATAATCGTGCGCGCAGAAAATTCACGCAACGCACGCATGTTATATGCCACGTTTCCTGGCCACGGTAATCGACTTTGCCCTTTTTACCGGAACCCGCCTAATTAAGTCACCCGCGGAGCGTTTGCTTTATGCGATCGGATAACAAACAACATCGACTTCGATTTCTGGCTCGATCGGATCAGTACAATGGTTACTCGATTGCTATTTATACCCGTTTCTCTATCTTTAATCGTTTATATCGAATTATCATAGGACATATAAAATTCTTAAATGCTGCCAGTTGCCACAATAAATGATTTAAAGCAGCTCAAAATAAAAAAATCGGATTGGCTCACCATATCTTTGATCGCATTGCGAAGCTCAATCGACCAAGCCAATGCATTCATGGATTCATAATCTGTCTTACAAAAAAGCTCACGATCCATACAAGCGGCTAGCACAGTCAGAGGGAATCATATTAAGTAATATCAATGAATTAGATGTATTCACTGTCAGTTATTTCAATTTTAACTCTATTTATTTATTTAATTCTTTTATAATCGACATGGACAAAATACAAATTCTTAAATGGTTCATATACTTCATATGGTTTAATGTTCTTATGGTTCATATTCTTTCACATTTCACTTTTATATTTGAGAATACGAGTTTTTCGGATAAAATAATAACTCTCCTTTTTAGCACGTTACATTATACATATCTCCGCGATGTAATCCGCTAAATACTCTTCGTCATCGTTGCTTCCAGGCGTTAGGCGAACGCGGAAGAATATTGAACGCTATGTTGTTGCCCTGCTGCGTTAACGGCATATTAATTGCCTCCGTAACGCTCGCGCGTATAGTTATCCTATTTCTTGCCGCGATATAATTCGCTCGGAGACTCGACGATCTCTGTCTATGTGTTAGCGTAATTGTGAGACTTACAATTAGAGAGAATTACGACTCGGCCACACATCGATACCGGCGTCCCAATGGTAGAAGAATCGCCGCATTACCCCCCTTGAATTCAATCGAGTCTGTCCTTGCGCCGGAAGATTCTCAATCGCCTCCTGTGCGCGCGCGCGTGCACATAAATAACCTGCAATAATTGCCGCGATGGACCAATAATTGCCGCGGCGCACTTTCTGCCGCGCATTCGTTAAGCGACGATGCAACTCGATGCATTCGGCCTTGCGTCAAACGTCGTTAAATCCTTTAACTAAGATTTAATTATCAGAAACGATGAAGCGTAAAAAGCACTTTGATCTCTCTAACGAATATTCGTATCGTATTGCCACATTCATTTTACATTAACGCGTTCGCTCCTACTTTTATCTCGTCTTACATTATTCCTTTAATTATTAAATTATTTTTCATCTCATTAACGTAATAAATTTTTGTTTAAAGGGACGATTCAATAAGTATAGAATGTATAATTTAAACGTATTTTAAATGGACGAACACGAGCTGCGTTATTTTATTACCCCTGTTGGTAGTGGAAGGGTTAAAGGACCGTGCCCGACTGTTTATAACTTCAGACAGTGCTACGTTCTTTTCTGGGCCACCCAAGTTTGCCCCGCGCAATATTACAAAGATTAATCAACGTGTCCGAGCATTAAATTCTTTTCTTCTGTTTGGTCCTTTGGAAGGAGGCAGCGCACTAAGCTGATAAATGTCAACATTTCCCATAAATCATTTTGCCTTCATATTCTAATATTATTGAACGCTTTAACGAAATTTTAATATTTTATTACGCAGTTATATTAGAATGAATATAACAATTTTTTATCCGCGCTCGATATTACGGTACATATCGATGAACGTACATACGAACGTTTCTTATTAGTGAAAATCCTCGTTATTATCCGTAACATTCTTCTCTTGCATCAAAAGAGAGTATCTTTGAACTATTTCAAGCCAATGTTGCTCAGATTTTGGAGATTATTCAAAATCCCTTGTACCGCGCGATACGCGATCCTTATTTACGCGCTGTCGCGGCGTTAAATCAAGCGATTACCGGCGAGCGCTCTATAACGACGATCTAACGTGACCATCGATCCGATTCAAGTGTCACACATTCCATTTGGATCTTTCCGAGTCGAGCAGCGTCCTTTCGTTGCCGCGAGACCCGGCCAGGATTGTTTAAAAGGCAACGTTACCCAACGCGCTAGCCGTGCCATCATAATTTCCCGATTTCTGAACTGCGTTACACATCTCGATGTTGCCCCAGCCACCTACACCATCTTGAATCGAAGGTGGATGCGCCGTGGCTAATCGTAAGGTGTAAAGAAGAGGGACGCGCCACGAAGGTGCTCGAAGGGACTCGTGTATGTATGAGGGACTCTCGGTCGTTTAATTTATGTCCGCGTACCGGTTTTCGCTGCCTGGACTGTTTTTCGTTTCTCACTCCCGTGATATTTCGATGAATATGAAAAAAAAAGAGGAAAGAGAAAGAGAGAGACGAGACTCCACAAGAGAAAGTTTGCTAGACGATTCATCTCGCCGATGAACGTAATTCAAAGGGCCACTGTGAAGTTGGTACCTCACTTTTGAAAATCGCGAGTTTTGTTTGCACCCCAAATAGTTCCTGATAGGTTTTAGAAATAGTTCCGGCGAAAAAATTGCATCTTGAAAATATGAGGCATAGAGCATAGATGACCGCGCGCGATCGCGGGTGCATTCAGTTTGATTAGTTTCATGCATGGGGGGAAAGAATTTTTGCGGCGCGACGAATAAAAAGACAGGTGACGCGCAGGTGGAAGAAACAAAAAGAGAGAGTGTGATAGAGAAGGAAAAGGGCAGAGGAAGCCTTTAAATCGCCCGTCTCAAAAGCGGAACGCTCTCAACGCCGCCGTTCGTGTGTTTCTACACGCGAGCGAGCGCACAGCCAGGGCAAGATGAGCTCGAGGCGAGGTAGCGAGAGATGCCACCACAGAGTAATTTTACAGCAAATAGGTTTACACAGCATTAGGTGGAGGGAAGCGACCTACGAGAGGCGATACAGGCGCACATTGCCGCGGGGTGAATGCACTTGACCATACACACAAAACACACACACATACATATATACGCATGTATGAAAAGACATACGCACACATCCGCGAAACGGCCGCCGCCACTATTATTCTCAATTACCATCGGCTATCAGGCATGTCGCAGCTACGTCGCCGCGGCTTCGATGACAAGTGCTTTTGCGCAAAACTATCGCGAACTTTTGCCACTTTCAATTTCACAGTTCGTCAATGCAACTTCAAAGTACTCGAGAATAAACGTGATTACCTAAATGAATATTACCCTGCTGGAAGATTTATCGTAAACTCATAGGCGAATAATTTATATTCGAGAAATATTAAAATTTAAAGAGATACATTTTCCTATAAAAAATGTCAACTATATTAATTATAAATATTAAATCCTCTGTCGCGTTTTCTCGGAAAAGAAGAGCGTCGCGATAAATTATAATTTTATTACTTGAATTAAAATCGATTATAAAAATTTACTTTAATATCGAATACATTGCTGAACATTATTTTATTCTTCAAAGAATTCCGAAGACATTATTAATAGAATTATCATTACGACGGAATGCGCTCCAAGAAGTTTAAACTTATACACGACCGCTAGTTGATCGTTGCATCGAAATGGTATTTTCTAGCATACGAATTCAGTGTCGAGCAAATCCATTCTTTATTATTGATCAGACGATAGCGCGAGGATTAACCCGTTTCCTCCGTATACAAATGACACGAGGCTGCCTGGAAAATGTAGGAAGCACCTCATAATGAGATGGACTATTCTCGGAATGTGCCTGGGCACTCGAAAACAGGACTAAGCGTCCTACGGGCGAGCAAGGACGGCGATTACTCTATGGATCAGGCGGTCGGGGGAGACTCCGGCCCTGTAATTTCAGGCCCTGTAATGGGGCCTCCAGTCTCACAATTAGACCTTCCTGCGTCATCTCTATCTCCCTCTGCGTCTCGGAACGTCCTCTTCGCTCGCTGCAGAAGGCACTCTCCTTCCGTGCGCATCGCGGTCACTCGATCGAATCTCTCGGCGCTTTAATATCGGCCCGACAGCGCGGTGGGCATCTGAATTTAGAAAGCAACGACGAATCAATTCTGTGCGAGGTGAAGAACCCTTATCCTCCTCGTTTTCGCTTCGAGCAACTGCTGGGGAATATCTGACGCGTTAATCGCTCCGCGCAATAACACTTTAGTATGCAAAACACTGACGCTAAAAACTCAAATGCAGCGTGTCTCGCTGCAGAATGCTGCTGCTGCTGCTTTATCGTCGTGCGTTCACACATGCGTGCGGGATATATTTCTCACACATAAATATCAAGCGGGGGAAATTTTCTTGTCGACGTTACGGAGAATAGTCTCGCCGACACGCCATAATACCGTAAGATCATAGATCCGCCGACTTCGTCCTTGCGGAAGGCACGGATCCGAACTCGAAGGCGATGACGATGCATGATTTGCCCCTACTACCTCCCCTCTCTTTCTCTCATCCTTCGGTATCCCCTCGAGAACCCCTTCGAGGATAATTACATAGTAGCTTAGGCGCGGCAAAGAAGAGGCCGCTTTCGCCGCATAAAGTAATGACTAATCGGAACGATCCGCGGTGGCCCCTGACGACGACATATCGTAAAGCTCTGGAGCACCATTAGTCTATCCTTCCTTCTATCTCTCACGCGTATACCTCAAACTTATACGATGACCCGGTTGAGATGCTGTGTCCGCGGGAGTACCGACCTCTTTCGCTCCATCCGTCGACGCCGTGGACCGTTACCCATGCTTATGTTCCCAGTCGAGTATTATCGAGGCAGACAATCGAGTTCACGAATGCGCAAGCAACATCACGTGTTTCGCCGCGCATCTCAAGCACGCAACACGTGGAGTTACCGAGGGTTGAGTAGGTTGAGGGGAAGGTCGAGACACTAGACAGATGTTGATTAGGTGGTGCTCGGGGCATCCTTTCTTCGATCTCCACCGGCTTCTCTCCATTCTCTCTCTTTCTCTCTCTTCCTCTCCCGCCAGCAAAATCTCGTTCTCTCTTGTGTGTTCTCTTTTTTCTTCGTCCGTTCCACGTCTCCTTTCGGCCCTTATACCGTGCCTCGTCGTCAGTCTCGCTGAGTCGCTTCTGTTTTCAGACACGAAGCACGCGATTCTTGTTCGCATGTATAACCGGCACCACTACCATCAACGCCGTCTTCGTTGTCGTTGTTCGTCTGTCTGTTACTTGGTTCCTCGCACGGCCGAAAAGTCCATGTCCGTTAAACGCCCGCTTATCGCGTATACCATGTTGCTATTAATAATCAATTATTAAAGTCATTTTTTCACCAACACTATATCTGTCATCGTCGGCGCGAACCATTGAAGAAATTAATTTTGTCGAACCAGTGACTCACGAAAATTTATTCTTATTTTAATTGAGATATTTAAGATTACGTCCTTCCTCTCTCTCTAATTGATTATTGATGACATTGATAATTAACAATGTTTCCGCATATTTGATTAGATAAAAAAATGTTAATAGAGACACATACAATTTTCCTGCTAGCTCATTATTATGACAATAATAAAATTACGTAAATTGCTGAAATAAAATTATTACGTATATTTTTTATTTGATCTTTATTATCACATTAGTTCTCTATGCCATTAGAAATGATTTTACGAGTATGCTGAATTTCAAAAGTTAAAGGGCTTCCGAGATATCATATGGAATTTCTATTTTAACGTAAGAGATATCTATGTTATATTTAACGTTTCCATCGTAATAAAACTTTATCGAAAGCGCGAGTACCGTAGACGTAGCAACGAAGCAGTACGCTAATTATTCAAGCTGGTCACAGATAATTCCTGTAATGCATCGAGGTTCGAATGAAACTATAAATTACGTTGTCGCTAGGGCCATTACCAATCGAGTCCTTAGCTTATCTGGACGTTAATAGAAACCTGCGGAGTTCCAAGTATGATTAACGATCTCTCTTTAAATACCTTACGGTAATTTACATATTACAGGTCATGTCTTAATTTAACACTAGAAATCATAGATGTTCGTTTCTCCTGAAAATTGTAGACGTTATTTCTAATTTTTGATTGATGCTTCAGTCAAATCAATCGAGTAGGATTTGAAGAAACGTTGTTTTCCGTTCTCGTCAAGAGATCAAGCGCATGACTTCATTATAATTTTTAGTAACGTGGATGATAATATTTCCATCGTCGCGTTTGTCAACTCGTTTGTGATAGGACGCTTCTATCAGCCTTTGACACAATCGACGACAAAGCTGTCAGAAACATCGTTTCGCTGAAAATGACAGCTGATGGTTTAGATAATTATCATAATTGCGTCCTATGACGAATGGTATTTTCCGTTTATACGAGAATGGTCGGCCAGCACGGGTCCCGAATTAAAATTGTAGTCGCGGCGCAAAGATAGGCGGGATAAATGAAGCGATTCGTATGCGAACCATGAAGATACCGTACACATGGCCGCGGTGCCCTTTTTACGACCGGGATAGAAGAGAAAGAGAGAGAAAGGAAAAAACGCAGCGAGGACGAGAGAATAAGGATAAGCGCGCAAGGCAACTTTGGTCCCACCTTCGCCTGTTCCTTCATCAGAGATCTCGGTGTGACCGGAAGCGCGCCGACTTGGTGGTCGTTACCGCGAGATGTGGTTTTACTCTATCGTTGGCATTCGTCGTACTTGGACGGTACTCGTGTACTGTGCATTCTGCTTGACGCGCTCATCGGCGAATTCCAAAACCACCGCGCGGACTCGAGCGGAATTTCAATATCCGCTTATGATATGTACACGTCGAGATGAGGTCATTCGTGTCACTCGTCGCGCATCGTAGTTCTCAGAAATAAATCCCGACAATGTCAGTTTTTTTGATGAAGAGATTAAGTATTACAACTGTGCATTGTAATATTCTGATCTCCAGCTCATGTTTGCGTCGCGCATGTTTTACAATTTTAATAGTCTGGAAAAATTTCAAGCTCTTTTAAACATATTTTAAAATGAAAACAATAGTATACTGTTTTGAAAACCGTATATTATATCAACAGTATTTAAATTATATATCCACTGTTAATTTTCAAATTGGTATTTTTACAAAACACAATTATTTCTTTATTGACTGTTTCTTGAATATCCCGCGAATATAGGGCTGTGTGATCGGTAATGTTGGCTCCGGGACCCGCCGTAGCCCTCGCCGATAAAATAACCGGATAGTCGTAAATTCGTTTTTGCCCATCTCCCTTTGCTCACCGATTTCTTCCTTTCGCACCGTGGCGCGATCGGTAATTCGCTCCCTGTCATCCTCTCTGCCCTGCTCCGCCCTCTCTTTCCCCCCTTTTTTTTGCAACGCACTTAAACGTGCATCGCACTTTGCACGCGAGCGAGATTTCAAGGAAGGTTAGAGAAACTCGAAGGATCTCATGGGATCACGTGGGTTAAGAATGCATCCGCGGTGAAACCGAAGTAGAGAGACACTTGAGAAGACGTTCCGCGGGGTTGCTCCGTTGGCCCAAGTCTCAAAGAGAGAGCCGCGAGGGGGAGACGGAGATCGTTATGAAGAGGAAATTACATCGGTGCTCCGGACTCCATCGGATTCCTATTAGCAATAAAATCGGTCGGCAACGGCGATGCATGTGCAGTTTGCCACTCAGTTTAGTTCGGTCTCAGTTTAGTGTGTATCCTTTTAGTGTCATCCTTTAAAGCGGCGCTTCGTTCCCGACAATCGGATCACCGATGATGTTGCATCGATTACCCGGGTTAGGTGCCACGTCGGGGTCGAATTGAGATCGAGGGCCGAACGCAACGCATCTGTCCCTGTTCGGCGGAGGTTCGATTTTAACGACCGCGCGCTCCGACTGACTTTTTAGCGATCTCCACGTCCGTTTTTCTCCTCCTTGTGCGCGCGAAGATCTTATCGGAAACCAATTTCATAACTCAATATATTCGGGTAGAGATTCCTGCGAGCAGACAACGCCAATTAATTCGACGACTCGATTAACACCGATATAGCGAGCCGGTATCGTCGACTTTATCGCGTTTTAACCGTCGCCGTTTCTTACGACTAGCGGCCTTCCTCTTAGCGTAGCTGTTTCTCTCTCTCTCTCTCTTCCTTACTTACCATGATATATACAATCGATATCTTATTACGTTCTGCGGGATCGAGCTCGTTTAGAGTGGGCGCAACTTCCGCACCGAAATAAGGCGCGATGAATATAGCGCGCGATAAATGCGGTGCAACGAGCCGTGGATTATTTTTACGATCTGAGTCTACACATTTTTACGCGTTTACATCTCGTGTTTTATGTTAAATGAGTTGTAGAGAATTTAAGTAGATTTGCCAGACGTGTCCCGTTTTTTCCCTCCATCTCTCCCGTCTAAAGATGTAACGTTTGCCTAATCCTCTTTATTCAAATCGTATCGCCTTCGGAAAGAAACAAACGGATCTTTTATATTTTCCACTAAAAATACTTTGACGAGACGATGTAATTATTTAATAATCACAATTTATATATTAATGTACGGAATAAATAATCGCTGCCAGTATAAATCGTAATTTGATACAAAGCATATATGTGTGATGTCTAGATTTTCAGTACTTTTATTTTTAAAAACGAAAATTTTTATTATAAATACATACATTTTTTTCCCAACTAATTCTTTTTCTCCATTTGTTACAGGTAAATCAAGAAAAAGATCCAAATTGTTGAAATTATCGGCGCAATCGGGCACGAGTTTTCGTTAGCTGTTTCACACACACAAAGTAAGTCTTTATCTTAAATCTGACTGCGATTTTCAATGGTGAATCCAAATTTATTTTAATATTCATGAGTTGTGTTCGTCTCTCGATGAACAATTGTTTCTTTTATCGGGCTTTCGTCTCGTTATCTCGCGATGTATTCTTCTTGGAGAGCGTGTCAACGCGTCCAATAACAATAAAAGCCGTTCCAATTGATACATATTACGCGCCTGTGCGTGCAGGTACACGCACATATACATATACCGGAAGATCGAGCGTGTGATCACGCTTGGTTCTACGCAATCTCATTGTGCCCGCAGCGTGATTAGCGAAATCGGGTCACTTGCAGCGCTGCGCGATGTAATCATTTCGCGTGTGTGGACCATTTTTCGAATTATCTATACATCCTATATTTTGTCAATATTTATTTATCGTGATATATATGTTTATTTATCGTCGAAATTTTCACGCATTTGTGTATCAAACTTTACATCTCACAATCGATCTAAAACAAATCTCAAATGGTCCATTCTTTCTTTGATATATCAGTATATCAGATATATTGGACGAAGCGATAGATGCACGCTTACATATATTTTTTAGCTTTTATTTTATCTGGAACGCAAAAAAAAATTGAAGAATTTTAAATTATCTTAATACAGAGTTTAAGTATATTTCCCAAAATTATTTCCCTCCTATTGTTAATTTTTACAACTTTATTGCGCGGCATCACATGAATTCTAGCGTTAACAATAAGAATGACTATATCTAGCGGTTGAGATATTTTTTCCCCACGTTATACGTTTATGGTCCATACTCATTTTATTGTACGCGTAGCGATACAATGCAGTGACCTTTCCCGGAATGAAGATTTTACTTTATATCGACCGCGGTGCAGCCTTCTTGAGTTCATTGAGGCATCAATTTTGCTTGCATACATCATACAATCGTATTCATTGGACCGTGACAATATTGAAAAAGTAAAAGCAAATCTTGATATTTTGATTAGAGTCACGATACGTATAAGAATAGGCGACTATTATCAGAGGATTTTCTATATCATTTCCAAGTATAATTGAAGCGAAATTTCTATCGGATTTATAGTCACCCAGCCTCTCTACATTTCAAGCAGAGATTTAAATTAAAAACCTTGAGAGAGAAACACGGGATATATTGCTAAATAATAACTGATCCAATAGTATTAAAATCAAAATTAAATATTGTTTTGGCAAAAAATTATTGCCACCGGATGCAACGCTCGTAAAAATATATATCTGTGATATCGAATTGATACAGCTATTAAACGTGACCGCTTTATTTCTATCGGGCATATTCATACCTTGCACATATCTTACTGGCAAAAAGCAGATGCGTGCGTGCAAAGAGCTCTACATCGAGTTGCTAACGAGTGTCACATAGCCACAGACCGCCCGGTGATCCTAAAGCAATTATATACTTCTCTGTCGCGGCAAAGCCACGAACAATCTTTAAGGGCAAATTCACGCTATGTAATCAACCACGTTCCAAGACGAGAAACGATTGCAGTACAATCGCAGTACAACGTAAATAACATTGGCTAATGTATACACTTTAATTAAAACGTTAAAGAATATTATTTAATTGCGCCGTGTCTGAAACTTGAATGGTATAAGACCATCTCTATATGAATGACGCTTTATCATATTCATGTAGATATGTGCTGGTACAGCTAAAAAATACCGATAGCATATCGATAGTTCATTAGAAATTCCGCGCGAAAAATAAGACTAACATATACACAAACGTACGATTAGTCTTATGCATCTTGTTGTAAATAGATATTTTTGTATATCGTAATCGTTCAAAGTTTCCGCCGTTCTCGATAAATACAACTTTATATCTAATTGGCTTTAGTTCGATTAAGATTCACAGTGATGATGGTTGTTGCGCGACCGCTATTGATAATATTATGTACATGATGATGGATGATAGAGAACATGGTATAGGTAATAACTGTCGTTTAATCGGCTTCCGGCATCGTACAGGATTATGCTATGTTCACGAATTATTATACTTAATGGATTAGCCATCCGCTACACGTTTTCAATTAACCGTTTCGCAATCATCAACAAGTAAATAGATTATATTATCGTATGGAATGATATTGAAAATATTGATATTCGCTGGTAAAGAGCATTAAAATAATTCGCGTAATACATTATAAAAGCGACGCCATGTAGTCTTATACATTACTATCAGGACTAAAGCACTTTCTATCGAGTACCATAAGCCGATTATTCCTCATTAAAAATAAGCTTTCTCGATGATACGTGGAATTTCTTTATCTTCTCAGCGATATTTCTGTACAACATTGAATTATTCACGAGAGATTAATCTTTTTGCAATATTTTCATTCAGCAACATCGTCATGCATGATTGCTGGTGGAACGAGTTACATGCTCGAATAATTTTAAACCCGAGTTTCTCTCTCTTCAGCTTTTCTTTCTTGTGCTGCTTCTCTAATATAGTCACTTCGCTCGTTATAAGAATTTCAAAAGAAACATTAGATGCGCGGGATGATTCGGTATGATAGCATCAAGATGAAAGTCAGAAAAATCTTCAACATTTTATGGAAGGGAGATTATATCCTATACGGGTTCTACGAAGTTTTCAAACCGTAACGATAATTTTTCTTTATTAAAAAAGAGAGATTTATAACTTACATATTTTACGACATTTGACAATTTCTATCGCGATACTTATTATTAATAAATCTAAATTTTCATGTTAATTACTTACGACACGTTTATATATGCATCATTATTAAGAAATGATTATTTTTATAATTTTCAAAAATCTTTATTGCTTCCAAAAATGTAACACACATATACAAGGGAGAAATATTTTGCATTATAAACATTTTCGCTTAATTGAAATAGATATCCGATACTTACTTAATAAGTGTGCTACTAGTACCTGATCCTTTACTGCAGGTCACTCGTGTGTTTAGCTCTCTCAGCTTATTTCTCGGCATAAGTGTCGTGATCTGTGCGTGTCATGTGGCAAATATCACATCTTACAGTTCGTCTAGGCTCGTGTCGAGCTCCGGGTGGACGATGGTGCGTGTATCGTTAATGCTAGTGTCCACGCAGGGAAACATCACGGTGCGTGGGTGTCGATGGTCACAGTTCATTGAAAATTCCATCGGGGTGTCCATCGGAGAACCGTTAGAACCGCGCCAGGAGGGCTACCATTGCGTCTCCATCGGATTATATACTTATAGCGAAGGCACGCGCTACTGCTTGATTTTCACCTTTAGATAACTCAATCCTGCGGTTCCTGGGATTGCGCTGACGAATTCGGGGTCGCGACGTAACGATCTATCTTCCTACGCGACTCATTCCGACCATACTTTCTTCTGGGAATTTAGATAATTCGAAATAAATTCTTCAAGAATGCTATCTTGATACCACAATATTTGAAATAAATAAATGTGTCGACATTCTCGTGGGATTCGAACACTTAAATCTTTTATAATATATCTTGTGTCTCGTACTAATGATGATGGTAAATTATTTTTATTTTTATTTTCTTAATTGAGAGAATACAACGCATTGATTGAATCTTGGTTTAAATTTCTATCACGATTCTCACAACATCTCTTTATCTATGATTATTAATTTGATAAATTTAATTATACGGTTAACTAATTAATTTGATACTTATCAAAATAATTTGCGAGCTTATTTTATTTGCGCGATATAACGCTTAGAAACGAGGTACATTTAACAAAGAAAATGAATAAATGAAGAGAGCTAGAGGAGAGAACAAGAAAGAGAGAAAGAGAGAGATAACAAGAGCATCGGTATTAATTACACAGTACGCGTTTGGCTCCCTAGGCCACCTACGATTACTTGTTTTGCATAATACATATATACACTTAGCGTTAGGATAGCGAGAGGGTAGAGACACGCGGGATGAGGGCCAGCAAAGTATAAGAGCAAGACGCGATGGAGAAGACATATCGGGACGGGAGGGAAAGAGAGGATCTGGTGCGGATCGAAAACGAGGAACGGCGAAGAACGTGTTCGATTCCCACTTGGCCGGAACCGGAATCTCCTCCTTCGCCTCCGTCCTTTTTCTCACTCTTTTTCTCCGACTCGTCTCCGACGAAATCACGTACTCTCGTATTCTTTTCGCAGAGACGCGCATACACGTACACACGGACGAGCGTTTTCTCTCTTTCTTCTTATTCGCGTTTTACTCGCTCGTTCTCCCTTTCACGATTCTTCTCTCTTTCGTCGCCTCCTCGCGGGTCGTCTCTGCAGGTCGAAGCGCGCCTGATTATTTAGGCAGCGAATGTTTAATCGAAGCATTGTATCGGTACGACGAGCTGCTGACTTCCCCCTCGCTCGCTCGACTCCTCTTCTTAAGTTTGGTGGAGAAAGGTACTACTCCTTCTCCCTCTCGCTTCTTCTCACGTTCCCTTCGTCTTCTTTCTTCTTCTACTCCACCTCCACATCTTTACATTTATTCGTTTATTTGCTGGTGGCTGATACCTCATTACCGCGACAGATCCACCGATAAGCGCAACGTTCTCGGAAACACACAATGCGCCCCTCCTTGAAGACTGAGCCGCAGCTTCTCCTGGCCATCGACGACAGGCGGGGAAGGGGATGAACGAGGACGAGGCGGCATCAGGAGCAGGGACGCATATTCTTTGCGTCGTTCGCACAACCTCTTCTTTTCGCTCTCCGTCCACGACGTCTCTTCCCTTTGTTCCCGTTGTCGACATTGAATTCTATGGAGAAAGTAGATATCACCGTGCCTCCTACCTCATCTCCGAGCACCTCTCTACCTCTCGAGCTCGAAGTCGCCTTTTCACCCCTTCATTTCCTGATGCATCTGATATAACTCCATTTATACGCGTCGCATCCCAACCCCCGCGTTGATTTATCGGTCAATCTCACGCGAACTCTATCTATTAGCGGGTCCAGGTAGTCTCATCTGATCGCAACAGAGAAATAAGACTATCTCGAAATTCGTAGCCATTAGTCGTGCGTTACCTATTAGGGGAAGAATGAAAGAAAGCCGATTCATGAAAATCGATTCGCAGATATGTCGTACTAATTTATATAAATTAGTACGACTAACAATAAGTGGAGACTAGAGATATAAAGTGATCTACGAGGGGATGCGGCGCTAACCTATCGTGACGAAAAGAGGAGCATTGGTACGACGACGGATAGGGTAGGATGAACAATGGGGAAGCGGGAAGGGAAAGCGGGGAAGAGATGGACCGCCGGCAAGCTGACCTCCCGCTTGACCCGAGACGCCTCCGCAACGACGACCTTAACCATCGTCGTGGCGGTTACGGTCGCGATCGCCAGCGGCCCCCGAGAAGCCGCTCCCGGATTTATTTAATTAGTCCCCGAGGTACTACCGTATCTCGTCAACGTGTCCGTCCGAATGTTGCCTTTCCTCTCTTTCTCCTCTACCTCCATCTGTCTTTCTTCTTCTCTCTCGCTCCCTTGTCCGTTCACGCATTCGTACGATCCTTACGTCCGTAAGCCTACTTCTTCTCTCTTCCGTTCGTGCTCAAAATAGTACACCCGTCTTATGCCGTCCTCCCTCTCCCCGGGTATTCACATGCACGAATACGTGAACCAACGAGCGAGTGTGCGCCTTTATATACCGATGCTAATTAAACGAAACACAGACCCTAGATATTTATCCCACGCTCGACGATGACGTCTCGCTATCCGCCGCGATATCAACGCGTAATCGCGAGACGAATGAAGGCTATAATTATTCAGTCTCCGCGCGAGATTCAAAATCTAGAAAATATCTTCCTATATAAGAGTGTCATCCGTAATAACTAATAATAACTCTCTTTCTCTCTCAAGTCATTTATTATTGCTAATTGAAATATTGCAACATTAATTTGAAAACGAAATTAAAAAATGAGCTGGAATCTGTATATTTAAGTATAATTATATATATATATATATATATATATATATGTGTGTGTGTGTGTGTGTGTGTGTAAAATGATAATCGGGAAAGCATATGTCAATCGCGAAGCCGCGAACAACGCTTGCCTTACTTACTCCCGATTTACGCCACGTTCAACGCCGTTTTTAACACTCGCCGCGGATGCCCGCGATGTTCCATCGAGAGCGCGTTATCATTACCATTTTAACTCATGCTAATGCGCGGCACGCTGGTAGCTCATGCAAATGCTTCCTGGCGCTCTCCGCGTAGCCACGCTCGTGGCCCCGACGAACGATGTTGCATTCATCAGACCGGATGATTTGAAAAATCTCAAGGACCCTCCTTTCTTTGGGTCTTTAGCACTGTGACGTCCATGATTTATTGAGTAATATTCAGCGGTGTATTGGCCGGCGAAAAAAGGCGCGTAACGTTAATCTGAATAATGAGCCCCCGGCATCAAGCACCGACCGCCACCTTTTCATTGCTATCGATAAATAATGCCCAACCACTAACCCTTCGAGTCGCCCACCCCTTCGCCTCGCTCTTCCCTCGCCCGCTTCCTCTTCCTCTCTTCGCGCGCACGAACAGCCTCTCTATCTCAATTTCTTTTTTTATACTGGTATTTATACCGAGTCATTTGGATGTAATACGAGCGATGTGATCTGATTTCATTCGCGAATCTCGACGCTACCTGCTGTCTGTACTTTCGCGGTCTCGCGCTCCGTTGTATCCAGAATATAAAAGCGAGCGGACCCATTTATCTTGCCTCGTCGTCAGTCTATCCTAGCCAGATCTCGATTAGCGCGCGAGAGCGCATTCGAGACGCTCCGCAATGCAATGTTGCGCCATAGTTTTCGACGGAAAAATTCTCTTCACTTAATGGATCTCATTATAAGTATGATATATGCGTCGAGATACCGAAACGGGAGCGCACGTCCGGAATTTCGGATAAAGATCGACGACGTGTTGCGCAGATATATCCTTTCAAAGCTTATTTTCCGTTCGCGATACAATTAACATGACAATCAGCCGCGCCTAATATAATCAAATGACTTATTTATTTGTCCCATTTGCACATAATGTATTCCATTCCCTTTAAATAATCATAACGCGATACATCGTATTGAGCCGCTGATAAAAGGATTTATTTATATCTCCTGGATTATTTCTCTGTATATATGACGACATTATCTATAGTATGATCTAGCCAATAGATGTAAGCATGTTTCTTCATTTTCTTGCATGATCATCGCAACAGCCAGCTATTAATTAATAGAAATTTAATTCGACCGAATACGCAATCGATGTTTCTCCGACTTATTCGATCTTGGATTATCGCTGACTCTCGCCGGAATTACAAACGTAATTTGATAAAAATCAGAACCGTTTTCTGTGCAGCAAAAAAACATAATAAAATAATACGATAGTGTCATGACATTCTTACGAGATATAAAAAATTCTATTATCATTTATATAAATCGAGATATGCCATAAGTATACATCGACTCTTTGATAGTGTTTTTAAGTGGTTAATTAATTAACAAGTATTGCAGTGCCAAGATAAAATTCTCACGCGAATATCGCGCACGATCGAAACGGTCTGACAGGAAAAAATCGTTTCGGAACATCGTTATTTCCACTCAATCCGACAGTACCTTCACGTACTGCCCGTCCGTCTGCTTTCCAACGTTTGAGCGAACCGCCGCCGATAGAGAAGTATAGGAACCGATGATGTTCGATGCGCACGACTCGATAGAGAAACGATGGACCGCCTCGCGTTGCAACTTTCTGTTAGCAAGCGATATTGGTCTAGGTGCCAGCTGGTGGTAACAACCTTCGCTTGTATCCAATCAATGTGTATCCAGTC
This sequence comes from Prenolepis imparis, assembly GCF_030444845.1. Taxonomy (NCBI): domain Eukaryota; kingdom Metazoa; phylum Arthropoda; class Insecta; order Hymenoptera; family Formicidae; genus Prenolepis; species Prenolepis imparis. The sequence continues at coordinate 11,153,474 of NW_028141171.1, read as the reverse complement.
TCTTTCTCTCTCTTTCTCTCTTCTCCCCGGCAGCGTTTCCTCTGTTGCTTTCGCCGTCCATCATCCGGCATGTCGGCATGCTATAACCTTTCCCTTTCTCTCGCGAGCAGAGCACCGGCTATCAACGGGTCATTATACGAATACCACAATGTCAGTGATCAATACCACCTGCGGGCATCAACTTCGACGAGCCAGTGTTGCTCGCCATTTCGTGAAAGCTCAGATAGAAATATCAGCTGTCGATTTAAGACTATGCATTAATTGAGAAATTTTAGTCGTCTTTATCTCTCATTGTTCGTGTCATGTAAGCCGAGACTTTTAATAAATTTTGAAATAATTTTTAACGATTAGCACAGAAGAAATTCGCTACTTTTTCGGTCTCGACAGCACTTATCGCGCATATTCACACGTAATAAAATTCACACGTCATAAGTTGCCGCGGACGTGTCCGATAATTTTAATACTCGTTCGTGTAAGAGAAGTCGACGCCGACGACGGTCGATAGGATGAGGCAGAGAGAAGGACGTTGTAAGGATACTAAGCCTAGAAATATCGTATTCTGTATGCAGCTCTTATCCCTGATTATCATACAATTTCTATCGTTGCGATGAGGTTGATGTAACTTCGGTGAGCTTAGTACGAGCACTAAATACCGCACAAGCGTACTGAGAATTTACTACTGGATCAGTCTACTCTCTCGCGACCAACCGTGCCTTCAACAAATTGTCCATTTACCATATCTTTCCGCGTGATACTCCTTACACCACTTAATTCTCATGTATTTTCCTCGTTGATTTACTCCGGTACATTTTATCGCGAAAACGGTCTTTGAGCACGATATCAACCGGTGATACCGATGTAATCACCGACGGCGATTACTCCGCGAGATACAGCTAACGAACGATCTAATATCGCATGGTTAGCGAGCTTGAGAGAAATCGATAAAGGCATATCGTTAATTTGATCCTTGGTAGAGCCGCGCGCGCGTTGCATCACGAAACGTCTCGCGTTGATTATCGCTGATCGCTCGAAAGATGCAGGCAGATTCTCCCGTCGTTTCGATTTAAATAGAAATCGGGGAAAAAGATACCGGACACGGGATATCACGGAGTAATTATACGAAGAGTCAGGGACATCACCCCCTGCGGTTCGATGCGACACAAGTGCATATATGCCTTGGTACGCCTAAGGAAGAGAAGACGGAGAAGGGTGGCATAAAAGAAAAACGGCGGCGGTAGGACGAAGAGGAAACGCCGCGCAGCGTTTGTGCGAGCCTGCACGATCGGACCTTAGCGGAGGCCAATCTATATGCAGGCAAGTGCGTGTGCGCGCGTTGGGATACACCGTCAGGCATACATAATTAATATTTAAACAAGCAACATCGGGGCGCGCTGGATCCGCCGCGCCGGTTGCAGCGGGGCCCAGTGAAGAGCGCGGAGGATATAACACGAAGACACTTGAGCCGGAGTGTATGGTCACGTGGTCTGGTGCAAATCGCGCAAAGAAACGAGAACAGCACAAACATGCGTACAAGGCACGTACAGTATAAGTACAACAACAGACGCGTATAATCTACGTATATGTACTCGCTCGTTTCAAGTAATTAGCAGTCAAGGCACGCAATAAGCTACAAGTATCCTCTCGCCAGAGTCAATGGGGCGAATTCGCGCATCGGGCAAATCGCTGCGAGCAGCAGCACCCGTTGTGTGTACCGTGCGATATTTCACGAGCGTAAACGGTGCACCCAAGGAGTCATTATATATCCGTCTTAACGCGAGACGCGCGATACTCACCGCGGCTTAATATGTAAAAAAGGCCAAGCTACTTTGACGTGTATAAGGACGCTCGCGCGCCGTCTGACTGACTGGCCGCCGCCGCCACCACAAATGTTTAAAGATCGCCGGAGCAGAGGAGGATCGAATGACTGATGAACCTCGTTGAATCAAGAAGTACTTATCGCGCATCGAGCTTGTGAAAGGGCAACGATGCGCGGCGACTGCAGATGGGTGGGATATTACATGTAGCAAGGCACGAGCGCGAGCGTCTCGAGTGCGCGAGCGACGAGAAGCGAAAAGTGGATGTAGTACTAGTCTGGAGAAATTCAAAGTCCAGACGGGACGTCGAGAGAGAGGTCCGCGCGGGAATCGCTGTTTGACTTGGAAAGCGAGCTCGCGAGTCGCTCGAAGAACGAACGGAGGCGAGAGATAAGTGCGGATCGTAGTTGCAATTTCTTTCGTCGTGCGCGCACCAACACGGTAATACGTTGAAGCATCCGGTTCTTTCCGCGCGCAACGGGAAAAAGCGAAAAAGATCGAAGCATGCTTCGTTACGAGAGAAAAAGAATAGTCTTCCCCCCTTCCCCCCACGAGGTATACGGATAAATATCTTAAATGTTGACGCCCATTCTTTAATAACCGAGGTGCATCACGAGTGCGTATATATATGTGCATATTTGCGGATGAATAACTATACGAAGAGAGTAGAAACCCGCGCGGTGAGACATCCGACGAGAATCCGCTCGAGCTTCGGAAAGTTCGATTAGAGTTTTTGTTTGCTGCTCCGAGAGACGATGCGCATCTCTCTTTGCCCGTTTCTATCCTTCATTCTTCTTTCTTCTCTCTCTCCCGTCTTATTCTTCCATCTGAACGCATAGTTTTGTTGCTCTCGTTTGTTCTTCCAACATCGATAGTTTATCCAGATGCACTTTCTATCTTTGTTCGCAACACACAAACGAACGCTGGACGGAGATCAACTATTAACGCAAATACTCGCAATTGTTTGACTCGCTCTATTCTTTCGTTTTCGAACAGTAGAAATAATCCCTAAGGAAAGGAGAAACCAACGCGTTCTCTTCTTCGCGTATTAGATAACCTTGTAACCCGCGATTCATAGGCGTGTAAATTATCTTTATCCTTTTTGTTTAGCTTCTTTTCCATTCGCGAGCTCATCGGATGCATTCATGCACGTTGAGAGATGAAGATACTTGAGTTTTCTATGTAATTAGTTTCGCGTAATACCTCTCTCCGCCGAATGACTTGCAAATGCAATGAGTGGTAGTAGCGTTGCGGTAGGGGATTCCTTTTCAAAGGCACACGATACGTGTGCCGCAATATTGCTTGAAGTGTTCTTCGTTAGCTTGTGCGCGCTCGCGTCTATAGGATACATCGCGTACTTGTTCGGACTATCGTAACGAAGTGGCAAAGCTCTTAACAAACATTACCGCGCGCTATTACAGCATTCTGAGTTGAATTAATGTTCTCAAAGCAACATGCAGAATCTTAATCTTTGCACATAGCCGAGAAGACATTTTGCTAAAAGTTTCTAATTTATTTCCTTTTCTCGATGTATCGCTCAAGCTTAGAACTCTTTTCAAAAACACATTATACAATGCCTCTCGATTCTCTAGATGCTAATGGCGTCTCTCGGCAATCGCTGGAAGGCTTCGTGCTCAAAATCATTCGGGGGTCAATAAAACTACAATCGCATCTCTCGCGCGATTTATGTATTCGCGTTTCATGAAAGTACACGCGATAAAGCCGTCCTATCTCGAGAAAACGACATGATGCGCGCCATAACCGCCTACGAGTTAACGCACGTCGAGCTTGATCGCTACGGGCTTCAATTTAAGCGTACCCGACTAAAAACAATAGGCCGAGTCTGCCATGGTCGTCAGCCCGTCGTTTGGACAGCCCTGGAGGCCGGGTCGAGAAAAAATAAATGGCCCGAAGAGAGAGCCGAAACCCTGTCTGCGCGCCGCGCGGAGAACGGGGGTGTCGGGCCTCCAGACGAAGGGGAGTCGAAGGAAAAGACGGTTGTAGGGGGAGTTGGCTAGGCCGAAAAGTATACATATATATACTATGTCGAAGATGTAAAGGTGGATGCCACCACGCCCAGAAACGACCTCGAGACCTCGTTCACTCTTCCCTTTTATTCCCGCTCTCTGTTTCCCTTCATCTATGCATTATCTTGCCAAGTCGAATTTGTAACCCGTTCGCGAATCGCTTCGTTAGAAGAACAAACGGTACCGCGCTTACGAGGCGAAAAGTTACTCAAGGTCAGCGCCGCAAATGTAAGCTCTCAAAAATTGTAGATGATTTTTTAGCTATTTATTTCAACTACATGAATGACTGATCAACTGCTGTTTCCTTTTAAAAAATTATGTGTTATAATATTATAATAATACGCTCTTTAATAGGATTTAAATTTATATTTGATTTATAATTTCTCATATTTGTTTCTCGTATTGAATAAATACGGTTAATTGAAATCTAGATTTGCAACTTACATTGAATGTAATCTTAATTTGAAAAAATTTATTTACCGAGTCTTTTGCCGCACATATTAGCTATCATGCACGTGAGAAACAATTTAAAACGAGAAACGAATATAATAGTAAGCGAAAATCTCAATTCCGTAGTGCCGTTCAGTGCAAGATGAAAATACGCCTACGTCAATTTTAATTTAGCCTTGATAAGTAGTGAAATCTCATTCAGATAGTAAATGTCAATATGAAATTACGGTGTCGACGGCTCGTTAACGGCGGTTACATCCGACGTTCGGGTTAGCAATGATATCCTCTTCTCGAAGGGTCTTCTCCTCTTACGTTAATGTCGCGACAGCGCCCAGGAACAGGCAGTATAATAGTGGGAGGATACACTGGACCGAAGGAGGATAATAATTTCTATGATTGCAACTCTAATAACACGGGATGCCTTCGCGCAATCAGGGACTAGGCACGTAGCGCTTTTAAAGTAGAAAATTTCATTAAAACACAAAAATTGAATTGTAAACTCTCTCTGAATCGCAAAATTTTAATTAAATTAAAATATTAATACGCAGTATTGCTTTTTTATCGAATGTTTAATATTAAAAAAATTATTATTTTAATCTCTCTCGTGATATATACTGCGATTTCACGTGGATCAAGGTGTGCGCGAACACCGCAACGGGACTCCTAAGGGTGTTCTATTATGCAAAACGGCCGACACCTTCCTGACGGACGTGCGACGAAATCGGGAGCCGCGGTCCCTTAAACCTGCGGGTCCCTAATGCCACACGGTGCGTCGTCACTCTCGGAGCGTAGCAAATCGAATCCAAGTCCCCGGCGATTCTGCGGACGCGTTGGCCCGGCAAAACGGGCCGTAGATGCGTGCTTAAGGACAGAACCACGAACGGTTGCAACCCGACACCCGATAAATTCGATATCAACGGCCCGCCCGCGCCTCGACCCGCATTTGGGTTAGGGGCCTTGGCCCTGGCCCCAGCCCCAGCCCCAGCCCCAGCTCCGCTGCTCACCTTCACGTACTCTCACGTCATTTTGGACCCTCTCCTTCTCTCTCTCTCTCTCTCTCTCTCTCTCTCTCTCTCTCTTTCGCTAATATGGTTCTTCCTTTTTAGCCCGTCTTCTCCCCATTTTCTCCCTCGCTACGTTAACCCTCGATCTTTCGGCCTCTCTTTCTTGCTCGCTCTTCAAGCTTTTCGCTCCGTCTCGTGTTTACAACAAGTCTGAAATGAACGAGAAAAAGAGAGAAGAAAAGAGAAAGAGAGAAAGAGAGATCGAGGAGAAGATCAATCGAGAGGAAAGGCACGGTGCGCGAGCCAATCGCTCTTGCCGTCTTTATCTCACGTTGCAAACTGGCGAGCAAAGGCGCGCGGGTTCGCTTTTTTACTGCCGAGTCGGCCGTGAGGAGTGTGTTTGGTTGAAATTTCAGTCGAGGTTCTCCTCGGCCTTTTCGGCGATGAAAGGTGGAATCGAGGGAAAAAGAACAGGTCAACCGGTGACAATAACGATGAAAGTGTGCACGCCGCTGGAAGAGAGACGGATGAGAGGAATGACGAGGCGGGAGACCGAATGCCTCGCGTCTTTCCATCTACGTGTGATCGAGATCTCTCTCTCTAAGACACTTCGCGAGATGCGAATTCCTTTTTTTTTTTTAACGCGAGCGACTCGTCGAGATGGACGTCCGTTCGTCAGCGAAATTGCTCCCGCACGATTAAATATCTACACTCTTTAATATCTACGAATACAGATTTATTTATTTTCGAGATTGATAAACAAATTTAGCGAACGCAATCTATACAGTTTTCGCGCACAATTCGAAAGAAAAAATTTTGTTCTCCACGGGAACCGACGATAATCGAGTGAGAAAATGTTTGACGAAAGGGACGTTAATGTTCCCTTCGAGTTATGTCGAGTATTCTAGAGACAGTTTCAATGCACGCGAGTAAATGGAATTTGTTCCTCTCTCGTTTCTTCTTCTTTTAAATTTAGCCTCTGTTTTCTAGAGTTTTCTTCTTCGTTTACTCTGGTTTTCTCACTTCCTTCCACCGGCTTTTCTTTTCTGCACGAGTTCTAGCGGATTCGTCTCGCTTCACGTACACGAGGAACGCTCGTTACGAGTGACTACTTCGTGATTGCGATTATTATCGATCTTCCGGAGATGCTGGCCAAATCATAGTAATTTCGCAGGTCGGTAGTTCTCCGTATCTGAGTGGTTTCTTTCGTTCTCGTTCGGAGTCGTGCGCGCCGGTAACATTTTCTTTGGCGGTATCGAAATTTGTTTCTTATAGCAGTTTCTTTCACGATAAAATACATATACATATAACAAGGTCGCGGTTTTCTGCTACGGCCACAATTGATATTATTAAATTTTTAACGAAAATGAGATGTTGCCCGACAAGTTCATTGAAAAAACTCGCTGAACTTGAATAATTTAAGAAGTAGAAAGTTATTTAATCTCGTTGTGAAATTTGAAACGTTTACTTAAAACTTGTTTAATATTGAATATGTCAACGAGAAACGGCTATGTAATATAAAATATAATAATATAATTATAATAAAAAATAAAATATATATGTTAAAATGACATAATTATGATAAAAAGCAAACTTGTGAAAGAAATGAATAATAAAAAAATCGAAAAAACGAAATTGCCATTAATGATTGAAAAATGAAAGAATGTGTTCAAAAATATAAGAAAATATTAATAAAATAAATTATTGATAAATATTGAAAAATATGGAATATTTTGGAATGGATAACGGAATGATTAGTTGCTTTCCATGTTTGAGAAATTGCATCAAAAACGTGATATCAAAGTGTCGCGCGATTCGAATGTCGCGACAAAGCAGGGGACCGGATCCTAAAACTCACACCTTCCCGCGAGCCGAATTAATTAACGACGAGCGTGGCGAAATCAAGGCCACGTCATGCGGTACGCCCGGATTCGGACGAAGACCCGGCCGCTTTTTAATAGCCCTCGGGAGTAATGATCGATTACCGGGTTGCGTGCTAGGAGGTCCCGCGGGGGGGACGACATTGTCGCGCGATTCGCCCAGCAGGCGACTCCGGAACATCAAATGCGACCGCTCGTCGCCGTCCAAATTATTATTACCGTTCTACACGGTAACACCCGTAGGCCCGCAGGTGTAAAAGCCGGACCCCGCGTGTGAGGCCTCGACCGGCAGTGGTACACGCATTCACGGATTCCTCGTAGCGATAGCGTGTAAAAGCACACTCCCGCGTGAAAGGGCTTCTAAGAGAGCTAATGCGACCGATCTGTCTCCTTTCGGCTGTGTAATCAAGGCAACGCGAGTTAAGCACCGGTGGTAGAGGAAGTGACATTAAAAAATGGCGCGAGAAATAAAAATTAGGCTCATTTACTGATCGCGGTATTCCCCGGAGGTCATTCAAGAATGAATACCAGCGCGATTTCGGCCCGGTCATTATGCAACGTTGGTTAACGCAAAACTATTTAAGAAACTCTAATACAATTGTATATTATTTAGCGATTCTGTTAGATTCAGTGTAAAATAACGCATTTCAGAAAAATTTATTTCGTCAAATTTAAAAAGAAAATAAGTTGGAGTAATGAAATCGAGAACGATTTTCCGGGATCGCTCAAGAGAATCGATCAAAAAATATCTTTCTCTCGAGATCGGTGAGAGAGAGGCGATGAAAAAAGACGCGTCGCCGTTGTCGAATCGAAATCTGGAAGAGGTCGTCGAACACGAGTTCCGTTCTCGGGTGTAGGTGGTTGAGAGAAGACCAGACAAATTACCCCCGGCTTAATATGACAATGTGCCATCAACTTTGGCCTACACACTGACAGTTACTATTTCATACACCTCCTCCTTCGTATCTCCAACCTCGCTCTCCAACATAGGACCCCATCGTTCCGCGGTTTCAATCTCCCGCCGCGTCGTTATGCCTGGACCACGTGCACGCGGTGGACCACGGATAGATTAAGAGCGATACATCCGCTTTAGAGAGAATTCTTCATACCTTACAAAATACTTTGATATACATTTTAATTCCGTTTAGTGAAACTTACGTAGGTATATATATTTTTAATTAGAATTCATTCTTATTTTTTCTTATCTTTTAAATATTTATTTTTATTTGATTTTTATATCTATATCTATAGGTATAAATGTATAATTAAAAGATATAGATTTCAATTCCATTTCGTAAAATTTGCGTGTAATGTATAAGATTCAGTGTAGGCAATACAGATAATGTAGATTCAACATTTAATATCCCGTAATTAAATAACAATTAGCGAGAATAAATGATGTTTCGAGAAGCGTTAGGTATACGAGCGGCGCGCGTGTAACTGCTCTTGATATATGATTCTATAAGCACGCATTGTACCTAAAATTGATCCCGGAGTTAGGAGGCGAACGAAATAGCTCGCGCGATGAAAAGTCGATTTGACCTGACGGATTCTTGCCTATCTACCCACCTACTGCGTCCGTGAATGCGTACTGCTGGACGCTCCGCTTGTTTCGCGAGGAATTCGACAAAAGCGCTAATGAAGATACCAGCGGCCAAGGCAATGAATACGAAATGAGATGCTCTTAGAAAAGCATCGGTACAATGAACCGCGGCCACGAAAAGAGTCAAAGACCCTCGGGCAAGAGCGTTCGTTCGAGATGTAGTCACGGGACACTTAAACGACGTTTCTCCTTCTCTCTTTGCATCCTCGGAACCTCTCCCTTCCAACCTCTCTATCGTCTCGTCCGTGCCCCCTTTCGCGCTCGTTCTCCATTTTCGGACGCGTGAGAGATATCTCCGAATCATTAACGGCAATTAAAACATTGATCAAGTGGGAGCCCTACGATGTTGCGGAGGGACGTACCTGGTCGAACGTGAAAAGGATTTCGTGGGGTCCAGAGGGTGAGCGAACCCGGGAGGGAAAGGGAGAGGACCTCATGCGGCGAGAGCATATTACTTCGCAGGAGGCTACGTGGGCCTCTACCTCTTCTTCTTCGTCTTCGTCTTCGTCTTCTTCTTCCTCCATACAGTTCTCCTTTTCCATCTCGCTTGTACATTTCTCTCCTTTCTCTCTTTCTCTCATTCACTCTGCGCGAAGCTCTATGGCTGCCCTTCTTGTCGTCGCAGTGTCTCTCAACGTGTCCTTTGCGTAGCCATAGCCACATGCATCGTCAACTCTTCCGCGTGACTAGCGTAGGCCTAATGATTATCGTTGAGGAAATTTCTCTATTAGGCAATCAACTCTAACGTGTTATATTTAATTGATGCTGGCGCGAGTATACGTGTACGTAAACGAGATCGATTAGTATACTCGTGAATAGCCGGTTACGAAATCCGGTTGAACGTTTCCGAATAGGCTGACTCTCAGACTTCTCGCACAGCCGTACGATTTAAGTAATTTCTAAATGACCGGCCTTTTTTTGCGCTATATCTTGCTCCCGCTGCGCTCCGATTCACTTGATTGAGTAAGCGATTTTAAATGCCAACCGCGTAATTTGTATCGGACATAACTCGCCGATTAAATTGATCCAATTTGTAACACAAACATATAATACACATTTAAAATTTAAAAAAAGTAAATCTTATATTAAGCGCGTTTCGTATAATTATACGCATAATCTGAGAACTGCCAGTTTTTGCTATTCTCTATTTTAATGTAATGAAATTCAATCGTCAACAAAAAATAAATACATTATATTTTCTATTTAGAACGCATCGTATCGTATCATGGTATAAACGACGTAGCGTATATCGAAAATTGAATGGTAAATAACGTGGGGGCGAGATAAAGGGGACGGTAATATCATATAGAAGCTACGGAGGGGAGAGATAGGGGGTTGGTAAACGAAGAGGCTGCGACGGTGCGGTGGCCGGAACCGAAGGGGAGAGTGTCGACAATCGTGTTGTCATTTTTCAAACGATCCTGCCGCCGCGTTCTAAGGATCCGGCTGTTCTCTCCCGCCTTCTCCCTTGTCCACCTTTGGCGGCTTTTCCATCGTGTCCCGTACCGCTCGGTTATTTATTTAATATTGTCACCGATCAACCAAATGGAAAAGAAAGAGAAGATGAATCGAGAGAGAAAGGGAGGAGGGAGATAGATACGATGAGGAAATGCCGGAATCTCGTTGACGACCTCCTCGAGAGAGATCGATGACGCATTCTTGTCGCGCGAGAGATGAGCAGCCGTCTCTGCGTGCCATCGCCGCGATGTCAACTGATAAGTAATAACGTGGGAGTAGAAGGGTACGCGAGGAAGTAAAACTCTTCGTGATCTAAGAGAGAAAGAACGCAATGATCGGCAACGAACTTGTAAATGTCAAATAGCGCATTATCCGATAGCGATCAGCGATAGCTAAGCAATCAACGATTCGGCACATTGATTTTCGGCTAATCGATCTTCAAGGTCGATTCTAATAGCAGAACAGATCATTTATATAGATACAGCAGAAGCGCGCGTTGATATGTATTTAATTGAACGTGGCCGCAAGGTCGACCGTTCGAATTGTTTCGCGTCGCTGTTAACAAAGTGCTCGTTCTCACGTCTGACGGGGGCACGGGAAGGGGGAAAAAAGTGCGGCGTTAAAGGAATTTAAATTGGCATCTGCCGGGTAAAGAGCCTGGAATTACTGTAAAAGTCTCCGATCTTCGCCCACGCGCGTTTATTGCCAGATTCTTCTTCTTTCCTTTCTCTTTCTCTCCCTTTTCCCACCCTTTCCTCTCTCGCGTTCCATCTTCTCCTCTTCTTCCTCGGCGACGGGGTGAACGGTTTAGGTTAAGTTCGTGAGGTAGGCAACCCTCTTATTTACTTTACCGGTCCACGGAGATCACGCGCACTCGATAAAATCCGACTCCGAAAGGATGCCTTCTTCGTCTTCCTCTTCCTCTCGATCCAGACTTTTTTTATTCTCTTTTGCTTTCCGTCAGGATAATGATAAATTTGTGTATTGATAACTGTTCCGATCCACAAATCGATTACTTGGCTCGACTTATATATTACCTTCCTGTTTCATTTATCTCTGCTCTTAAGAAAATTGGCACATAGAACGTATAACGGTACATAAATATCGATGGAAATCTGGTATCATATATGCAAGCGATGTAAAACGCAATCGCAAATTTTATTCGAGACATGATGCTTACAATATAATTTATTTCTTTAAACAATTTCTTAAAAAAAAAAAAAACTAGGAGAAAAAATAAGTTTTTTCGTTGTCATCGTATAATATAATCAGAATATGTTAAAATATAATTATAAAGACTAGAATCCGGGATGGACTTTTTTACTCAACCGAGTCAATATATAATTATGCTAACTAATACTAAGTAAGATTAAGTATATTTTGCGATTTGCATAAATTATAAATGAGATAAGAGTATTATACATAGCGGTACATGTAAGTTAGATAAATATAAGTAACGCCTAATAAAATTATCGTAACTGCTTGCTAATTATATAAGTGGCAACTCTTTTATAATAAAACAAGCATGCGTTCTACATTGTGACGCAATGACCGTGCTGCTTGTGCCCCGCACATACTTCTTATGGAAAATTCTTATAAAAAGTTCTTATAAAAAATTGCAAAGCAGAGAATGAGGCATGTGAAACCGTCTCTCTTCAGATTAACAGAGCGTAACTTAAACTTGAATTCTTTCTTTCGAGTTCGATATCGGCGCAAGCATGTCGCTTGAACACCTGTGCGTAAACGAATCGAGCAACGCGGAACCGCGATAGTTTGCAAAGGGGTCCGGCAAAGGTATACCTTCCTCGGTGCGTTCCTCGGTACCTTGTCCCCTGGCCTGGTCCCGCGCCATCGGTGCCTTTTACGCGAGCAAGAGAAGGATTTTCGGACGCCCCGTATCTGATTATTTACCGGGGACGGGCGATCTTGATACTCGCCGGTTCGTTGGCTAAATGCCACGGGGGAATAAAACATTGTTTGCCGATAGGAGTCGCGGACGCGGACCAAGCCGCGTGATATACAATGCCGCTCGCCATCATTATTTATGCACCTCTTCTCTTCCTCTCGGTCCTCTCTTTCTTTGCCCGGTTCGCACTGTCGATCTTTTCAGCAATCGACGAATCGGGCGCACGTGAAACGAACATACGCGTCTCCTAAGTTCTGGCGTTCTCTATACCCCGTCGAAATTCACGGAATGTAGCATCGTGTTGCATCTTGTTTGGAATCGACGCGGTATTTCAAGTACGTGATGTGGTTAACATTAGATTGCACGTCAGATTTACGCGAAATTTGAAGATTGATGTATGCACTTGGTCGCAACAGTACAAGAAGTAGCAACGTGAAAATTAGCTGATGTATGATTATTTTTTTCCGCCTCTCTCACTATTTTTATTTCGCGTTCAAGTAATCGGGACGAAGACTCAAAATGAGTATTTTGCGGCAGCAAATCACGATTTATTATTTCGGTTAATCAAAATCGACGTTTTCTCTTCACTGAATCGACTTATATAAACGTGTCCGTAAAATCCTCGGCATGATCCCCGAGGCGGAATTCGTCGACATTTGCTGACGAGTCGTGGAATGTACACTGCCCCTCGTGGCTAAGAGAATCGAACCCTTCCTTCCGAGAGGACGAGCTATCAACAACAGCAAATTTATAATGACTCTATACATTCAACGTTAGATATTCCTATGCCGAGAAAAATCCCCGTAAGAGCAGATTTTATGACGACGCTAACGCGCGTGCGCGATAGATCGCGTCCGAACGAATTCATCTCGGCGATCCCTTTCCATTCCCGAAAGCCTCTCGAGAGATCCCGTACGCGCGCACGAAATTCATCCCGAAGGGCAGAGGCGCGGCCGTGCGATGACCGAGCTCGGTAATTAACTCCCGAACGATCGCGTTAAGGCGTGAAAGTATAAAGGACCATCTCCGTCTCTTTCTCTGTCTGTCTGCTCTCCTCTCACGTAAAGAGAACCATGTGCCCTCCCTTTCTTCCTTTCCCTTCTTCCATTCCATCGAATGCTGTAATCTCGAAACAAGTAGTTTTTTTTTCCATTTGACCTAAGATAACGAGCGTGATTTAATCTCTAAATGTCCCTTCCCCGACGCGCATTAGCCTGCAAGCTGGATTAAAAACTCGCGAGTTTCACAGGACAATTTTTTTCCATTTAATCTTATTCGATAAGAGAGATGCGAGAGTGGATTCATCGCCTATTGCCTGGAATAACCGCGCTTCCTGAATCGTAAATTGGGAACGTATGCGCGAATCGAAGACGGTACGATCGTGTAATTCCAGCTGATAGAACGTGTACAGCTATCATACATTTCGAGCATGCGTGTCAGTTCGCGAGATACCTGCCAAATTTATGGCCTTATTAATGTGCGGCCACGATATCTCGCTTTACCATCGCAAAGTCGAATGACGAACCGACTAGATTTCGCGTACGTTGATAAATTCGCGGTCTTCCTCGATGGGATTGTCATTTTTCTCGACTGATTAATAGGCGGTGAATTCGGATCGCAGATCCGAAGGAACCGAATCCCCCGAAATCCCATCTTATCGCGCGACTCAAAGTCAACGACCAGATGTAAATTGCAGTAGATTGTAGATCGTCCGTCTCGACGAAAGGATCGTTTTTTAACTTTTATCACGCGTCTGCATATTACCGATGCATCATCTTACTGTCAACCATTTTTCTTACTCGCTTCTTTCGATTCATCATTCAATTATTATATATCCAAGAGAAAAAGAAAGAGATGTATAATATATATAAAAACCGAATCTTTTTTAATAAAGCAACGTAATTATATTTTAATCGTAAAAAATTCATGGAAAATAAAGTGTCCACATTTCGCAAATTCACCGTATTGTCGTACTTATCGAAGGGTCTCAATTACGCCACTTGACCTTTAGACGTCTTTGTCGGGGAGTGCGAGCGAGATCGATACAGAGATCGAATCGCAGGTCGCAGCAGCGTGGTCCGGCGGTTTTAAAGTTTAAAAGTGCGTCGTGCGAGATGAAAACCACGACGAATCGTAATGAAAGGAGGCCTGCTGCCCCGCGGCCAGCGGCAGAAGTGTTGCGTTACGAACTGTGCCGCAGCCGGTTACCAATTAGCTCTCCCGCGCGCGGAGCAAAGTCGCGCTACGTCGCCTCGGCCTGCGTGCAAGCAAAGCACTGTGTATTTTCTAGGCCTGTTCCTTCCAATCCTTTCCAAGTATATTAAAACAAAATATAACTTCTGTCAGACGAGGATCTCAGAGGCCGCGTGTTTTTCCTTAGTGTCACTACAAAAGATACTGATGTCCACTTTGCGAAATTATATATCAATATTAAAAAAAATAATAATAATAGTTTCTACAAACAATATATCCCTACAGATTTTTGTACACCTTTAATTTTCTTTTTTTCCATCGCGCTTATTGAATTCTCCCACTTATAAATCGGATCTTTATTAACCTTTCTTCCCAAGTACAGCTTAACGGCTCTACGCCAATAAGGGGACGAACATATTTGCACGACTCAGAACCGTAAAATGGTACGTGAGGTTGGCGCGCGCAATAATGATATGCGTGAGGCAAGCACGCTCAATAAGTGGAAATCGATTTGACTGCTGTCGTATAGCGATGCGCATTAAGTCGTTCGGATGCCGGCAAAGCGTGCAGGAGAGCATGTACGTACGAGCGAGCTCATTATTGTTACATAAACCGTTTGCAGAGAAAAAAAAATTTTACGCGAAGGTCAGAGGGCTACCACCTCGTGTTGAAAAGGGATTGAGATTATAACTAATTGTGAGATCGAAATTAATCGAGTGTATGTATATACCGCGCTCGGACGTATAACCGAGAGCCCTTCTTTATTATCCCGAACGCGAAACTCGGAGAAAGCGAGGAAGGGAGACGGATTAAATCCCGTGTAAGGCCATGTGACCCGTCGTATGAAATCCGGCGCGCGAAGCCTCGAGCGAAGGCGTTTTTCGGGGAGTTTTTTCGGATCCTCGTGAGAAATGTCGCGGGCAGATACCGTACTTCTGGGTTTTACTCCTGGGTACATCGCCCTTTAACGTCAAGCAGAAGTTGCCGTACACGGCCGTAATTGCGGTGCCGTAACCGATAATTGCCGGCAGAAATACTTCATTAATACGTAGGTATAGAAAGGATAATCGGCCGCGATAGTACGGCGGACTTATAAATTTGCACACTGTACTCTCCAAGCACCTGTTATTAAATCCTGTCGGTAAGCGGCTGACACGCTCGCTGTTGGGCCGACAGGAAATCAGGCGGTACCGTGCCATCCCTTCTTCCTTTCCCCGTTCCCTGCGTCCCCCGGAGCACACGCATGAATAAGTCAGGCGTATAACCGGTAATAACACGCGTAATTGGTGGTTTTTGTTTGTCGTCGAATTTCGACGCCACCCGCCGCCGCTGTAATGCTGCTCTTCTCTTTCTACCGTAACTCGGAGCATGTTTGCTCTAATAGCCCAAGGTCGTTGCGCTATGTCAGTATTACTTTAATGCCACCCCTCTATCATAAATTTCTCAACGCGCGCGCGATAGATTAACCAAAGGTTTCAGCACCGCGCCCGGCGTGCCTAATTAATAGGTATGGTCAACGTTTAAGCTTGATATTCATTGAATTACTTACTTATAGTGCAGGAATGCGCATTGCGCGCACACTCGTTTGTATAGAACAGATTCAGGCTTAATAGCTTACGCGAAATGATGGATGGACCCCACGTGCACGGCATACATTAAACACCCTAAAACGAATCTCGGCGCGGTAACGCGAGGCGGAATATATAGATCGAAGAGACCGACTTTTACTACCGATTCATTAGCCACTGATGGATCTCGTCAACGATACTACCGAATCCAACGAAGCGTGATCCTCGCCGTATCCTGTTTCAGAAAGAGTCGATTCGTCTCGCCGCCGACTCCTCGTTTTAGTGCGCGCGATACGTTAGCGGGTTCGGAGATCGATAAACGACCGATCGACCGGAGGTTATTTGGCCATCTGCGTTGCGCACCGAGTAAGGTGTGAGTCGAGCGAATTGTTTTCGGACTTTTACGAGCGATTCATTAAAAATCGTTAAATGTTCAACATTGAATATTTCGCTCGCGATACATTCGAAATCCCTAAGTCGATAAATTTTAATTCATCGTCGGATGTTCATTATATTTCATGATCGGATAATTATTATATGTTTATCGAGATTGAGATGAAAAATTGCGATATAATTATGTTTTTTTTCGATTTTTTTTACATTCCGTCGGATCCGATCTTTTTTTTTCCTCCCTTATTTCTGGCGGTTCAAACGCCTCCGGCGTACCCGTGATCGTGCAATTATCTAAAATTGCCACGTAATTCTCGGATCAGAGAATGCGCGTTTTGTATACTTCTCGTATGTCCCCCGTGCGCGCGGAAGTCTTTCAACGGTAACGGAAAAAAGGGAACTATACCGCGTTTGATCGTTCTTTTTCGTGCTTTCGGTAGCGTTTAATCTCCCCGTGATTGCATATCCCCGTGTCCGGTATGAAAGGATACTTTCGTTCATCCGTATACGATGCGTGAGGCCCCGGGAAGGTGCAAACCTCATACACCTGGATCGTTACACCGTGAATCAGCGATTGCTTTTACGAAGCCGAGGATATTGAAATGGGGCTGGGACGAAGGGACGT
The DNA here is from genome assembly GCF_030444845.1 of Prenolepis imparis. NCBI lineage: Eukaryota > Metazoa > Arthropoda > Insecta > Hymenoptera > Formicidae > Prenolepis > Prenolepis imparis. The sequence goes on along the minus strand of NW_028141171.1, from coordinate 11,136,556 downwards.
CGAAGGGTCGATTTACGAAGATGAGGCGCGCACAGTTTAACTCGCGCCAGTTCTCCGCCTCTCTCTCTTTCTCTCTATCTTCTCTCCATCTCGCCCTGTACCCCGCCCAACCTCCCTCTATCTCGGTGACGACCCTCCGGCCGTTCTCCAGAGCGTACATCGATGATTATCGGGATGAAACGTAATTTTTGTTTCCGACATTAAGTGGCAAGGTTCTCGCTCGCGACACTTAACGTCCGACGTTACAGCCAGTTTTCGTATAGGGCACCGCTTATCGCGCATTAGTTGGTAAATTCGCGCTTTTATCGCGCGTAATCGACACCGCGAGCCGGTTTTAACGGACGGCTAATAATCTCGCGATCGTAAAGCGCCGTTCGTCGCCGGAACATTGTTACGTTGACGAAGATATTACCGGTTCTCTTTCTTCAGTCCTCACGAATGTTTCACGATTGTCAAACGCGATTTCAACGAGAAGTCGGAAGCGATTACGTATCAATTTCTGATCTTCCCGCGGTTAGATCTTCATCAGATTTTCTATCTTTACGCGTACAAAAGTAATATCAAGGAGATATGTATACGTATTCTTTTCGAGCGTATTCCCGTGATCTCGTACAACCAACATCCGAACGTGGCACAGAGTAATAAATTATTATCATGTCGATAAGGAATGTTGATGGGATTCGAAGATAGCGCCTCGGTGTTCCTCGGAACGCAGCCCCGGTATGATTATCGACCGCCTAATAGACTCGTTCCTGGGTGTCATTCTCGATATCGATGTGCGATGATTGATACCCGCGGCATCGTGATTTCGTCTCGCCTTTTGTGAACTCGCCCATCGCTTTTCCATTACTTCATGTCTCGATCTCTTATCCCGCCTTATTGAATCTATTCATGTAGGATTAATAGGAGCTGACGGACTAATCTAAATTTTATTTTACCGCTCTAATGTCATTATATTTTTTTCATGTCTGCGTCAAGTCGACTAAGTGACGTTGCAATATTCTATCTTACACGATTCACTATATAAGATACGTATATATAGTATTGTAAATTACTGATGTAAATACAAATAACTTGCATACATTCGATTGATATTTTTCTTCGCACAAACAAGACTGTAATTTAAAAAGAGACAGTAAATTATATTAATTTGACATTTTATTCAGATTGTTTATGCAATTATCTTAGATACATGATTTTATTTCTTAAATATTTGATTATATAATTCAACTATAATATGACACGATATAGATACATTTTCTAAAAGATAGTCATACCTTTTAGGAGCGGCGTTTGCGGTTGTCGGTTTTTGCGACACGTAAGTCATTTTGCTCCGCGCTACAATGGCGCATCATCAATGAAGCGGCATGAGCCGCGGGTCGCAGGGCTTTAATAGCCTTCGGGTCCAGAAAGCAAATGAAATGAGGCCCCCCTTATCTCACACGCACGGTATTTGTCCAGAGTGGAGCGAGAGCCGATCGATCGTAATTGAATCTCCGCGCTCGTTCCGCCTCCTTTATCTTCTCCCCCTCTCGCCGTCTTCCGCGTCCAAGTCGGGCTTCGCCGACCCCAGAAATTCATTCTACAGTCATTTCGCGCAGCCGCCCTTCTCGCCAATATATATTCCTTTTGATCTCGCCACGCGGTTCCGCATGATTTTATTCTCTCGCCTCGACAGCACGTATTTTTCCACGCGCGTTCCTCGTGGAAGATTGGTACGCCCCTGGATGCAGCCACGGTCATTCCGGAGCACGTCTGTAGAATTCGCGGAAGGAGCAGAAAGGAGAACGCGCGAAGGGGTCGCCGCGGTTATAGGGCCGTAATCAGACACAACACTGCGCCCGTTTTGAACGGAATATCGACAGGAAAGGGGGACCTTGGGGAATGAGGAGAAACATAGAGTGAGAGGGAAAGAAAGGAAGCTGAACATGCGAGAACTTTCGGTGTCGATGGCCGAGGTCATCGTGCTGTTTTTTGGGTTGTTATTACGTCTATCGTGGGCTCCAAAAGCATCGCCGAGCTTTTTCGACGATATTAACTTCGCGCGGACGGCTTCTTACGGGTCCTCTAATGATCCTCCCGCTCGTCAATGAGATATGTAAATGAGGTTCGAGTCCGTGAAGTCCTATGCTTTAACCTTGATACTAACGCGTCCCGCGATGCGATCGGCAAAGATATATCCTCGTTCGAGCGGTCTTTCGAGGGTGCGCGAAACCGGTGCGATCGCCGTACTTATCGGCGAGAGTCATGTATGAAAAAAAATGTTTGCGAGTTGCTCGATAATTCGAGACGTCCGATCGAAGACGAGAGAGACGCAATTACAACGATAAAAACCAATTTCGTTGCGAACGACACAATTTCGCGTCGACCCTGTCGCGCGACGATGATCATCGAGAAAGTTCATTCCCCGTTTCGGAAGAGATCGTTACTTTGTTTGTTATATATGTTACTCGCGAAACCCCCGATGTCTGAATATTTAAGAAGAACATTCGTTATTCGGTCTCCAGTTCGGTCGAAGCAATCCCCGCACTGGAGGCTAAATCAATTAATTTCATTTGTCCCAACGCGATGCCGCGTCGTATAACTCGAGGTTTCATCCGCGATGATTGTGACGTTATAAATTGCGCGGCGCGGTCGCGTCCCTTCTTCAATGGTTGACCCCACGATTAGAGGTACTAAACCGTAGGCTTTTGCCGTACAATCAACAGCTATTTGTTACTGCGATAATTGCGGACTGTCGGGGCGCGTTGCTTCGCTCTATCTACGGACGGTCCGCTGAAAATCAAGTTCTCGGGCCTGACGCGAAAGTATCGCGATCGATCGCGCGATCAGCTTGTCTTTTTAAAAAAATTGCATCTTTTATCACTACTAGATTTATCAATCTTAATATTTAAATATATCCTTCTTTTCTCTTTGAAGAAATTTCTCTTATTTTCTATATTTCTATAAATAAAACCCCGATTTTTTATTTACGAATGTATAAAATATATAAAGTGCAGCGAATAAAAAAACTGGAGAAAATTAATTAAATCGGTCAAGTTCGAATCATCCCGATTTCGATTATAACGGGAATTATTATAATATATCGATTGTTACGTGAGCTTGATTTTTTGCGCACACTATATACAGGGTGCCGGCAGTCCTTAACGAGTTAACGAGTCTGTTTTGCTGGATGACCATAAGCGCGACGTGTTGCGCGCTTTCCTTTTTTTTCTCTCTCTCTCTCTCTCTTCTCGCTCCTTCTCCTCGCGGGATCATCGTCGAGGGATCGGAAACCGGATCGATGAACGAGCTCATTGTTGCCAAAGCTCGAAAATCGAGACGCCACGGCCGCCGGAACGTCACGGATGTAAAGACGAGAGATCGCTTCTCGAAAGCACGCGTGGCACGTGTGACACGAACGAATGACGTTCGCGTCCCTGTCGCGCCGCATCAGTAAGTTCGGAGTGACGACGGGAACACGCGATGATGTAAATGCGGCGGATGCGGAGCTATGCGCTCAGTCATCATCGCACGCTCTCGCTCGACTTGATGGCACGACACCGCGATCGACGCGGTTGTGATCGACTCGTGTGTGCGACTGTGTCCCTCTCTCTTCCCTCCGGATCCATACGAATCTTTGCCCGCGCGCGATTCAGCGAGACGACCGGCCATTTGCCCTGCTAAAGTCGTTAGGGCCGTTGCACCCTGCGGTAGGTGTAAAATCGTCGTTGATGCGGAATGCATTTACCGCGAGAGAAGAAGCGTTGCGATCTCGTTGATGGAACATCAATGCATCAGTTTATTGAAAAAGCGTTCCCGATGCCACATGTCACTTGATTGAATTTGCAACTATAGTTGCTCTCGCGTATTTAAAATTTTAATTAATTTCAATATTATAACTTTTATACAAAATTTTGTTCTCCGAGATTCTTGCAACTGATATCAGAAATAGCAAATCAGTGAAACGATTTCCATCTTCAATTTTACCGTGGAATGCTCACGACATTGAAATTATCCGAGAGAGCGACTTTGGCTCCGGAGTGAAACGTTCCATTCTGAAATAAATACGCGCGTCAGGGAATACAGGGGTCCGTGTCGAGAAAAGCCCGACAGCTCGTTTCGCGATGCATCAAATGACTCGCGCCCGATTCGTTCGCCGCGGTATATATACGGCTCGCTATTATACGACGTGTACATACATACGCGTACGATATACGCGTACCCTGGACGCCAGGTACCCGGTTAGGAAACCTCGACGGGTGGTAGGAGCTCGCGTTTAAGCCGAGCAACAGGTAATCCCGTGTACTTCACGGACACTCTAAGTAGATATGCGCTCTCTTTTCCAATAGCCGGCCGAAGAGAGAGTGGACTCGGTCTTGCGTTTGACTTGCAACGCTCGAGCGAGCGCGGAGGCTACAGACTCGGCGGGGGTACAGACTTGGTATCATTGACGGATGAGTCATGAAATCAATTTGCCCGGATCGCTTTTGATGACGCGTGTCATTTCGAGCAGTTGCCTTCGCAAAAATAAAAAGTCGATCTTATAAATAATTAAATCTGTTCTAAAAATTAGTTTTTATCAAAAACAATGATTCCTTCTCTGTGTCTATACCCTCCGAGATTCGAGATTCCAAATCAATGAATCTTGTACTGCTCTTGTACTCGCGGTATCCAAAAATATTAATATCCCGTGGATTATCGCGGGAGATTGATACGTGTGCAAAATTGATACAAGTATCCGACACCTCGCGCGAGCGTATCGGTGCCATCGCTATTTCTACTTACTATTACGAGATTTACGAGCGCGCAAAAAGAAGACGAGTCGAATGCGAAAGAGGGTTCAGAGCACTCTATAAGCGACTGACATCGTCGGCATTGGTAACGGAGTCCCTTCTCTCTCTTTCTCGGCGTGGCAAGAAGAAGACTCTCTCGGCGAGAGTTAATCGCGTGCGTGCCGGGCGCTGTGAAAATCCGAGCAGCGATTTATACGAACTCGCGATCGGCGTGGAACGTCTAGGGGAATAATTAAAGGAAGCGAACGACCGCGCTAGGGCGAGCACGCCAGTTAATCGTTACTCATACCTGCGATTCGTAAATGACTCGAACCTTAATTGCGCGCGATTAGAATCTCTTGTACTCGTTTCCGCGACGACGGGACTCTTCGATCACCTTATTCGTTCTTCCGCGTTCTGGTTGGAATCTGCGCTCGCGTCGAGACAAATAAGTTATATTTTCATTTTATTTAGCGATCGTAAATGAAACTGATAAAAACGAATGAAAAATTTTAATTAAAACGCAAGTAATGAACTTACAAAGATATATACTCTTTACTCCGCTTCACAGTCGTAATTACGTTTTGAAATCGCGGTTACGCGCCGAGGAAATTAACCACCACCGCATATCTTTAAACCCACGGTGCGCAACGCGTCGTGCTATGATAAACAAGGCATTTACGTCGCTTGAACCGCGAATTGCTTCGTAAATCGCAACTTCTTCACGTTTGCGGGGTTTCGTATTCGCGCACGCGCGCGCAGAAAAATAACCGCGGTTTTCGTCCGTCTTTCTTAAAAGCCGCGTCTATCCGTCCGCCCGTTATTAACTCTGCGCTATCTCGGACGACCATCTTTACGCTGCCGCGAATTGAGCGAGGCGTATCTACCTCAGCTATCTCTCTTTCTCTCTTTCTCTCTTTCTCTCGGGGAGAGCCTACCGACGTTACGTGCACCAACACGTTCGATGCAACGCGCGCTGGCTCCACTCGGCTCGGATAACAGGCTCGACTGCATCTCCCCTTGAAAATTGCCCGCCATATTTTTACCATATTACTTCATTTTTAAGCCACCTCCCGCTCCTGGGACTCATTGCCATCATCATACAACCACCATCTTCTTCCCTCCCTTTCGTCTTTCCCTCCTCGCTGCGATTTTCAGTGATCCTCTTTCTCTTTCTCTCTCTCTGCTCACTCTATCTTGTCCCCGTCATTGGTTCGCGTTTTGCCTTTGGTTCCCCTTCCGTTTCATCATCATTCTCCTTCCTCTTCTTCTGTTTCGTCATTCTCCTCGTCGCTCAGCCGTTCCGCGAGTGGTTCACCGCAAAGACGCGATCTCCGCCATTTTACCTGCGTATCGTTCGCGAGGTACGATCCCGTACTCTCAACTTTTGTTGCTTCTCTTTCTTTTTTTTTTGCCATTATTGCTCCATCTCGCCAACCTTTTCCCTCGTCGACACACCCTCGCACCTGACGGAAAAGTCCGTTATTCTCGGCCGTTATTCTCTCCTCTTTTCCACGAAAATTGCTCGTCTCCGTTCCTATTTCCGTTCACGTTTGCACAATTGTATCCGTTATCGCTCGCGATAATGATCATTACCGGTTTATGCGCGCGCATGTATATATACTCGTGCGAATATATTCGCGGCGAGATCTCGAGGCGAATACAATCGGCGCGACGCGATCAGCTGGAACCCGTAGCGAAGAAAGATGCGCTTGTAACCGAGCCACCGCAAAATGCGAGATACACTTTTTGCGTCAATATTTGGAGCGATTTTGAAATAATGATCGTCATCTTCTCTCGTGCCGATCCGGGAGAGGTATAGAGAACGGTGGGCGGCCACGGTACACGGAGACGAGCAGCTGAGAGGTAAGAAGAAGTAAAAAGAGGTGGAGAAGGTAGATAGTGAAGAGGAGAAGAGAGAAAGTAGAAGGGGGAGAAGAGGGAAGCGGACTCTCTTCTCGGGCTCTACGGGGCAACTTAATGAGATCACGCGTAACCGAAAATTGTCTGACGTACCGATTTTATTGGAACGTCCGTCGGCCACGCAAAAATGGTGCCCGTGGGCCGAACTGGTAGCGCACAATGTAGACGTCCATGATGATGTCCAAGATGATATCCCTCCCCGGTGCGTGAAGGGATCTGCCGCGTGGATTCGACCGGGGCCCGGTGCGCCTGTTAATAATACACATTCGCGTACGTACGCTCCTCGTGATCGCCGTTGTCATGACGTAGTCCCGATGAGTCCAGCTCGACCTGATGAGATGGCCGCTAACCGAAAATCAGTGTACGGCGCGGCACTGTTGATGGTAGTCGTGGGGAATACATTGTATGAGCGAGAATGATCCCCGCGCGCGAGTTAATTGGAAGTTCACGGACGTTTCAACGTGGTAATGATAGCGTTTGTACCGATCCCTCATTCACGTCCGTCCAAGTCGAATCTCGGTTGTACAATCGAAAGTCGTTTCGCCCGTATCCGCCGCTTTCTTTTTCCCCACTTTGTTGCAATCTTTTCGCAAGAATGGGTAATACCGCTTACGTTCGCCTCGTGACGCGTCCTACGATCGAGAAGATTGGATCCCACACTGTACTGCACACATCGCGATAATAACATTCCCACGTTGCTTCTTTTTCGCACGTCGCGTCGATGCGCTAAGAATTATATCCCTCCTTCTCTTCGATATAAATTAACGAATACCGATATGTCAGCTTTTGCTAGTTTCTGTCTATATACTTTCATCGTCATAATAAGTTTCGACCTTTCGTGCGCACGATAAAAAAAGAAATAATCGTTTCTTAATCGCGTTGTAACGAGCAATTTCATTATTCAGGCATACACTGTAATTTCCAGCATATATGAGAAATGTCAATACGCGCGCACTCGAAATTCTCACGTTTCGTTCTCTTTGCTTCGCCTTAGGCAACGTATCCATAACATATTAGAGCGCAAGGTGCACGCCCGGTGCATCGCGATAATAATAGCATTCGCTCGGCCCATCCTCCACGATCGTCGTCCTTGTCACACGACGTCGGTTCCGTAGGCGAGTCTCGGCGTGATACGATCGCGGGGAGAGGAAGGGGAAAATAGAGACGACGTTGTTTGTATTATAGTGCGAACGGGGTCCCTCGACACACAGCGCAGGAGCGACAGACGAGGCGCAGACCCCTGCGAAGCGGGGACGGGACAGCGTCTGGCTCAGCGGGGCTGACAGCGGTCGTTACGTAAGGATCCGACTTGTTGCAGCAGCCGTGCTGATAACCTGTCCCGCCATTACCTCTTAACAGCTACGACTGTTACAATGGCGAGGCAGGTTGCACGCCGCGTCGACGGACGATTTGTTAGCGTGCGCCCGCAGTCGTTGAAATCGCGATCCTGTTATCCCGGCGACTGACAAGAAGGAAGCCGCACGTGGCAACTCGTCGCGTCCATTGTCCTCGGCGGGAAGGACATTCCGCGGTCGCGATGTAAGGATCGCGAGATAGAATCGTAAGGTCATCGGGTGACGAAACTATCTCATCGCGCGCGATTGATAGCCGACGTGTAACAATGCCGGCGCGCTTATTTGTCGCGCGTGATTGCAGCGAAAGCAAGTCGTGTCGAGGACGTCGATGAAATACCTGCCATTCACAATTATCGGCAAAGCGAAAAAATCCTTATGACGTTTATGCCTGCTTTATTATGCTTTCGTAAACGTTGCGAGCGCAAGTCGTATCTCCGGCCCCGATCCGCTTATTTATTTGGATTTCTTTATGCGTGTTAAGTACCGCGCTGTCACTAACGATTAATCGTGCAGTCTTGGCGCTCGTTCGTGGATTTTGCAATCCACGAGAGCGATCGATGAACACGTCCGCGAGTACATCGACGGTGCAAATAGGCGCGCCAATGGATATTTATCGTTCGTGAAGCGTTCGAGCCGCGAATGAGAATAATCATTAGGAAAATAAAAGGATTCCGCAATCATTTTCGCGCGCGAGGCGTCGTATAATTTTGTCTCGATAAAAGACAAAAGACTCACGCGTGGCTTCCCTTAGTTCGTCGAGGGGTGCACGATTACGAGCTCTCGCGCAATCGATACGAGAGCGAAACAATATTGTAAAATCCGGAGATCGAGACGATCTTCGTCAGAAATCAAGTGGAAAGAATGATACTCTCCCGACAATGGAATCAACCACAAGTATCGCGATGGCGGCGCGGTAAGAGATCCGGCGAAAAAAGAGGGACGGTTAGCCGGAGGTGAACGAGGACCTTTGTCGCGTTGCCTTTTTGCGAACCGGCCTTTTTTCACGATCACACGGCAGCCATTGAGCGAGGGACGTATATGCGAAGCGATCGTCGTAGCCATCGGGCGCGTTCGAGCATAGCGTAATTGTTTCGAAGCATATTACCGTGGCTTGGTGAATTTTATTTTCTCTCTCGCGCCCGATCGGCCGGTTCTACCTTTCCGGTCGGCTTGACGCTACGCGATGCGAGTTGGCTTAGTAATGGTAAATCCGACGAACACAAATTCCGATAAACAACACGGGATAAAATCTTGGCGGCGCGCAGTCATCGTCCTCGAATACGAGTCTAATGATCGCTTATGTAACAACCGCAAACGAAAACTAAAGAAAGCGCGCTTGGAAATTAGAGGAGAGTTGACTGTAAAGTGAAACATGTGTTTGAATCGGATTTCTTGTGATTTTTTCGTAATCGTAGTATATATAAAAAAAATGTATTACATGCGATTTAGTCTTGACGAGATAATATTTCGACAACTCGTAGAGAACACCCACGGTAAAATAATGACACATATACGCGCGACGATATAATGCGCAGGGATCATAACTATGAGCAAGTTTTAATCATCATACCGCGGCTATCTCGGTGTGTCTACTACCGTAAGATTGGCCCCCGGCGAGACCATATTATTTATACCTCCGTCCAGCCAAATGTATACTCAGGATGCTCGTATACTCGCTGGCTCTGTCTCTCTCCTCTCTCTCTCCTTCTTTCTTCTTGAACGGGCAGCATCGGAAGCCCACGAACGAAATGCGCGAGAGACGGTAATATACATAATGGCAGGTTATGCGCGAAGTAATCATAAGCCCGACTACGAAATTTGCACGAATGCGTCCTTCGGCGCTCGAGCATCGAGCATCGAGAGGCGAGAGCTACCTAAATGTCTTGCTCGCGCTTCTTCTGTCGCCGCGTCGCGTCGATACAATCGCGTTTTCAAGATCGACGACATCTCGAAAGGTGAAACGCGCGTAGACTCGTGCTTAATTGTCCCAGCAGACCGAAAGAGACCGATTGTTGAAAGAGGCCGTGCTGTTCGGCATTCTGCCGCTATTAGCGAGATATCCTTGGAATGAAGAATCGGCGCGAGCAGGGTACATATACGCCGCCTGCGTTGACTATGATTTATACCGCTTCTGATCCGGGTATTTGTCGGTGCTCGATCGAAGTATTCGAATCGTTTAGGCAGGCATGCGAATATTAATTCCGTACTATGATATATTTTTACGTCCCGCGTGTTCTTACACATTTATTTTACTCGTATAATAGTTAAACGAGTTATGTTAAATGTTTATTATAAAAATCTATAAATTTTTTAAAACCTGTTTCTAAAATATTTTAAAAAAAACTTTATATTAATTAAACGCGATTAAATTTTAATCGCCTGTCAGCTTTTCTCTCTTTTATAAACGCATCTTTCTCTCTGGATCGTTCTACACTGACTTAGAACTCGCATTTATAATGATTTGGAGATCTCGTATCGGCGACGTGTTGATGGGGAAATTTCGGTCGTCCGGCACCGCGCAACGCAAGCGTAACATCGTAACGTGGGGGTAATATAACGATCGGGTAGCTGTTGGGTATGGGGTACAACCATGCGGCAACAACCTCCTGTGGGTAAGCCGTGGAACGCCGGTAGGTAGGCAGGCAGTGGTAGTCTTCGGCGCTGCCTGGGCTGCTGTACCATATTATTAAGGCGGCCAACCGGTGTGACGCTCCGCCATCTCAGGAGCCAATGGGACAGCGGCTCATCGCAGCAGGAATGCGTTCATTTCCCTCTCCTCCACCGATCTCTCACCCTCCACGAAAAGCAGTCCCCACCGTTTCCGGCACGACGAATTCGCCTTCTTGCGGCGAAATCGATCGCCGATTACCTTATCTCGACCTCTCGTCCCCTCCTGACGTGACTCCCGAACCTTATTAACTCTCAAATCGCGCGACTTCCGCTCTCTCTCTTTCTCGATCGCCTCGAACGACGAGCCAGCAGAAATTCGCAAACACCTTTATTCATGTCAGCTTTTCTCTATCAAAGTGCTTGTCAATCATAAAGGTATTCTCGTTTTTTTATCACGTCTTCCCTGAATGAGTTTGGGCATGTGTATGTGAAATTAGCTGGTTCGGATGCAGCCCATGATTAATTTTTATTTTGTATGAAATTCATTTCATTGTATGAAAACATTCAATATGATCAGTTTTTTTATCGACTTAAAATATAGAAATAAAAGTAAAGAGAAATTAATAGAGAGAAATAAATATAAATATTATAAATATATTATAATAAAATTCGGCAGCTCTCGGGAGAAAGAGAGAAAAGCCCTCGCGCGGGATCATCGAGGGATGCTTCGGTGCACTGGCCCCCGTCTCGATCGGATCGATTTAATAAGCATATCGCGAAACTCTATGATCACGAAAGCTCGCGAAAGCGTCGGAAAGCGTCGGGGCACGCCGGGATGATCTTTATTTCCAATTGGATCCACGGCGGATCGAAGAGGCCCCTCTTAATTGACGGAGAATCGAACGGGGAAGAGGTGGGTGGGTTTGGGGAGGGTCCCGCTCGCATGGGAATTATTTTTAATAAGGATCCTTGTGCTCTCTCCGCGTCTCCTCCTTCTCTCCTCCTTCTCTCCTCCTTCTTCCTCGCCTTTCAATCTCCACGGGGCTCTTCACGTACGTGACGTGTATATATCGATTAACAAGACTCGAGTACAAAGAGCGCGTCTCGAAGGTATGAGTTTACTTATGAGTATAACCTGACAGTTTTTGCGCGGGCAACTAACTAACATTTAATACATTTGATCGACGCGACATTGACGAGAAATTGTGTATAATTGCAAGTCACCGTCGACGGTTATCTCGAAAGATACCGATCATCGTCTTCGCTCAATTGTGATAAAGAACAATCGTAACATGCGATTTGCATGAAACATTTGAAAGTAAGGAGACACTCTCGTCATGCCTCCTCGACTACTCTTCTCTCCGCGAATAGATAGACGAGCCAGTTCTCAAAGGGGTAGCTCTATAATCATAATTTAACCGTAATTACATTTATGACCCACTTTGCCCTCGTAAATTGTCTACGAAGATCGGGACTCTCTCTGGTCGTTGTTATTACGCGCCTCGGATGCTACGGACGATCCAACGTTCCTCTCTCCTCCTTTATATTCCTCTCATCGTTCTTCTTTTCCTCCTCTTCTTCTTCTTCACAAACTTTGTCAGTCTCTCTTTCTCATCTTCATCTTCATCCTCATCCTCATCCTCATCCTCATCCTCATCGTCGTCGTCGTCGTCGTCGTCTTTGTCCTCTTCGTCCTCTTTTCGACCGTGCGCGGTTATTAAGATCGTGATTGGAAGAGGCGAACGCGGGCTGGTTCGTCAGGTGAAGCGAGTTCAGCCACCCTGACTAATCGAGAGTAGTGATAATCCAGGTTCGAAGGAAACGATGGATTCCAGGTATTCGTCTCTTTCTGAGGAAGACCAATATTCTTCCGAAAATTAGTCCTCGGAACTTATTTGCCGAGGTATCGCATTAACCTCCGGGCGCTTTAATCTTGGAACATTTCGTCGGTTAATTGAGAGACTCCGCGATTTTTTCTCACCGCGAAGTACACGGAAGAGTACTAAAAAGGACGGACGATCGCTTCTCGAACAGCGGAATGAAGGCGCGTATCAAATCTGAATATACTGATGCGACATGTATGCTCTCTTTACGTAATTATTTATCTCTTATTTTTACATGCATCAAGATTTATAACAAAATGTATTAAAGTACATGTATTATTAATATAATGCATTACATTTTATTATGTATTATGTTAATAATACATGTATTATTAATACAATTTTGTTATTACTACATATCTCCTACTCTTCTCTTTTATACACGTATATATTGCCTATCTTCTTTCTGGAGAACCGCTCTGCTGCTCCCATGCTGCTGCACGGTCATTACGCATCGCGCTCACGAACGCGTACGAGACATCGATCGCGAGCCATTATTCCCCGGCTCGTTCGCCTTCCGCGTTAGACGAGATGCGCGACGGGGAGGTCGAAGCCGTTACCTCGCGATCTTGCGCGAGATATTCCGCTGATTACGAGCGACGTGCTTACCTTACATCTTTCCAATTGTTTGTTCATTAATTTATGCTTTACAAACTCGCTTTTTCCCAAATCTTTTCATTTATTTCGGTTATCTTGTTAGCACGCATATTGATCGCAATAATTTTTTTCATATCGCAATATTTTTATTAAGAATTTATACAGTCGATTTTTATTTAATACAAAACTGATAAAATTTGAAAAAAAATGTATAAACAGTTATGTCGTTTTTATCTTCGACCGGCGACCGGCATTTAAAAGAGGTAATTCGCACGAAGCTATCTTGCTCGTGAACGCTGGTCGTGCCGCCACCAAAAGATATACAGTCAGCGAGATCTCGTCTTTAGTCTGGCGTCTCTGCTACTGCAGAGCCCCGTGGGTCAGGGCCGAGGGTCGAGCGTGATTTTCCTGGCCCACCGCGTGCTACAGCCGTGGCCACGCTTCGTTTCCTCTAGATGAATCGCGTTCGCCTATTCCTCGTTCATTCTTCGTTGACGATAGAGACGGAAAAGATCTATAATACGGAAACATATACGGAATTTAAATAGGCAGTAGACTGTGCGAATTTTTAATGAATTTATCTCGTATCTCAGAATGACTTTTATCCACTTGATATAAAACGAATGTATAAATCGATGAATATTCTCACTCATTTTTTTTACAATAATTTTTATTACTGTACAATTCGTCAATTTTTCAAATATTTCTCGCTGCAACGAGATATAAAAATTCGGGTGGGAAGAGATGCAAAAATTATATTGCAAATTGGCAAACGATTCCGGGAACACATTGTGAGAGAGACCCCCACGAAGACTCGATATAAGATACGTCGTCGCCATCGAGGATATTCACGTGGCGCTACGGACTCAACGGGGGGTTCCGCGTTTGCTACCAGCCGCCTTTTTATGATTATTTGGTGGCATTATTGCCGCTTGACCTGCCATTAAGCGGTTAAACGGGCCGAGGCGAGAGAGCTCCGGCCGCGCTCTTTACGACAACCGGGGGATATTCGCTTTAGAGAGGTCGGCCGGATGAGCTTTATCGCTCCTTATACCTAATTCACCCTCGTGCCCTTGTTGAGCAATTCGATTATCGGGTAATGAATCGAATAATTACTTTATTACAAGTGTTTTAATATATAACTCGCCTTTTTCTAATTTAAATTTCGCTTCCATAAGGAAGACAAGAAAGAAGGCAAATTCATAGCGAATAATACATCGCATAAAGCAGTTAAATCGCTTTTTAATTTTTATTAGACTAATGTATTAAGCTGAATTATTATTGCGCTAGCTAGTCTAATACCAATTCGTAAATGGATCCTCTTTCTTTGCGTTTAACTCGCGACTCGTTCGTTTGCTCTTGCCCTATTCGGCGACGACACATGCTTGCGCGCGCCCGAGATTGCGAAAGCTTTTAGCGTCGTCGTGAAATCGATGATTTGTGTTGCAACCCCAGTTATCGTCGTCGTCATCGTCATCATCACCGTCGTCGCATTCTCTCTATTGCATCGCGTCGCGATATCGAGACAGAGACAACGATGTCCCCGGGATCCCCGCCTCAATTCCGTTTATCGGTTCGCCATTTTTCGCGATCGCGGCATACATTAAGCCACCGTAAACGACACGTAGACCTCGCGGATGTACGGTTAGACCCATGTTTCATTCATGAGCCATAAAGTTCCCGGAGACGCGAGACTATGCCACTTGGACGTTAAGGTACTTACTTCCTCGATCTCGCCAACGAGGATTTTATGCCTATGTATGCAGGCGGGTGCGGAAACGAACGCAACAGTTTCCAATTATTCCGAGAATTATCGGTTGTGTCTTCCGATACGAGGTAATGAAGCTCGTGAGTATATGAATGCGTAGGTAGAAATATCGAGTACTTGTACGGAAGGCGATAGTGGGCGATCATAGCTATAAGTTATTGACAATAAATGGCTACCGAATTGGCATTAGTCGGGAAAATTATGAACGTTATGCATGTAATCATACAGAGAGCTGTGGTCACGTTTTACTAAAATGTTACATTTTCTATGATATTATTAGATACGCATAAATTGCTGTGTCGGATTTCGCATTAAGTAAACTTTTGCATTTTCTAATCTAATATATACGTAATATTCGCATATTCTTAATACATAAGCAAAACATGACTTTGTCGTTTCGGCTCCAACGTCTCAATTACCACTATCGTTTCCTCTTGCGGAAGGCAAACGTATAATCGCGTAACCACTGCGCTGACTGCTCTTCTTTCGCCGTAATGTTGCGATTTTCGCGTAAAAAGCCGCGTAACGCAACGGTAAGCGTAGCGGCCGGGATGGGATTGGACGACGAGATGGTATCCGTCAGTGGCATCTGCCTCGCGGAAATGGGCGACTACCCGGCGATACCGTCGCTCATCGTGAAAAGCGATGGTATCCGGATATAGAGGATGTATTCGCCGGAGCGTCTTCCCCGGTGGCTAACTAATGCGCGGGTTGTCTCATTTGCATTCACCCGGGAACTCGAGCGCAGCAAAGGTTGCATACTAGAAAGAGAGAGATAAAGAACGGAGATCCTCGCTCTCTCGTGTGTCTTGCCGTGTATTCGTTTGTTGTAAGCTTCTCCTCTCTCGTCGGTGTCGCGTCGCCTCGTTTCTTCGCGCTCTCACGAATGCGCCCTTTTATTCCGCGATAGCAGCGTATAGTTTCTTTCCTTCCTCATTCCATTCGATCCCATTCTCTCGACGCGGCGGGGACCGCAGGACCACGTGTTCTATCCAGTTTCTCTCGTCCGCATCGCATGCAAGTCGCGGTGAGTATCTTTTACACGTAGGCGCGCGAGAGGTAATCTTAAAGTAACCGACCCTGCCCGGCAGTACGTTTGACATCGCTGATGGCCCCCGGTTGTTGTTGCTGCTGCTGCTGCTGCTGCCGCTGACGCTTCTCTCGCGGGATAACGGCGCACTTACGAGGAAAGAGGGGTCCGAAAGAAAGGACGAGGAAGAGAGAAAGAAGAATAGGAATCGCGCGGTATGCAAGCCGGAGCTTTATAGCCAGCTCCGGGTTCGTCGTTTCGAGTTACACAAGCTATACTCTCACCGTGATCCATGATGCGACCTGGACTCTGAGACCATCCGCGAGTCTTCTTATCTCTCGCAACCTTTCCCGTTTTCGTGGCTTCCCTCGCAAACTCCGTTATGATCGTTCGTCCGCTTCCGTGCTCGCCGTCCGCTCGAGATCAATGATGCGATACGTCCACGAAATTCCATCAGGTTTCTCTCCTGTTAATTCTCATTCCCGCGATATCTTTGATCGCGGTTAATAGAAGCACGGTCATTGCCAAAGCAGGGCTGATATCGACGATGAAATCTATATGAAACGAGTTAATCACGCAAACGGCGATTATATATATACATATATAAAGAGATTGAAGCCGCGGCCATCATATCCGCCATCATCATCATTTGTCCTTGAATAATAGAAAAATTTCGTCGGCACTGCCTCGCGGCGGTAAAAGCAACACGTTAAGAATCAGGCATCTTTAACCAACCGAGAAGGAATTCGAGGCAGATGGGCGATGATGGTCGATAGTTTAAACGACTTGAAGCTTGGAATGAGTTTAAGGAAGGCGTGGGAGGAGGATGCCGGTCAGAGAGAAAGAGAGAGACGGAAAATTTTATCGAGATTCTTGATGCGTTCTTCTCTGCCTCCGCCCCTTGATTTATCATTCTCGCATAATAGGTTTGCGCGGATATTCCGGAGAGCTCGCGTGGAAATAAGATCATTGTTTTTCCTTTCGTCCGTTCCGTTCGCGCGTCTCCCTCCGAGAAACCAAGAATTCGCGAGAGAGGATGGAACTCATTCTCGCGGTTACTCTTTTCTCCTTGTGAGAAACTCGATCCAATCTTTGGGCCGAGATCAATGTAGAGCGCATGGCGCATTTGTCTGCCGTCCTTTTAAAATTGCATTTCGCGGCCGGTTCTTCCAACGGACTTCCTCGTCGTACGTTTCCCCCAGGCAGAAACTCGAACTCCTCTCCTCTCCGTCGAAAAGCCAAAGGCGAACCGGATACGTTACTTGGCGCGGATCGGATCACCCTTGATCATCCACGAGGAGTCGTGATGGACTGGGCCTTCGGGAATTTTTTTCGCATTGTCGCGTATCTGATTACAATGGACGGTAAAAGAGAATTCGCTTCTGGTCAAATATCTCGTACAATTGCGAGTCTGCAGTTGTATTAATAATTGCTACGTATATATCGCAAAGTAATGTAAATTTATTCGAGTATTTATTACGATGTTAATAATGAAGATATATTAATTTTTATTATATTTATAATAAATATATATCGAGCTATATTAAAAAAAAAAAATAGTGTAGTGACGGCTAAAAACATAATAAATCGTGGAAGCACATTGTAAAAAAAAAATATAACAATCGAAATTTAATATTCTTCGAAATCTCGTCCTATAAATCGTTTGACGTTTCAAGTTCACCGTTAATCGTAATAAGAGATCGCGACAAATTGCTGGTTATTTGCGAAAACAATTTTGACGATTCTGCGTTGATATCGTGTCTGTAAGCTTCGACTCTACAGAGTAGAGAGGCGAAAACGCGAAGGAGGCAAAAGGAACGGACGAGGATATTCCGGCTGGATTCTCTTAGCCCGGGGGAGGGTACCAGCAATGACATACTCACAAATTCAACATCCGTACGTAACTCCGCCGGTTGTCTGCTGCTCCCTCTTGCCGCGCCCAGCCCCCTGTCCATCCTCTCCCTTCCTCTCCCTTGCCCTGTCCCTCTTGTTGAACGGCCATATTTTTTTGTGCCCCGCAATTATTCGTCTCAAATTACCGGGCTGTACCGCGGAAAACTTATAATACTGCAACGCTTGTACGAGATGGAGTACCGTGTTGCCCGTCGGCGTAATAAAAAGGGTCGCTTCAAATACAACCGTCGAATGCTCGGTCATAATCCCGAATAGCGGTGCGAGACGCATCGGCGGGCGGGAAAAAAATGTAGAGGATTCTTCGATGCTTTGATACTCGCTCTCGTGCGTGTTCGCATCGATTTACATCGCAGAGCGGAGTGCGAAATTTTTGCGCCAGTTAATCACGCGTCCCGATATCAATCACGAAGGGGCAGGTGGATGAAAGAGACGCGGCGATTTCTTAAGAAAATTGCGCTATCCGTATAGACAGAAATTATTACACGTAGAGACTCTGCACCGTGGAAGTGAAGCTCGAACATTTAGCGAACCTGATTGACGGATAAATATAATCCGTGTCTCGATGTCGGATCGTCGAGTTATAGTCGATAATAGTCGGGTTATTGCAGACTTGCCTCTTGATTTGTTTGTTAATGGCATCGAAACGGTTCTGCTAGAGTGCACAATTTCCCGAGTTGCGAGTGTTGCGACGCATGATTGAGAAGCGCGCAAAAAGTGTGAGAAGTACATCGTCGGATCTTATATAATCCCTACCCGAGACAGTCTTAACCGTCTTTTTTATTTCCCCTTTCGATTCTTCTCTCGCGCTCTTTTCTACATTCCATTTTTATTCTCCGCTTGCTCTTTCTCTTCCCTCTCTCGCGATGCATTCCTCTAGAGAGCGTCCTTCGCTGGTACCGGAACACTGTAATTTGTTTGACGACGCGTAAACTAGACACTGTGGGAAGAGAGGGCGCCGGTCGGAATCGTCGAAATTATGATTTCGAGCGATGTCTCGGTCCCCTTTTTTCACGCACACGTATACGCATGCAGCTTCACATAGACCGGGTTTTATGCGCCTTCTGTAGTATATATATATGTGTCCCGAGGAAACGTTTCTCCGAAGTAATCATCATTACGTGTCTTATCACCGGTACAGACTCGCCGCTGTCCACAAAGGCTTCGCGTGTCACTTAACAAACGAGAGCACCGTCCAACTAGGGAACTTCAATAATGAATGCACGGAACAAAGGAACGGCTTGCAAAGCGGAGGGGCAGAAAAAAATAGGACCGCTCGAACGTGCATCTCCCGCGAACCGTTACGAGTAATTGGTTCTCTAGAACGCGGTTGTCGGATTCCACAGCGCGTTCCAATGCAAAGATATAAAATACGAGGCATTTTCTTGTAATCGCGGCGCGATGCCTCTCTTCGCGCTCCAGGGTCGGGCCGTAAACAGCTATTGTTCCCTGGTGCGATCGTTATACAACGGTGTGAATTGTCGAGAAGAAAGAGAGAGAGGATACTTTCGAAATCGAGACGTCGGGTCATAAATACTTGAAGGGTGTAAAGAGTCAATGTCTAACTGATTTTCATAGATTCTCACGAAGCTTCTCCCTCGAGAAGAATCAGCCGCGGATGTTGCGTAAAAACGACATAGGTATACATTCGCGCGTACATTACTTGAGGAGAGTAATAATCTTCTCTTTCATTCTTGCGATGTCGAAGTCGTCGTTTGTTCGCTATTAATCGAGCCGTGCGTATATTTAATAAGAGCCGTAAATAATTCGTTGATCAAACGCATTACGTTGAAATACTTTATATAAAGAAATCGCGTATGCGCATAATTTGTTTGAAGATATTTCGCAGCTGTCCCGGCCGGCAGGGACGTGAATAACGTTTCTTAATCTTTGCAATACTCGCAAATGAGGAACGTCGTTTCGGCAGCACTCTCTTCACTCGCAGGTCGCAGGTTTTGCCGCGCGGAACATTCATCTCCTTCACCGACAGCGAAAGAAGCCTACGGACAGTGCACAAAGTAGCTTCGTCCTTATTGCGGTTAACGTATATACTTGTGGATCGTTTCTTCAACTACCTGTCAAAATTTCGGTCAATTTATGTGCAAGAGACACATTACACGTTTGACTTTTGATACATTAGTGCGATGTTGTAGCAGTCTTTTAAATAAAACTAACGCGTTGGGTAGTGATAATAGAGCACAGACTTGTAATTATTATAATTATCAATTCTTTTAAATAGCGATACTAATGACATTGTAATGGTGGAGAGCGATAATGAGATTTTCACGGAATAGTCCCGTACGATACATTCGTTCCGTCGACATGCTTAATCTTCTCCGCGAGGAATATCCCCGTTCGATGTTGTCGAACCTCGCGTTTCTCTCGTATCGATCGACAGATACGTAACGCGCGATCGGGCTATGCTATGTGTGCAGGCGAGGAATTAGCGTCGATCGCAGATAACCTTTGATTTATGCACGTTTGAATCATAGTTTTGTAACGCGCGTGTGTAACGTGTGGTTCTCACGCGTAACTTTTACCTCGACGGAGCTTTAGACGCGGAAACCAAGTTTTATACGTTGCGTAACATTGTTAGGGAGAAATTTTATGAAGCACCGAATTCGTAAATACTTCACGATATAATGCATATAAGTTTTACGGCTCGTCTTAACGCAGATATGACGTTAACGGCAATTCGATGTGCACTTAAGGATCGTAAAATATTTATAAGTTCGCGACGTCGCGTCCGCGTAATCCAGAATCCTCCTCTCCGTGAAATCGTAAAACGTTCAAATTCCCTCGAATTCACCTTCTTCCGAATATGATAATTCACTCGGTTATGTACTTGTTCAAAGGGCGACGTGAAAGTCGACGGAATCGTAATACGTCATCGTTTTAGCCGCTGTATTCGTGCGACGACGTCAACAGGATTAATATCGAGCATAAATCAGATCTTTTAATCTTTTTTTTCTTTCTTCTCGAATAAGCGCGCACTTTAATCTCTGTGGGGTTAACGCGCTCAAACGATGCGAACGATTGCGCAAAAAATCACGCGAGAGACGACGATATGACCGGACGTTGCTCGCGGCTCGATTAAATTTATCCGTAAAGCGAGAGAGAGAGAGAGAAAGAGAAAGATTTGGTTCAAGCTTTAATAATCGCATCGATTACGCGCCAAAGTCGCAAAAAACGAGCACGCGAAACGGCCAATGCGTTCTCCTCAGTAGGTGAGGGCTCAGTCCGGGCTATACAGAATATATGTATTGCCGTATCGCGGCGGTGCCGGCTTTGTGGGAACGCACGAGTCGTCGGTTCGGTGTCTTCCAGTATTTTATGAGACAAGGAAATTAGTTAAATGTGTAATAATGCTCGGCAGAAAGAGAGAGGACGTCGAGATATCCTTCCTCTTCATTTACCTCCCTTCTTCGGCGCTCCTTCGGAGTATCTCTCTCTTGGTTTCTTTTTCCTTCCTCTTCACATGACGAGAGATTCGTCGTATTCCTATACCCGCTGTCTTATTCCAGTCGCCTCGCTCTCTTTCACAGTGACACCAAACTGCCCGCACCACTGTCATCTTAGTCGACCACACGTGGCGAGCTAAGCTGTCTCTTTTAACGCT
Source organism: Prenolepis imparis (assembly GCF_030444845.1). NCBI lineage: Eukaryota > Metazoa > Arthropoda > Insecta > Hymenoptera > Formicidae > Prenolepis > Prenolepis imparis. The sequence goes on along the minus strand of NW_028141171.1, from coordinate 11,115,106 downwards.
CAGTCGGGACACTAAGCCGAGAATCGTTTAGGCAACTCATTGTGAAAGGTCGATAACAATGTAACTCGGATATATCAGCTCGAGCTTCCACGCGAGAGCATCCCGCACTTTTCCTCGGCCGAGACCTTCGTCTTGGGACTCGGACTCTCGCTAGACGATTAAGATACGATGCGTTATATTCAGTATGTGTATGTGTGCGTGTATTCTTTTCTTCTTCCTTTGGCCTCTTTTTCTCGCATTTAATATCGCCGATGTCACGTCGTAAAGGGCGCGCAGGGTGATCGTTAAAAATCTCGCGAGTTTTACGAGTATGATGACTGAAGTGACTTTCTACATTCCGAGTTTTACGGCAGAATCCGTCACTCGGAATTATGCGGCGTGTTCGCGAAAAAATTAAGGAAACTTTTTATTGCCTTTATACGATACTCTTATCAGTTTAATCTGCATAATCGCATAACAAAATAGGTGTTGCCTCGTCCCCTTTCCCTTCCCCCCGTTCTTTTCGTATCACTGCCTGTGAGAAATTTTGGATCGTTGCTACAGGATTAAAAAGCTTTATGCTCTTTAGAAAAGTTGATACGCTTGTCATACTCTTTCACTGCATCGGTCTAAAAGAGAACCGGCTCCTCCATCTTAAATATATACACTTGAGTAGAGATTCCGGAGATCCAGGAGAGGGTTAGTCACCGGTAGCGAGGTGGCTAGTTAGCGACCGAGTGTCGTGTTTACGTTGGCTCATCGTAAACCTGAAGAGGGAGCGTGGATTACTACCGTAGAAGAGGCTGCGCCTATCTTTTCATTCTTCTTTTATTTCATTACACAGATCAATGAAAAATTGTAAGTTCCGATTACGCGAGAAAATGTGTGTCACATATATCGAATTTCTATCTTTTCATCATTTTTACCGCGCGCATACTCTTCTCGATAATTGAACTTTTCGATGACATGACTTTATGACATTTAACACATGTTTTTACTTTATTAATATGAATGGGCCGAGCGTCGCGCTTTCAATTAACGTTGCGTCAGCGCATCAGCCGCCGGCGTGGCATAATCGTCCGTGTTGAAATATTTTCGGTCAATGTTTATGCTCGCCTCTCTCCTTTCTTCGAGATGTCGAAAATATGGTGATTAAGATTGATCCGTACTTCCCAAGTAATCTTTCCGGGCAATTAACATGTAAACAACATGAGACACTGTTGCGCTTGCATTCTTTCTTAATACGGAAATTTGCATAAATATATACAGAAGTACTTGTGAAACGCGCACGGATCTTATTTTTGTCCTTGATATCGCATCGTGAACTTATAATAAGCTTGTGTACCGTTCGTTCAAACCCGTTAGTTGACGTAGGTAGAATCTGATTATTGATAGCGTTATCAGTTCATTCTTTGACCGGTTCGTGAACAACATTGAGAGACACGATTACCCGAGGAAGTTAGTCGATCGTGTCGCAGCGTGTTGAAACTGGTTCCCTATCAAGTCGCGCCGTGTAGTTTCGTTCGCGTGTGCGTCTAGGCGATTTCCTGTTGGATTACGGATGATCGGCGACTCTCTTAATCAACCGGCGCGGCAAGAGATTTGTGAGGAAACCATCCGGCTGGTAGTATCCTACTATATATATATATATATATATCTGCTCGCGTCATTCGTCATACGAATGAATCTAATCTGCGCTAAGCTTTCGTAATGTGTCTTTTCAAATACGACGCGGATATAAATGCGTAATCATTAGCATGTCGACGTGATTTCAGATTATTTTTCACTATTCGTTAATACGTCATTGATTACATCTGCTAATTTGTTACATGCACGAGTTAATTCTTTGCAGAATATTGATGAATGAATAGTAAAATTGCGAAAAATCGATCGTTGATTTGTCACGTATTAATTAAAAGTCCTTTTCTCGTCTTATCTATTTGCAAAAGCACGCAATCCTCTCCACGTAACTCAATTTACAGCTCAATTACTATTTAACAATGTATATGTGCCACGCATACGCGGGCATTAATCACCCATATTAAGCTGGCCCCCTCACCATCGCCAAATAATATCACGTTTTTCAAATAATTTCTCTGGTCATAATGTTTCTTCTACGAAATCAGACTTTTAAATTACTTAATTCTGTCGTGATGGAACAGCGGTTGTCCATTAAGAGATAATACGATAGTAAAATTATTTATCGCTCTCTTCGTGTATATAGAAATGCGAAAGAGAAATCGAGTAAATATTTCCGTAATTTGCGACGATGAATTCAGCTTTTTACGCGATAGTAAAGTTATTTATTGCTCTGTCCGCATAAAAATACGAAGAGAAAAATCGAGCTGGGTATTTTTTGTACAATTTGCGACGATAAATTTAATTTTTTTTCGACATCCAATTAAGATAATCTATGGTTAACCGACATTGCGTTATTCCAGAAGTATGACTTCTGATCCCGATTGTAATTACTGATAATGATAGTACCATCACGTTTTGTAATTAATTTCTGTATTGCCATACGAGGCTACGCGATTTCTGTAACATCGCGATAATCGAAACCTCTAGTAGATCGACGTGAAGTAATTAATTGCGATTGAGTCATAATTATTGCTTTCATTTCGGTATAAAACTTGATATAACACACGCAGTCGTTAATACATGTTTGTGTTAAAAGTACGTTTTTATAAAGAGCTTATTATATCGAGTTAATTTTATTGAAAAAACTTGATTTAAAATATATACCGCACGTAGAAATTTAGAACAAAAATAGATAATAAAATTATCGCAGATATGTAGTATGATAAATCTACGGTAAAGAAGGCATAGTGCGGATGTGTATGTGTATCGGCTTGTTGCGCGGGTCAGTGTCCGATATCTCGTTCCTCTCGAGTGCTCTGCATATATATATCATGTGGTACATACATACATACATACATACACACGTGAAATGCCTCTCTCGAGCGGCGACTGACGAGACGTTTTGCAGATGGTATCGATCGGAGTCGTTTCGCGGACAGGAATAGCTCGGCAATAAGGTATAAGAAGAGATATTGTTTAGCGAACGACGTTGTGGAAAATCATGAATCGATGACTGGCACATTGTTGCCGACGGTCAGGGTTCCGGATACGATCGCGCACGGTGCAAAAAGATGAACGATGATTAGCGGCGAGCGGGCTAAAAATAAATTCTCCGTCCGTGTTTGTTAATTGCGAGCACCATACATGCAGATATTTATACGCCTGCGATTAACAATTTTTCTGCTTTCGCGACACACGCGTGTTTAAAGTAAACGACTACAGATTAATTAAAATTGATTGTTATTTGTCTATGGTCTATGGTCTATGGTCTATGGTCTATGGTCTATGGTCTCTGGTCTCTGGTCTCTGATCTCTGCTCTATAAACAAAGTCGAGGTAATTTAAAACGGATCGCGATTAGAAGGAGGGACTTATTTATCACACATTGTTACTTGAAATCGTCTATCAATAAGCACACGCGTTTTTCCCGCGTCGCTGATCTGATCGTGAACCGTTTCAAGACAGCGTGATGAAAAGTCAGAGATATGGTGGCTGAAAGACCACGAACGATCATCTATAAGCGAGGCGCAGCGATTTTAGCAGTCGAGCTGCTCTTATTACGGAACGTCGATAGACAGTGCGGGAGTTTCGCAGATACTCGATCGTATCAATTAATTAACTAGGCTGCGTCGAAAGTTCAAGCCGCGATTAATTATGCAACAAGTTAACGAAGGATCGATAGAGAGCGATAATACGATCCGTCACGTGTAAGAGTCGGAGCGTGTAACGTGAAACTGCCTCTAACTAGACAAACTTGCAAATCACTCGATCCTATCGAGCGTTTCCTCTATATACCTGCCTACTATCGCGTAGAATTTACTCCTCGGGTAAATTTCATCCATCTCGCGAGAATGATGGAAGGAACGAGGCCGCGAATCGATTGCTCGCGCGATCAAGGCACAGATATCGGTTATTACGGGAACGATTTCACGAATCTCTTGCAAGTGCGTTGAATAATGCTACGGCTGATTCCGGTCGACGCGGCCTGCATAACGGATCCGCGAAGGTCGCCAGCCCTTACGCAACCCGACATGTTCCTGATTTCTCTCATTCTCTCTCTCCTCCGTTCGCAGTATAACACAAACATGTTTTTTTGACCGATTAATAACTTTTCGTCAATGGAAATGTCAGTTTCTTACCTGAAACAGAGAAAAAAAAGTTCAAGTTAAATTCACATTGGTTTGTGGTCTCTGGTCTCTAGTCTCTGATCTATGATCTATGGTCTCTGGTTTATGGTTCAATGATTGAAAATAATGAATTCAACTAAAATCGATTCGCGCGATCTTTATCGCATTTTTTTATGCAACACGGTGTCTTTTAATCTGAATCGTTGCGGTTGAAAAATTATTTTCCCGCTAACCGGTTTTATTAAACTTCAAGCCGCGCTGGTTTCACAAGTGAGCCATCTGCTTAAATATACAGCGCTCTGATGCTCCACTGATCTCCTTCGAAAATCGAATCGTTGAATGCATACGATTTACCTAATTACTCGGAGGATAATGAGAAAGCCGATAAAAATTATAAGTTTGGAACTAACTTAATTATTACTTCACTTTCTCTTTGATGATGTCTTTATAAATTTTTTAACTCATATCTTTCTTCATTTTGTTTCGAAAGAAGTCTTTATTGTTTATCAAGAATTAAATTAAGAATCAGTCTCTATAAAGAGTAGTCAAGAATCTCCTTTCTGTTGTTGACGATCGAGCTTAAATTCGCGAGAGCCAGTTCTTCGAAAATAAATCGCCCTACGCGGTCTGTCGTTTTCTCTGCCTCCCCTTCCCTTCAGCGGAACGAAGGAACGATGAAAATCGCACCTTTCCCCGCGTCACTGTATGCAAATCCGTGTCGGTGATAATTCACAGGGACCGACCGATCGTGCATCTTACATCGCGTCGGAAAAAAAAAAAAAAAAAAAAAAAAAAAAGGAGAAAAGGTAGAAGAAATAGGACGACGCGATGAGTTCTCCCGAGCGATCGCCCGCTTCGTTCTCTTTTTACGTTTCGAGTTTTCGTGGGAACCTTTTGTTTTGCGCCGCGTGTCTTATTGCACTCGCCACACGCCGGCATGACTTCTCCGCGCGTTCACTAATTAGGAAGTGCGTCTTGGATTCACGAATTCGGTATGCGCACGAAGACAATTGGCTTTACGTAAATTTGCTTAATTAACGTATAGAGGTCCACACGCGCGGCGCCATAATCGCGAGATCGGCAGAATTGATATTGCGATTCGCCACGACAACGGGGCTCCTCTCATTTTTGTCCTCCTTCCGAACGCGGTCGGAATGTAACGAATTAACGGTGCAGTCCGCCAGGTTAATTACGAGCGAAAGCGGCCAGCAAAACTGCATCGCGACAGATCGTAATGGTCTTCCGCTATAACTGTAACACGTGCAATCATGATGAATGAATACTTTTTTCTCTTTCTTTCTTAACAAGAAAAAAATATTTCAACTTTTATCGAAAAATATTATTCACTTTGGTTTGTTAACTTAATAAAATTGAAACAAAAATGATTGATTTTTCTATAACACGTTCTTATAAATAGTTTCTTCAGAATTTTAAATATTTTGTTTAAGATCTCGAAAAAAAAATTACATTCATCTCTGTTAATTTAAACAAAGACAACGATTTCATCGTATTTTATAATCTTTATTTGTGTAGATGCAATACACTTTATGACCGCTAATTATTATACCTCAAGCGCAGCAGCGAGTCGTGTCAACCAATTGTCAGTCCACGAACATCGCGGCGACTGCGATTGCATGAGAAAGCGCATTCAGATATATTTCGATACCTTTCGTCACAATACACTCGCGGAATTATGATTAACGCAGAGGTGATTTACACGAAGGAGGTAAAATGCAAATTTTTTGCTTCATCAAAAAAAGAATTTTGGGGAATGCATTATAATGATGCAAAAATATATCTCGTGCATCTTGCAATTGTGTTAATGCGTGAACAACGCACGAGAATTGAACGCATTTCACTGCAGTGGGGCATTATGCAATGGAATTAATGCAGTGTCGGAGTCTGTCATACTTTACAACCGACAGCCACGAATGGAAATTAATTGTACAGTTATTCCGATAGGATTTATTACACGTGCTTTTATGGCGTGCGACCCAATTTATCAGAAAATCCCTAATCGCAACACCAATTATTCGACGTATTCCGTATAAAGTAACTAAACCTGTCTGTACCGCATTTGGTAACGTGCTCTTTTTAAAGAGCCAGTTTCTCTTTGACTTCAAGCATTGTGCAAATCTTTAATCGTATATGAAATCCACGATCTGAATAGTCCAGAGTCGATCCTTTTTCCCTTTCTCTTTTCACATTATGCTTTTATGGTTGAAGCAAATTTCATCACGTTCAAAGACCTAAAGTTATGTTCTTCGACGAAATAATTTTTATCGACAAAAATTTAAATTCATATATAATTTATATAATTACAAAGTTATTTAGTGTTTGAAAGCATCAAGTTTCCAGAATTAAATCTTGAGAATTTAATTTGATAAAAAATCTCACATTCCTCAGTTAATTACAAACTTTAATGGTCATCTGTCTTTTTCGAAAGTCTCTAATAAATAAATTTTAGGAGTCAAATCACTTTTGGCCGTTTCACACACAAAAAACAAAACGTAGATTCCAGACAGTCGTTACGGTTGTTATTTGACAAAGATAACGGCTAGCTGGGGCAGAGTGCGAGTAAGAAACCAGAAAGCAAGGAGTGTGCGTATCCCTAATTATTTTTTGGCGTGTGCGTATGCGCCAGAAGAGATTTGCAGCTCGGCATGCTCGTTTGCGATTTGCTCGCAAGTCACGCTGGCAATAATACAACGCGAGGCGAGTAACACGAGGAGCGTAATGCTCTGCTCGCACCGGTCACACCGCAACACCTTATATCCACACGTCACACCTCGAGGAAAGAGTAGAAGGACCCTTTTTCATTGCACTCATTCTCGCGGTTCTCTGTCGTTTTCTCTTCCTTCATATGCGAAGCGATAATTACGTTTGCATTAACGTCAGTCTCGCGATTCTCCGCGCGCTTGCTTTGCGTGATCATCTACATTTAATTGGGCGACAACAATTATAACGCGAGGATTATATATACACGCTTATTATATGTACGTGCCTTTTCCCGAAACATTTATTATTTATTCATAGTTCGTCACGTTGATTTTTGTGGATAATAGAGAGATGAAGCAATATCTAGTCATAAATGTTATATCTAATCAACGATAATTATAGAGCGTGGCTCGTCCGTCAATTAGCTACCGTTGCCGCGACAGTATCTTTGAAAAATTGCAAGATGAAGTAGAGATTTTTACCGTCATTCCACGGCCGCGCGCTCCGCCAGCAATAATTACGCGCAGGTCCTTCGAGAAAGAGAGAACGGTGCGATCCGCGTTCACGATATTCCTGTCCGACAAACCGGCCTCGTAGAAACTGGGCCTTGCAAGGGAGCTCGACTTTCGAGACAAACGGCCGATAGGCAATTAATCTCGGCTTCTCCTCTCTCGCGCTCTCGTTCTCTCTTTGCGGCTCGCGACGGCGACAGCGAGGAAAAAGGTCGTGTAAAATGGATGAAAAGTCTCTCGAGCGTCGTATCGCCGTGCCGGGACACGCCGTCCAATTTGAGAGCGATATCTTAACCCGGCCGGTGGCATTACGCCGCAATAAATAACGCCGGGGACGACGATATAATGCATCGGGGGGCCGCTCGTGTGCACCGACTACCGCCGGATAAGAGATTAGTCTCGCGCGGCGTCGCTTTCAACGTGCTTGCGCCGCGACATCCTTGCCGCAGAGAGGCGTTTATACATGCTCTCGCGTGATGCAAGCGACACCTTTTTATGCGATCTTGGCCATCGCCAAACGTGGTGAAAAATTGCAAAAGTCGCCAATATAACGGGAGAATAGTATGCCGCGGGAACATCTGAGTGGATATATATCCTTCTTTCTCGTGTTCTCTCGCGTGGAACTTGTACGTTTGCTAAGAAAAACGTCGCGTTGCTTAATGGTTAATTCAAGAAGGAAAATATCCGGTCCCTGTCGATCTTATCAGACAACCGCGAAATGAATCGCACGAGGCGGATTAATATTCGTTTGGAATTTACCTTGGTACACGCACCTTTCTTTCACAGAAGATATATATACCATTGCTGCAATGACGTTGATATATGTAATGGAAACTGGCGTTTCGTATTCTAAAATCTATAGATTTAAGAAAAAACAATAATTAATTTGGAATGAGAGAAAGTTATATATATACATATGTCGGCTTAAAACGTCTTCCGGCGTTGTCCGACGCCTACTCTCCCCCTCTCTCGATCTCTCTCCATCTCTCTCCAGTCCTTTGCTGATCAACGCGTTAACAGTTTCCCCCGGGCAGCGGAAATTTCACGTCGGGGGTGGCGCGCGATCACCTCAAATTGTTGTTTGTTTAATAGTCGAACGCTATTATTCGGGGATCCGAGACTAACGAGGGGCGACCCCGTGAGATTTTTTTCTGCCCTCCACGCTCGTTACCTTGGCCTAGCCTCTCGCTCCTTTCTCTCTCTCTCCTTCGTCTTATTGTTGCCCCCTCTTTACACACCGAGTCTTCCCCATTTTTTTCCTCTTCCTTTCTTCGCTCTTATCCTCTTCCCTGCTCGTTCCTCCCTGCCTTCCTCTATTGCCTCTTCCACGTCTTAACGGAGTCACCGCACGCACACGTCGTCATACCTGGCTTTTCTCGAGCGTCCGGATCTTAATCTCCCGCGCGAGGAATTCGAGAACGTTGCGCTCGCTTGAGGTTCTTAAACAGAATGCCGGTCCCTCCCGAGTGTGCATCCGACACGGACGTTGCCGCTTTGGGGACCGGTAGCGTGGCGGTCGGATTCTTGCGGCTTTTATTTCCGCCACGATGAAGGGAAGCGCGTCTTCGTCGTTTTTAAAGAACACTCGTTTAGTCGCGATGAAATTGTTTGATAAAACGGTATTCGCGAGAAAGAGAGAGAGAGAGAGAGAGAGAGAGAGAGAGAGAGAGAGAGAGAGAGAGAGAGAGAGAGAGAGAGAGAGAGAGAGAGAGAGAGAGAGAGAGAGAGAGAGAGAAATGTTCCGCGACACTGTTACGAGATACAATTATACGTAATAAATTGTAAATACATATTTGAATAAATGTATTTATATAGAGAGAGAGAATAGTGCTACGCGCGACTTAAGAAAACAATTTGTACAGAGAGATAGAGCGATGCGAGAGAGTCTTCTGTACTTGTATACGCAAGCATATTCTATGTACTTGTGCAAACATAAAAATGAAATGTACTGTAATCTTCGAAATATTCCGGGAAGAAATGCATTAAGCTCGGAACTCGTTGTAGAGCCTTTCTAACAACACGATCGTTACAAAGGAACTCTCCGATGCATCGTTATTATCACCCCTCAAGTAGGCGTTCCAGACGTTTTTGCACCCGCCGGCCCTTCTATCCTCGATTATTACCCATATGCCGTCGCTCCAATTATACAATTTATTCCCATTCGTTTATTAAAAACCTATTCGAAATATCTTTACAATCTTTATGAAAAGAAGGAGAGAAAAAGATCCTGCTCACACAACTTATTGTTACCAAAGATCCATCCAATGTACGACACTCGTCTTTCTTCGCGCGTTTCGCGATTAAAGAAAATTGTTTTAATGTAAAAAAAAACCCGGATTACAATGTAATGTAGCGAGAACTGAGGTGCAAGCAAAATATACACATATAACCATGGCTACAGATGGGCCTCGTGTACCTTCTCTCGAAAGGTCCTCGGTAAATTATTTTCCCCCGCTTGTTCTCTACCCCCTCGGCTACGGTAATCGCTCGCGCTTGTTACGAACAAATGCGCGCAACGCCGCAAACGCGAAAATCGGGCGCGATGGGGTCGGCCAGGACGGAGACGGGAAAGAAACTAAAAAGCGCGTCGCCATAGCGATCTTACACAAAAATCTGACTCTAATGGACGCCAAAGGAGATCTTAATTACAATATCCGACTACTCACGGCTCGCGTATATTAATGATTGATCGAGGCAGCGACGATCGAAACCGAGAGAGATTCGCTATTAACTCGCGATATAACGATATTTATGCTAATCCTATCTCCCCGAGCAGTCGAAGTTAAAGGAATGCCACGCTTATTAAATATCACGACACACAGAGAGATGCGGCACGATAATCCCGCGTGACTGCATTTTTACATACGCTCGAGCGCTCTCAAACGACGCGCCGATTGGTGGGCCAAACCGAAGCTCTCGAACGCTGGCCAAACTCGGCTTAAATGGGCCCGGTCCGGTGACATAAAGCGCTACTAGATGTTCGGTTCCCGTGTTTCGGACCGTGTGTTCCCGCGGGTCTTTTATCCGGACACTGCTCGCCCCGATGACATTCTGTAAGGAACGCAATGATCGGTTTGCGGGCCCGGACTTCTTTGAAAGAATTATGGGTATGTAGGGTCTCGCGAACGGTCTTTGTCTCACCCCGAGCGACGACGGGAGTAGCAATAGCCCGCAGATCTCGAGTTTGTCCGTTTGGTTTTGCAGGGCCCTTAACCAGGTTTCCCCTCTCGCGTCGTCTTCTACCCGTTCTGGCAGTAGATACTTTAAGGCGGTGCCGCGAGCGCCAAGTAGAGGGTCCTCGATCGCGGAATCGGGCCCCCGGCTCCGTTGGTCCCCGCTTTGCATTTGTTTCGCCGATCGTTCGCGGCTGGTAGAGGGCCCGCTTCCCCTTTCAGATGTCTTCCTCCTCCGAGACCCTTTCCTCCCGGTTCCCTTTCACCGTCGTCGCGCGACGTTCCTCCTCTCTCATTCTTCTTCTTTTCTATCTCGCCGCCTGCTGTTGCTGCTGCTCCTTCGTTCCTTCCTGGACAGCCGCATCGGTCCCTAAATTACGCGATGCGCCCGTCCGTTTCTGTTGCCCGGCTGAAACGGCCCCCACGGGACGAAGAGCAATGCGTTTCAGTCCTGTCGAGAGCGCTCTCGTTAATTGATAACTGATATCTCGAATCTCGGCGACGTTCTTCACCGTGAAACGGCAGTTTCAGAGCCTATTAATATTGTTAAAGCGGCGACGACGTGAAAGCAAGAACAGAGAAAAGTCGAATCCACGGGTAGAAGTTCCTCTCGGTTAAGGTCCATCGCCTTTTCCCCTCCGTCGATTCGCTACCCTCTTTCTACCTTTTTTCCCTTCCCTTTCTATATTCTTCTTTTCTCTCTATCCGCGCGCGCGATGTCTCTTGTACGTTTCTCCGTCTCTCTTCCGGCGTTCTTTCTCAGCCACCGAGTTTACCACTCTGAAAAAGAAAGACGGAGAAAGAGGGCAATTCTATCTTTCTTTTATCCATCCGTTTCGGGACGAACCAATGGCCAGGGAGAACGAGGACGACACTGGTAGAACCGCGGAGAGTACGAGAATCGTGCGGAGAAGCGAGTGAACGCGAACGCCGACTGTCGCGCGCCTTTTTTTCCTCCTTTTCTTCTTCCACCGCAGCAACAACCACTGCTGCCTTCGTTCGTTGGTTTGCCCGTTCGCTCGCTCGCCCGTCTCCGTTCGTCCATCTTCCTCGTCTTTTTTTTTTTTCAAGTCTCCGCGCCGACTTATAAGGCGATTCCTGGCGTTCCGCCCGAAAAAAACAGGAACCTGCGCTGGGAATTCAGGCACTTTGGTCTCTCGCGAATCTGGAAGAACGCGAAGATATCTTGGCACGAGATACCCTTGGGCGAATCGAATGAAAATGACTTCCTGGATGATCCGACGACGGATCGTTGCGTGAACCGTAGTATAGATTGCTCGCGCAATACCGTATGATTCGGCAATTTCGGCATTCGATCCATTATGTTCGCAACGTTACGGCATCGAATCGTTTATTCCGCGCACGGATTCATCTTCTATAAGATCCATGCGATGGAAAATCACGTTACGTTGGTTTAAAGAGAGTTTGCAGCAACGTGATGAGTGTACGAACAATAGAGTGGGAGATGTAATAGGAAAATTTGACGTTTCGAGTTTCGATAACAATTATTTGCGACAATGCGCGATTATCAAACGTTGGGATTACATCTTGCGCGTATTTTTTTTTTTTTTTTCGCGAGCGTAGACGTACGTGGTCGAGGGAAACGGAACGTCCGGCACGGCGACCGATAAGGAGCATAATGGGAAATTAGATGCGGTCCGACCGTTGCCACGAAGAAAGCACCGATCATAGAGTACGTGCAAAGTACGGGGTACCGAAGACAATGCACGGACACGTAATGACTAGGTTAATGGGAAAGAGGCAATGTGCAAACAAGGCGCTACGAGTCTAAGATGAGGGAACGCAGATACTCGCGGTCCGAAGAACGTTTCGAATCTTCCACTCTCATGATGTCACGAATGTTAAAACGTTATGTTATACACGTACGCGTCAATATTTATATAATAACAACACCAATATTTATATAATTGTCAAATATCGCTTCTTTATATGTAGATCGTACGATAATCTCGATGGTTCGATATCACGGTATACGAAAGTAGCATTATGCACCTTTATCCTTTTGGTAATCTCGACGGGGTGAAGATCCTTTGTAAGGTCAGTAATCTTACGCGGCAGTTGTCAGGTCAGGCTCTCTCTCTCTCTCGGGGTGAGAGAAGGCATCGAGCTGCTCCCGCGAATCTCAATTCTTCGGAGGTCTGGGGGGAGGAAGACGGTGGTGGGTTAGGTCTCTGTGCGCGGCCCGTGAGGCCGGATGTTTGGCCCGGCAACAATAGAGGGTGATAAATGTGCACGTCAGGGGCCACGAAGAGGAGGGCTTCTTCTTCCACGAGCCGCTTCCCCGATGGTGTAGAGGCTCTAGGTTTCTTTTTCTTCTTATCCCGGCAACGAGTCGGCATGAGAGGGCCTATCTTCATCTTGAAACGGGATACGAGGACGCCCGCGCATCCTAATGCCGATTTCGGTCGGTGCGGCAGGTATACGTGGAATACGAGGGCCTCCGCTCGTGGAGATTTTTAGCGGACTGATGCACGACGAAGTCGACGAATCGTCGCTAACCCCGAGGTCACGATCGTAAGAATCACTGCGAATTCCACGTGAGATAAAGTTGACACGTCGACGTCTTTCATAAATACGAATATTTTTTATGTTAAATGTGATATGAGGTAAATGTATATCTACGCGGAAATTTGATGATCAATGGATACTTTTATTCGTGAATATATATCGCCCCGATATAACGGAGCACAGACAAAAACTAACTCTGACCGCAAGCCATATTTTTAGATCCACTTTGTTTCTCATTAATATATTATAATTTACGTCCGTATATATAAACGCATTCCCCGGACACTTTTTGCGGCGCATGAGAGGAGAATGCGTTTTCTTTCATAAATTGTATTTTGCTTGACAAAATTGTGTAAAATGTGCATTACATATATAAAGAGAAGTATTACATTATATATATCCAGATCAGATATATAATAAGCAATGTACGACGTGCGCATTAAACTCGTTGACTCTTATATTATTCTTTGCGCGAAGGAAATAAAAAATATGCAATTACAAATGCGAATTATATCTTGAGCACTTAAAGTATCAAACATTACATATACAACGATTAAACGTTACATATATTCCGGCCAGGAATATTACATAGAAAAATACGCTTATTTAATTTACATTGCAAATGTAGCTAAGTACGAAATATTTTGTTTGCTTTCAGGTAAGACATTGAATTCACCACTTATCGAGCCCGATTAACCGGTCACGCATGAGCACGCTTGTAGGATGCAAGTTATGTAAGTAACAAATTGCTTTTCTATCTATCCGGAATATGAAATCTACGATACAGTTACGCGTTCGAATCAGAAAAATTCGTTTAACCATCTTTAATGTGGCTCGCCGCATTACAAAAGAGATTTAATTGCCAATCGCGGTTACTGGCGTGCTCATAAGCATAAATTGAATATCGATCAACGCGCGCGTCTTTTTAAATTCGGTATACTGGAAGAAAAAGATGAGGAGTGCTTCGTGCGTTCGTATATTAGTATTAGGTTTAAGACAGATCAGGGGGTCTTTGCCTACCGCGACTTCGGCGCATACCGGGTTTTTTTTCCGGAGAGTTAATCGCATAAATTACAATTATTACGACCATCATTCTCTTTCGGTCATGTTATGTAAATCGCCGTCGGCGCTGAAGCGCAATAAAAGATCTCGCGTAATGAAGGGACGATACAATGTCCGTTACTGGGAAGTTATTAGCCGGCTCCAAGTGATTGGAGCCTTACGAAAATATATAATCGTATAATTCGTTTGTACGAAACGCGTTGTTCTTCGTAGATACAAATGCGAATCGGGAGGAAGAGAGAAAGAGATGCATTCGCTTCGGATTAGATTCCATTCTGCGAGTCCCCTTTCTCATCGATGCATTGTACCGATATATGCGCGTGTGCGGAAGAGGAGAATGCGCTACCTGTATTTGTGATGCTAATATTTACGGTCCGATAGAATCGGCCCTCTCTCGCGCGACGTGGACGAAAACGAGTGGATAGTTCGGGAGAGACGAAAGAGAAGATGGACGGCGAAGAGAGACGGGAGAGAGTGCGTAGGGCCGGTGGACCAGCCTTCGATCTGTGTGCGCGTGCGTGTGCATGCCCATATATATTATATCTGTATGCGTGTGCGTGCCTTGTGCTTTTTTGCGGCTTCAATTTGAATTGAAAAAGACTGTGGATACAAGGACAATAGGTTGCACCAGCCGCCGCCGTCGCCAGATCCTCTCTCTCACTTCCTCGGTTACTTCTTCTACTCTCTTGTCGCTATCTCGCTTCTTGTTTCTCTCTCCCTATTCTCTCTCGGCTCGATGACGACGTCGGGATGAGGATTCGGACGGAAATGCACCTCGTCACGCTTTGCTTCTCGTGGACCAACATAGCCTGTATATCGTTCATCCTCGGAAGAGCATTCTCGCTTCCTCACTCTTAGCTCCTTAGATCCAACGCGCTCTACGTCCTCTTTAAATACACTTAAGCTAAGTATTATCATGTCACCGACAAAACAATCACCATCCCCCGTTTCGCGTTTCTTCCTTCTCTCTTTCGTATCCTCGTCATTTTCTTTCTTTGTTCCGGGGCACCTTTTCTCCTCCTGCTTCGGAAGGTTTACTCTTTCCCGTAACCGTACTCTCTCTATTTCGTCGGAGAGAACAAGGACAATCGAGAGGTATTCTCCTCTTGGCTCTCTCGAATGTGGAATCAGATATTACGTATGCACGGCCTAATAAACCGCGCTCGCTGTCCCCTCTCATTCTTTTTTCTCTTTCTCGTTGTTTTCTCTCTTGCGCCCTTTCGTTTCGCGATGCAATCTCTTCTTTCGGAAATTCAAAGTCGTTTCTCTCGATATTCGCGTTCAAAGAACATAATCTAACAACTCATTCGTTTGTAATTCCGTGCAGCAAATTATAAAATTATCTCACGCCAATCTCTTTTATTATCGAAAATAATTTACATATAATAATATGTAATATTATATTACATATTATAATACGATAAAAATATTCATGCGCTTTGAAGAATGCTCTATCGGCATTGTTCTTGTACATACAATATATATAACCCGAAACTCAGGAGCTGCTAAGTTCACTTTATACGACGCCGAGGCAAGAAACTTTATTTCCTAACGTCCCCGGCATCTCCGTAAATCTTTCCTCCTTTTTACCTCCGGATTTTTGCATCCTCCACTATTCGTCCGTCTTTCTAGCTATCAAGCAGCATTCAACGCGTAAGACACGCTTGGTCACGCAAAACGATCCGCGCGATGCCGCGACGGCGACCGTGAGTCCCCGCGCGATCGCGAAACGCGAGCGCGAAGGCGAGGAGGAGCGTGTGTGCACACATGAAGGCCGTGAGTAATAGTAATAGCTTTTAAATTGTCCCTCGCTTTAATGGCAAATAATATCCGTGCTGTTTCGCCGTCCCTTTTTTCTTTCTGCCGGGCAAGTCCCCCCACATCCTCAGCCCTCACTCCTCTCTCTTTTTGTCCGCACGTCCTCCCTTTTCCCCTCTTTGCTTTTCAGCCACCACACACCGACTTCGACTCGTCCTTCCGCAAGCGAGATTCTCCTGAACCTTTACGGACACCGTCGCGACACATCCAGGTACGCGACATCCGGAGTCACTTCTCGCCTCGTCTTCCTCCTACTCGTCGTACGCGCGGCACGAAAGTCGCAGTTTTTGCGGGCGGGATACATACGGCGGTGGCGCGACTTTTGTCCGATGGTGTCGGGCAAAAAGGGGCGTAATACGCGGCCTTCTGAACGCGCGCTCCTTGTATGTTATAAATAACCGTGGCTGCAAAAACGCGTGCGCGATACGAAATTGCGGTCTGCTAGAGTGTGGCTTAAAACCGCGGTCCGATTTACTAATAGCCGGGCCTGACTGATGCCCGGCCGTAATTTACGCCAGCTACACTGTCGATGACAAAGACAAGCCAGCATCGAGCTTCGCGCGTCGATCGTCCTGTATAATGAAGGGTTTCGCGCCTCGCGCGGGTAAGATGTAATCTTTTCGCAATATCGCGCGTAAATTATAATTTCTGTCCACTTGGACTTTTTCAGTTCAACTCTTTCTCTGAATTAATCGTTTTTTAATATTCTATCGCAATGTGATATCCCTTCACGCATTTTATCCTTGACGAAAGAGAGAGAGAGAGAGAGAGAGAGAGAGAGAGAGAGAAAGTATGTTGCCTTATATCTTTAATCTTTATGTTTAAAGAACCGCAAGGCAAATACGCGGATTTTTTTTACGACTTAAAGCGAAGAGAGAAGCGAGAGATGGGCAAACACCAACTAACCCTTAATCTAATAAATCCCAGTTGAATAATATTCTTTCGCACTTGTCGCGCAAAGGACCGAATCCTCTCATGCGAGCTGAGCATTAGGCATTAAGTCTTTTCACTGTTGCGACATTACGGCCGTATATTTCTTGCCGTAGATCTGCGCATCATCTCGCACGGATGCACCCGCATCGACGTGTAATGCGCGCGAATAGTTTCTTGCATGTCCATCTCACGATGGACTCTCGCGGCTGCCTCGCATCCGTGCGACGCTAGAGACCATAGCGAATCGTCGATCGAGTGATGCTGACAAAACGCGGCTTCTTTGAAACCGCGCTCGTACAACGAGTTTATGTGTGTGTTTCGAAAATAATCACAAAACTCCTTTCTCTAAAAATCTTTATTTAATTTCTCTGGTTATTTATTCTCTTTGTGAAATTTTTATAGCCGACAATTTACGCGTTACATAACACTTGAATTGATTTATATTTTCTTTCGAGTTGCTCTCAGAACTTTGTCGAGAAATACCAAATATGTCCTATTGTCTATATAAATTTAAATATCGCGTATAAATTCAGCAATTGCCATAACGAAGCCGGCTAAGCCCCGGTGTGAAGAAAAGGAGGGCGACGTTGAAAATCCCTATCTACACTTGGTCCCGCGCGCATAGAGATGAGAGAGGAGTAGGATACAGCTAACCCCGTAGGTGTTACGTAAAAGAGGGGTTCTTTTTTTTTCGGATGTACATATTCTCTCGGTTCTTTCGTCTTCGCGTCGGTACTCCTCCTTCGTCTGCCCTTCTTCCTTTCTGGGCAAGGCGCGTCATAACTCAGAGACATCACCATTCCATGATTACGAGTCATTAAGGGGCCGCGAACCGGTCGCTAAGAGCGTATCTTTTGTGCATACTCCCGCGAGCGTGCGCGCGTATGCGTGCGTGTATGTACACGTGGTGTAGCGCCCCGGATGTATCGCGCGAGAATGCGTGCATGCGTGCGTAGTTGAGTTTTAACGTGCCAACGTACGCACGCGCGTGGAACCGCTCGTGGCTTAACTTTCAGTACGGTCATTCAGGCCCGGGGCCCACGGCTTCACCGGGGCCCGGGCCATTTTTTAGCCTCGCTCGCTGCGGGAGTTCGCGTCTCCTTCTCTCTTTTCTTGTCGCTTTACTCCTCGCGTTTGAATTCTCCCCGTCGTTCTTTCCGAAACGCGCGCGTCCTTTTTTTCTTCTTTCTCTCCCATTTACAACGCGCAGGGAACGCGGAGGCGGTTTCCGCACCTGTCCAAGTTTTTATTAATAACACGCACGTACGTCCGCCGAATTGGGATCGGAAGCTCCATCGGATCCTTACTCTTTCTCGTTACGATGTGCTTGGCACGTCGTTTGGCTCTTCGCTTTCGCTTCTGTATCGCGTGACATCATTTAAATGCGCTTTGCCACGCAAAACCAGAATTTATTCTCGTAAGATTCTCGACAGGCCGCATTACTTCCATCATTTTACTATTTTTCCTTTTTTTAATCGAATATTATTAAAATTATTAATATATTTATATAAGTGTAACAATAATATAGCAATATCTTTTTTGTTGATAAAATCGAACACTAATGAATTGCATCACGCGCGATTTAATAATATTCACTGAAAACTGCAATATAAAGAAATAATTTAATATAAAAAAGTAAATATTACATTTAATTTGCTTTAATTAATTAAATTTTCTCAAAGGTCTATGGTAGGAAAAACTTCTCGTTCTTTCGCGCTTTATTTACGTATCTCTTACGTGTATCCCTTCCCTTTTCATCTTGTTCATCCTTCGTTTCCGCGTTCTTACGAATTGCGACAACGCGTTTAAAGTAGCGCGAATGACCTTAACAAACTCGTTATGTGTTTTATCATCATTAATGCGCGCTTCCTTGTCAAGCAAGCGTTCCGACTTTTGTCGCTTCGCGTGATTCATCTCGCGATATGGATAGACACGGTAGATTATAGTAGATTAATCGCGAGTAGATGTCATCATCCACCTAAACAAACTCGTTCTTAATCGCGTTTATCCATCGTATCTCTGCATTCGTCCGTCAGCTTCTTCGTTATCCTATTGCTGCCGGATAATTCGATTATTTCAGTTATCGCAAAAACGTTTTTGCCAAGACGATATACGCGATAGTATCACGACTTGTATTGGTAACCAGTTTAACGGTAATCGATTGATCGATAACCAGTTATCATTTTTCCTCGAGCTAATTATTGTGACAGTAATGACAGTTAATCCGGAGCTCTCGTTTGTTACGAAACACGCAGGCGCGATGATCAAGAAAGCTATACACGACTCTACATAAATCTACAAGAATGCCTTATCGTTTCATCTTTTGCTTAAATGATTTTTATAAGAAAAACATTTTTTTCTACAATTTTTTTGTCGAATATCGCTGCCTATGTCTCCGTTTCGCTCGTCTTCCTTCCACCTCCGGTAATCACCGATTACCACCCCACCCACATGGATCAGTAATGACTCCACCGCTTATGAATACGGATTACTCGAGCGAGGTCGGTACGATAAAGGATTATCGCGAGCAAGCGCCCTTTTGTGCTGGGAGCGAGCAGAGACCACAAAAACGACAGGGCCACTTTTCACCTTCACATGGTGGAAGAACCTCCATCTTTTCTTTCTTCTGCTTCTCCGACTACGCGTCGGTTTCTTTTTTTTCATTATATTCTTGATTTTCTCCCCCCTCCTACTTCTAACAATAAGACCGATGACTATACGAACTAATAAGAATCTACATGACATCTCGTTTTGAGTATTATTCTTTTTATATCATATTACATACTTTTCTCCAATCAATTCCACCTGCATATTACATATCCATTTATAATATATATCTTATCTATACACTTGTTGATCACGTTTCAAAATAGCTCAAGAACTTTTGTATATATTAACGCTTGATAAAATGAATACTCCTATGATGATTTCCTATTTTTTTTAGCTCTCAACTCTGATAAGTGCCGGTTATAAGCGCATTTCATAATGAGAAGAATTCTAGCTTTTATATCTAAGATTCGCGTTGCCGAAAAAATGCATTAAATATGATTTTCAAATATAATCATTATCAAATGCTTTCGCGACACAACCTAGGGCGATCGTAAGCGTCTTCGCTTTGGAACGAGTGGAACGAAAGTTCGTGCCTGCAAATGAAATTGTCCTAGCCTTGCGGTAGTTCGACACTGTCGAGTGAATCGCTACGACCGGTTCATCGACTTTCATGAGTCTACAGTACCGTGACTTTCGTGTAGCGGACATTTTTTTCACTCTGCCGAGCAAACGCGCGGCTCGAAAATGAACGAAGAAATCGCGAAAGTGGACCGTGAACTGCTTATTACATTCCTGCACAAATGGAACTTAGCTTTTTCTTCGTCGTCGAAAAAAAGAGATTAATCGACCCATATTAAGCTAACCCTTCCACCATCGCCAAATAAAGTCGCATTTATTTTGTTGTTATTCGAGCATTCTATATGTATGATTTCTGGTCTATGGTCTCTGATTTGGTGTATTTTTTATGCGGTTTCTCTCGTTTCATGACTCGCATTCTTCCTTCGATCGTGTTTGACAACACGATTTCTGATAATAAAAGTCTGCCTGCAATTGTTATTGCATTACGATTTATTAAGAATGATTAAATCTCGAAATGATGAGACGCGATAAAAACTTTTTAATAACTTTTCGTCTTTAATTTGTTTTGCTATACACAAAACTGCATAACGACTTTTGTTTTCGCACATCGAGATAATAAGAATTTAAATTATTTCGAGATCATCTTCACAGGTTTCATTCTTGCGTTATATTGAAAAAATTTAGATGGTGAAGCGTGTTACGTTACGAGATTGTATCACTTCCATTATCCACTTAAGTCCATTTACATTGCGTAATACGCAGGTCGGATTTAAAACCGGCCGAAAGTAAAAACGAGGATTAAGATGCCTAGGGACGAGTGTTGATCAGAAAGTGACTTCTTTGCGGCACGAGGTGGCATATTTGTCCCTAGTCTGTTTTGACAGAATGAATCGAGTGAAAACGAGATGCGGGTGAGGATCCAATCCGATTAGGAGATGTTGTTTATCGGGGATTAGGTAGAATGTGTCGGTTTCCGCATAATGATCGTGTTACAGTATCGATGACGAGCGATCGGCGTTTCGAATGTCGTCACGTTTGCTTATACGCGATCTATTCTATTAAAGCGAAAGCCGATATTGAGAAGAGATGCTTATAGAGTTAATAATATAAGTACCGCGCGAGCTAGAAGATATCGTTCTCCAATAGAAAGAGGAGGAAATAGCTTGAAGAGAGAACAAGAGCACGACGGCCGAGTATCCCCGATGAATTATCCTCGGCAAATTAACGTAAACACAAACACTATAGAGCCACGTCTCGCCGACAATGAAACCGGTAGAGAAGGCAAGAAAAGCACTCTCTCTCGACTGAACTAACAAAACGGTTCTGTTTGCACTTGCGCGTCGAGCAGGGCAAAGCTCGCCGCTCGAAGTTTCTTCAATGAACTGACATCAATGACTATCAATGTGCCGCTAAGAGCACGAGCAACATCGTATGAACGTAAAGAGATAATTATATCACATTTAATCATGTAATTCACGTTGAAGATGACGGTTGCTCATATTAGCTGCATGAAATTAATATTATATGTATATCTTTAACGTGTATTTTTCATACAAGTAAAAGTTAAGCTTTGTAAAAGTTGTAACATTAACAAGTAATTATATAAATTATTTATTACCTCCTACATTTTTATGTAATTATCATTTTTTAATTGAAGGAGTTCAAGAGTTTAGAAATACTTATTTTTACTTTCTGCAAAAAATAAATTTTGTGTAGTGTAATATAATTATCTAAATCATGTTAACTAATTTTTTTTTTAAGTGATATATTGGCTTTTATTTAAAGTGACACGCTTTGTGTTTTTCTTCAAACGATAATATTGCGAAAATTTTGATCTTATTTTGATCTTATTTTATAGACATCTCATTTATTATTCATGCAATACTGAATTTCGCATGCAGTAGCTTCTTACATCATCTCGTTCATTGTCGACGATAGATATTTTCGCGGGAATTGTCGTTGTATTATGCAATTAAACAGTTCCGCATTATCCGCTACTTAACTCGGACGTCATAAGGGACATCTTTTCTTGTTGTTTACGGCCAATTCACCGTTCTTTGCGGTGTGTTGTTCTCCCTCTCTCTCTTTCGCCTCTCCATTCTATCGACTTTCTCTCTTCCTCTCTTCATTTCTTCTTCATTCAAAGTCTTTTCCTCTCTTTCTCCTCCATACTCTTTTTTTTTTTCACTCTGACCCGACGGTAGCCTACCTTTCGAGAGCCGTAAAGCTAACTTTAATTACCAATTAGACGTAGCGCGGAGGCACGCTTTCGCCCGGTAAAATCGATTAGCGGCATGGGACACGACGACGAAGCGAACTGCAGCACAGCATCGTCACCATCGCATACGGTAATACACAGCGATACACTTATGCAAATCGAGTGCACCGCGGAAATCACGTACGAGGAGCATACGTCCTGATAATCTCGGCTGCCCGATTTCGCTCGTCAATTAGGACGCTGCATTTAACCGCGATCTCCATCTCACAATCGCGCGTTTGCGCGATACTTTCGATTCCGCATCGCGATCCCGGCCCCATGGCGCACAGCCCTTGAGATCTCGAATCTCGTTGCGATATCGCCTCTCTTTATACACGTGCTCGGCCTCCCTTTTCCGAAGCGGCCCCTGCAGTCGCTCGGTGATCGTGCTCGCCGAAAGCTCGCAATTGTGCTTTTGATGGTAGGATCGGGCACGGCGACCGATGGTTACGTTGATTACCCGACTCACGAAATATTCGGAACCTCAGAGTAGAGGCCTCAGGCACACGATTTTGATTTTGAGATTTCTTATCTAAAGGGCTACCGGAATTAGAGACCGCGACAACGTTTCGGAAAGCAGTTTATTATATTACGTATTTTATTATTTTTTCAGGACATTTAATAAAACTTGCGACAAAAAATATAAAAAGTAATATTTACACGCCATAAATATTTTTGTAAGTCGTTGAACATATAGTTAAGAAATGTAGAAAGGAACGGGAAACATTTCGGAGACAACGCATATGTTATTCGCGTCGCGCGAAAAAATATATAAGGGTCCCCCCCGAGTTTTGCCGGGCGATTCTCGAATTCGACGGTTTCTCGCAGCGCAGCGAAAGAAAGAGGAAGCCTAAGCGTGCGATGCGTGTTGGCTCCGCGGCTTCGTGCATCGCGACGGTGTACGGCCCATGTCGATGCTCGACGGCAACACAGGAACTCCGGGGCCGCGGGTATCAATTTATGCGGTGCAACATTGTCGGAACGCGCGCCGGGTCCTCATCCCGGTGTCGGAGGGAGGTACCCGAGGATAGGAGCGCCGGGAGAAACTCTGTAGCCGAGAGGAGAGTGCCTTGTAAGACCGTGTTGGAGGTCAACGATAATTCAGGCAGGCGAATACCAGACCGGTTAACTTTCGAGCCGAAAGAACCGCGCTTAAAATTATACGTCCGATTCGAACGCGCGGTTCCCTCGATCCCGCTCGTCGTCTTATTCGTTTCGACCCTTCTTTCTCGCTCTCTTCTTCAGCGTCTTTCTCTTCACCATTTCTTCTTCATCTGCCTGATAGTTTCGGCTCTCTCTCTCGCCGTCTTCGATAAAAATGTCATTCGCCGCGTAGGATCGATGACCCGTTTGGAATGATGGATTCTAAATTATTGTGAGATGCGTTTTGATCAATCTCCGAGTGTAAGAGAAAAAGTACTGTGTGAAAAGAAAAAAACTATCAGAATGAAAGTCCCATCATGGAACGCATAGTCGTCTTCCTTAAGAATGTTCGGGCTCTGACGCATCCAATCGATTGATCATTCAGTTATTTGATCAGATGCTTCTCGATCGTCAAATCCATTTGCATGTCTAAATTATGTTTTATTATCGTTTTACGCGTAAGAGCAATAATATTCGATAGTTTTTATCGGACAATAATTCAGTTTCACGGAGAAAAGAGACAGATATTTTGACCAACACGATTCGTTTTTGATCTCACAACTTCAGAAGGGTCGGGCAGCAGTTCTCTATCGGCGGTAGAGAAGAAACGATGATACGGATCGCGACAGAAGCACTTTGAAAGTGGGAGGTGGTGATATATGTGCGCGCGAACGTGTATATATATATGTTTCGTTCTTCGAGACTCAATTTGTCAACGAAGATGCGTGGTTTTGTTCCATGGACCGGATTCCATTTCGATGTACGTACGACCGAGCAAAACACAATCCGACCGAAGACCGAACGTCCGTCTCGGCACGCTCGCTCGATTATCGAGCTCAAAGTCCACGAGCTGGGTTTGTCTTCTTCCTCGCTTCGCATTTGAGCTTCGCACATCTTCATCTCTTTCTTGTTATCTGTTTTCTATCACCTCTTCATTGACTCCTCTTACCGGTATCGAAATGGTTCGCGACTTTGTTGTGATTCGAAAAAAAATTATAACATAATTGAAAATGATTTAATTAAAAAAATTATTTATATTTGTTTTAAAGAGAGATATATAAAAATATATAGTATACATATATATTATATATAATATTATATAAAATGCATAAATATAAAAAATTATTTAGATATAGAAAATAATCTAAATATATGATTAAATCTCTTTCTTTAATGAATGTATAAACTCGTTTATAAATTAATCACTTGCTTAGAGATTCATCGAAATTGGCTTTCTCATTTTTATTCAGCTTATATGTATATACTAGACTAGAGAGATGATATCGGGAAGTGCAATTAAATCCCATATACAAAACGAATATAACGGAATATTAGTCGCGATAAACGCGTAGATAAGTGGTCGCCGGTCTTGAATTTAAACGATGACGACGACCTCGAAAAGACGATGACGTCGTACGAGATTCGCAACTAAGAGCGGTGGTAGCGTACGGGCAGGGCGGGGAAAAGAGAACCAGCCTCTTTGGACGATTAAACAACTTAGGGACCGCGGACGAGCAAAGGCGCCGCTTCGTCGGTCGACAGTGGAATGATTAAATAAATTAGTTGCTCGACAAAGAAGGGCAGAAGCGGGATGACTGGATGGGATCCGTACTGGAGGGTAATCCCCGTTGAATTCCTCCTAATTATGCACGCTTTACCACCGCGGCTACCAAACTGAGGGCAGAGAGAAAGAGAGAGAAAGATAGAAGCGACCGGAGAAGCGAGAGAGAAAAGTGGAGAGAGGTCAGCGAGCTGTAGGGATAGGGGAGAAAAGGGTGCTAAGAAGGAGGAAGAACGGCCAAGATAGAAAGTTTTACATGAGAGAGAGGGTACGCGTCACTCGTCTCTCTTCATTCTTTTCTTCAACCTCGTTCACCTTCCTGGAGCGCGCATCCCCGACTACCACGAGACGCTGCAGTTCTACCGTCGGTCGTTTTACTTACAAATTCAATAAGCATATATCATATTTAATGCACGCCCTGAGCCGAGAATGTTTCGACCGCCCTGGACCACCTTCTTCTTCTTCTATCCGGTCTTCTGCTTCTTCGGCGTTCCTCGCCCACCCCGCGCGCTTTTTCAGTAAACACTTTGCACAACCGTCGTTCACTTCCTTCTTCTTAGCTCTGCAAAGTACTTGTAGCAACACCGCGTTCCGGAAGTCCCGGAGGCTGCTCTATACACGTGATTGTCTCTAGCTAATTTGATTATCGTCATAACAATTATGTCTCTCTCCTTTCTCTTTCTTTCTCTTCCGTTTTCTCTCTGCGCAATAAATAGAACACGATGTAATTGCATCGAAGAATAGTGCGATATATAATTATATGTCTGCCAATCAAGACTCGTGAAATGTAAATGGCAAAACCTATAAAATTAGAATGCAACTACACAGTTTACACTTAAATTTGTCGTGACAGAGAGTACACGTGTAATTCGAGAATTCGATCAAGACGTATGGCGATACATCTTTTTTTTCATTGGTCGAAATGATCACGACGGAATCCTTGTTCGTATATATTTGGGTGCGGCGTGGTGCCGGAAAATCGATTCGACGAAGGAAAGACGCCTGCAAACAAGCCGACACACAACGAGACCTTTATATAGTCGAGGTTTTACGATTGAATGGCCCGTTAATAGACCTCACACGTTGGTACGCGAAGGCGCTAGGCAGCCGTTAACCAAGTTACGGCAGTGTGACGTAATCCTAGCATCTGACGACGAGCGATTCATACATTATTATCAAGATTCGAGGTAAATTCAATTGTCTCACATTCCGCGATAATTTATCGCGTATAAATGTCTCGAGTTATTATTACTCTGCGCGACGCGATAATTTGCGTTATTACTTCTTCACTTGAGAAAAAACGAGATAATTATTCATTGCATATAAATTATATATATGTATGTGCGTGTGTCATGCGATAAGAAGGTAATGATTATGAATTATGAAGAGTTGATATAATTGATGTACTTTGACTAGCATTATCACAGACTTACATTGTTCAATGAAACATGTTTGTATTTTAATCAAAAACAATCTTAACTATAAAATTTTCATAGCGCATATGCGTATAAATAATTTTTTCTTTATTTAAGGAAAGAAATGAATCGTTCGTATCTGGATTTATGTCTCGCGACAATCTTTCTCGTTTCTGTCAGTTCTCGATGTCTGTGGCTTTCTATATTACGGGAACTTCTGTAAAGTACAACTGGTTCCGTTACTCATCCGATTACAATTCATGCCAATGCAACTACATCTCTCTTTAAAAGAAATCCCTCGGAATTCGATCCTATATTTATAGAGATAAAATGCACAAGCGACAATCCCACGAGAGTTGTAATAAACAAGATAAATTGTATTCTATCTCTCGCTCGACAAAACTCGGAAGAACTATGCGAGATATGTTTACGATCCCCCTCGGAATTAATTAGTAGCCGCTGCCATTACCGTGAACGCTCAGTTATTTTAAGTTCAATTAAGCTCGATAATAAATCTACATCCGATATCTCACGACGAGGCGAGGCCTCGAAGTTGAATCAAAGTCTGACGCCTTTACGGAATCGTCTCTTAAAGTTAATCGCGTAGATTTACGGCTGCGACGATCGCGACGATCGTTTGATTGAAGCCGATGTCACTGATGGTGGCGTAAGTTAGGATTAAGATATAAGCGGCGCAACTTGGTACATCTCTCCTTAAATTATGCGGCACGAAAATTACACCCGTATACGCTCACACGTCGCAACACTTAACCAATTACCTTTCAAATTTGTCTATCGCGCTATCGCAGTTTGCATCAATGTATCTAATTCACGTTTTTCGATCTCCACGAAACCATCTTGCGCAACTTCTCATTTCACGTTTCAGATGCATCACTCTCTTTCGAGATCGTATAATGCTCGCGCAAAATATATCATTGTTGTTCGCACGTATGATCGTTCGAGTCCGACTACAACAACGTATCGTTATATACGCACGTAATGCTCGTAACGCGTGTGTTAAGCGATTACGTCGAAGGTTGAAATCGCGAGATAATCCTCGAGAAGGTGGATCGGGAAGAGGGAAAGGATTATAGCTCCGGGCAGCTCGAACCTCGGTGTACTGTTCAGTGATCCGTTAGTATCCTCCGATAGCCCTTCCTCCTTTCCTTTCGGTTTCAACGGACACCTCTGCACACGAGACATACGCGCGACCGCGGTTTCGCGCACGTGTACCTATATATGTAGTACGCGTGCATGTACCCCGCGTTATACAAGCGTGCACGCACGCACACGCACTATATACTCGGATCGTAATGCGTTACCCACCGGCGGTCGGATGTTCGATGGAGAACGAGATAGCGGCACGTCGTACGGTGGGAGGCCACGTATCAGGACATATCTACTAATTAATTTATACAGGCTCTCGTCCGCGGACCGCACTAATAGAAAGGAGAGGACGAGAGGAGAAGAAGAGCGAACGTATATATAGAGGGACAGGTCGGTATTGCACCGTCAAAGAGCGCATTATACACGTCGTTCTTTCGCGGGGCAGCGAAACGGCCGAGTGTAACGAGGCGTGAAATTAATTTGGTTTAGGGATAAATTACGCGTTATCGCAGGTTGAGAGAGAGAGAGAGAGAGAGCGAGTTTGCGCGGCCTTCGGTAATGATAGAGAGAGCGATTCCTTTTGTTGGCTCGAAAAACTTCACAACCCGCGTTTGGAAGTTTGCACATAAGTGCAAGGTACATAATCTTCCGGTCGTTCGTATATAAAATAGATTATTACAGTTTGTAGATTATTAATCTATATATTGTCTTAACTACATAACATCGAATTATAAAAATTTATATATTCAGAGACACCTGACGCGGTATATTAGAGATTTTCGAGATAAGAAATGCCGACAGAAAGAATTACAGACAGAAATACCACCTTCACGCTAGGCAAAGCGACGAAATGAGCGTTAATATTATTTATATCGATAATTGAGTGCACAGTCACGGACGTTGTCGTGTATATACGTGCGCGAGTATGGAACACGAATACACGCGTGTGTCGCGGCGGCCCTGCACCGCGGGAGGCCATAAAATATCTTTAATGCCTTTCCGATTCAAATTCGGTTCGTAATGGTCGTAATAGTCATCCGTACCGGTGACGAGCGAGTCGAATCGGTCTTTGCACCTGTATCACGATGATTCGTTGAGCGAGCGTGGGTGCACGAAAAAAAAAAAGCGGCGTGTATATAACCATACGAAAGAAAGAGAAATGATCTTTGCGGTCATGTGGTACGAAGTGCATCGGGCCGGATTAGGATAAGATCAGCTTAAAGATTGCTGCGTTTACAGCCAATAAAGTCGGCTTCATGTTGGTCGTTAACATGTCAGTCCCAGTTTTTCATTGACGCAATCTTTTTAAACGTCTTGCTCTCATCGATCCTCTTCCATCGCATCGATCTCTCTTATCTTTGTTCCTCGCATTTCCATTTCTGTTTACCCGCACACTCGTACCACTATTTTTAGTAGCGCGATTTCCATCTGAAAAGAAGAAGCAAGACTGCGAGCAAATAACGCGAACGCGAGAAGAAACGCGAAATTACGAAAGAGAGAGATATGGAGAAGCACCGATGTCAATCTACTTATATCGCGATGATGGATGGTACAGTTGCACGCAAACTACTACCTTAATTAAGCCATTATGCACAATCGGAGAATCGTTACGGGTCGTTACGATGTGGCAAGTCCGTATCGTCGTTAGAAATCGTAGAGAGAGGCGTTGTATCGATTCCGTTAGACGAGGGAGAGTGGTCGGTACTTCATACGAAAGAATCGGAGATGCGCACGTGAGAGAAACGCAATCTCGAGCCTACTATATAGTCGCGATCCTCTCTTCCGGAGCGCCTTTCTCTCTCTCTCTCTCTCTCTCTCTCTATCTCACGATCCCTCGATCTTCATCGATCTGCTTTCGCGGTCGGATCGATAGCGCTACGGCTACATCCTGGCGTAAACTGCAACCCAGCGCCAATTCAATCGCTGGAAATCGCCGATTATTGCGGATGATCCGCCGATCTACGATCTGACCTTCTACGTGTCGGCAATTCCGGATCTCTCGCGCGAGATGCGCGGCTGAAAAATTTTGGTCGCAGCTGTATCTCACGGGGAAGGACAGCGCGAAATGATTTTGCGACCGTGTCCCGTTAGGATTACGATAATAATATTCTTCGCGGGAACGAAATATCGCCGCGATAGATATTTTCGCTTGGCGCTTGCTTAATCCCGTCGGATTTTTCTCTCGCCGTAAGAAACTCGGTAAGACGAATAATTAGCCAGGCGAAGAGAGAGCACGGCAAAAAAAGTATCCCTTTCTTTCCGTCTCGTTTCCACTCCCGCGGCCTCGTCGAAGCAGCGGACGAGGACAGGTTTAAACGATCGTCATAAACGATAAAGTCGCTAAATTATGGACGGGTGCTCCGAGGCTATCGGTCCCGCTCGCAAAATTGTGTTTGCCGCGCAAATCTGCCGCCGTAATAATATCGCCCCATCGCGTGAATCCCGATCTATGACGCGCAGTTCGGATCGATCGGTTATAAGAATCGGAGGATGGTATTATACTCTCTCTCCCATATCCGATATGCGCGAATAATATCGTAATTGGCGAAGGAAGGAAAACGAGAGAGAGAGAGAGAGCTTTCATCTCGAAAATACGGCGAGGACAAGTTTAAATGATCTCGGCGAGCGATAAAATTATTAAATTATGGACAAAGTCTCGGGAGACGCGCGAATATATAGTCGCGCGCGTGCATGCATTGAAGCGTGGCTATGTGTGCCCGTGGTATTACTGGGTGCATAACGATACAACGTCGAGAGCTAATGCAAACATTTCTCCCGCCGCGGAGACGGGCAAACCCCTTTCACTTGGCGCGCCGATCTTTGCACGCGAATGCTTTCTCGTTTCCTTTCCGTGTCATATTGCCCCGTACATCTATATTTGATTCACTGCCACGTGTACATTTATATTAACATACATCTTACATATTTCTATACATTTTTTAAACGAATCTAAAAAATTTAAGTAGACACAAAAGACGCGTTTTTAAAGGCTTTTTCTCTTGTAATTTTTATCCGTACTTTGAAAATTGATATACGAGCAAAGCAAGAAAAGTATAGAGAAAGAGAAAACGTACGTGGGTGGGCATGCGAGAGCTCGGGTCGGTATGCCGTTTTGACGTTTCGACTTTACAATCCACCTCGGCTGAGACAGGACAACCCGCGAAATTAAGGATGTAGATTGCTATCGCCGTTCTCGGACGCGAGCGCGCACGTACAAGAGGGGCCCCGGCCCTCGTGAATCCCGCGACGTTCCCTCGTATCCCGAATCCTGCGCGAGTCCGTGAGAGAGCCCCGAAAACGAGATTTCGGGGCGGATCGAGTCGGCCGATAAGCTTGGCTGTCAATTTGAATTTGAGATTATTATCATTAAATACATTCTGCTGTGTGAGGGGGAGACCGGCTGATCGTTCTAGTCGACGATTTCGAAGAGTGTTAATGTACACTTTAACGTTCCACCCTTGAGGTTTACAATCTCGACATGTTTTAATATCGTGAATCACTTTGTTTGCGCGCTCTTTTGCTCGGTCGATTGGGTAAAGAACGAAATAATACGTCAGAGTAGCCTTGTACCGGATACCTACTATCTGTACGAACAATCTCCCGAGTGATCTGTGATAAGCAAAAAAGGAGTAATTGTAAAAATTCATCAGAGCGCGAATATTTATATAATCGATGAAAATAAATTTCGCCCTGACATAACGTAGAATTAAATGTGTCATCAGTCGAGCCCCCTTTAATTCGCGAGGACTCCTCGCGGAGAAGCATCGCGACGTTTTTATTTTCGCATTTAGTTGGCACAATAATTATGGAGCGATAAATATTAAACGTTTAATATATTTTAATGTTCGCAAGCGCGTTGGATGTTAATCTGAAATAAATTTTCACCACTCATATCCTCTTGATCGCCGTCGCGTTGAAATCGAGCTCACAGTGTGTGTGGACACAATTCCCTTTATTGCATTCCCATGACTGCGGGGCCGCCGACGGAGCACATTGCCTGGGCAATCTGGAAATTGCGATTCTTCGGGGTCGACCGGTCTCCTCGGTGGTGGTAGCAGAGCCGAGGCTCGGCTAACGCGACTTACGATCACTAAATTCCAATTAACCGTACGGGCTGTGGCGTAACCGCCGGTGGATTCTAACTCATCTTAGGCGCGTCCGCCTTCGTCGTAACCGCGCTTCCTCCTTCGTATTTAATCATACCGCCATACCGCGCGCCATGGAAGCAGGAAGGGTCGAACGCGTATTCTTCGTGTGTACCTTCCGCGCGTGTTCTTCCCCTCTTCGCGAGGTTAAACCTCGAAGCGGAGATAACGCGTCCCGGTCGCTTGGATTATCTCTCTCTCGGCCGGATGAGAGCTAACTGTAACGTCAGAACCGGCGCGTTAGATCTTCGCTACGCTTTATACAGCGGCGTCATTGCACTCGCGCGAGGAAGCCGCGCACGGCTGATGACCAGAGTTCCCATCAGAGATCTCAAACAACGAGTTCGCTCGCTAGGCGCAAATATTCAAACATGACTATGTTCAACAGATTAATATAGTATTATAGATAAAACGCGTGCGGTGGACAAATATCTATTTACAGTTGCGTAATAAAGTTTGTAGCAGGCACTCTAGGCACGAGCGTGTTCTTATTAAAACGGCATGCAGACACGTAGTGACTTGGTCGAAAAAGGAAATTCCAGGCGGAACGAAGGATCGCTTTAGCGTTTGCTCGTGCACAAACACAATTATGCGGCTTTAATTAATGCCCCCAAAGCGTACGGGCGCAAACGCAATTTCTCGAAGAATTTACAACGCGTTTGCGGAATATCCCGCGGCTTCCCCTCTTCTTTTCTTTTTCTCTCTCTCTCTCTCTCTCTCCCTTTCGGCGAGAGAAAGAGCCGAAGGGATAGAGCGCACTATGCGGCCTTAGTGTTATATCGAGCCCCGCTACGCGCGCGAGGCGGACCCCATCAGAGCGGCTTAGGTTAGTTTCGAAGTCTCATCTTACTCTCACGTGGGGCGGCGTAATGAACCAACATGACTTGCGGTTTGCGGGCCCGTGTTCTTGCCTTATTGAAACCAGTGTCGCTCATCCGCTCATTCCGCGACGGATCCCGGCTCTATCCTAGCGGCCCAGGTGACTATTAGTAATTATGTTCGGCGATCTCTCACGTATCTTATGGTACAGGTGTAAGCAATTAACCAATCACATTTTCTCCTTCTACACAGTACGATTTAGTAGCAATAATCCCGATATATTTCTGTAACACTTCCATTTTAGGCTGATCTTTGACAATTGTAATCTTTTGCCTCCCTCGCCTTCCGGTTTTAAATATATAAATTATGTATCTATATATTTTTTTTACAAATTTCCCTCTTCCACGCTCAACCGTAAATTGCTCCCATATCCCAGGCATTCGTCTCGCCCTTCATATCCTTGAGAGCACCGTCATATACTTATCGATGCTATTATGCCGTTACGTAATGCGCATTCCACAAAATATCCCGATGCCACGATGGCTGAGATCTCGCGCGACTTTCGGCGAACTGGTTCTATACTCTTTATGAACGCATTCGCAAAGGCAAGGGTTGGTCGGGAACGTGAAATACGCGTGGCGTAAATTTCGACGCGGGTCGCTTTGCCGAATTTTCTCCGCGCGCTTTAAATCGCACTCGACGCGCGCGCGATGATGTATCGCGAGATCGAGGACCCGCTGCACTCTCGCATAGCGAGAACTCCGGGGTTCAGAGGCCTGAGAACCCGAAGACACACTCGCGTTTGCCATTTACGTGATGCGAGAAAATTGCACGTCTCGCAGATTATCGAGTACCGTGTTTCTCGACGAGATATAAGATTATTCGACCTTCCTTCGGACGGTAGGACGCTTATGATCGCGACTCCGCTTAATTGGAACGTACGGCCGGCCGGTTGTTTTGCGGCAATTTATATGGTTTGTATTTCTCGCATTTTTGCGGATAATTGCGCGAAAGGCGCGTTCTTTCGCGGCGCGGCCAAAGACAATGGGGCAAGAAATGACAAAATTCCAGGACGCTCGCGCGACATCGCGTCGCGGCCGTTCCACCGGTTCTGAATTCCAGGGTGTCCTTGAGCCCGTACGCGGTGGAACGTCGCCCGACGAGAGGCCTCGTCTTCGATCTCCTTCGACGGTCGATCACGATCCCGCGACTCGTTACGGATGATATCTTCCTCGATGCTGCATTACGAAAGACGTTGCATTCCCGCTCGCGTTTTGTCTAAACGATGGTCTCGCGATGACCGGAATCCCCTACTATACGTCAATCTCGAATTGTTAAGTTCTGTTAAATTTTTGCACTACTCGATATACTTGCATGTTAGGCCACAATGAATGCAAGTATGCTATGCGTATCTACAATATACCAGCAATACGAAATATTACAAGAAATGCGTGATAGATATGGCTATTAAATCAATTAACATTACTTACAGGTTACACATTACCGTTGGAATCCAATAATAAATTGATAAAAATGCTAAATATTTCACACGTGTGAGATTGTACCATGATATGCAACATTAATTAATACTTTTCAATTAAGGCCGTACAAATCGCGATGCTATTGCAAGATACTATGGATTAATGTTAGGCATTTAAGGGCATAAACGATTCTAAATATATATATATACGAGATATGTGTTACTCAACTTTCATGTCAATAGAAGAATAATAAGCGTGACACGTGCCACCGACTTGCCTTTTCTGAATCGTGAGACTGTTAGCAGCTCGATATACCAAACAAGGTATACATGTGTTTTTATATGTCACGCCATATCTTTACAGATTCGTTCATCAATGTAGCTTTAAATCGAATTTACTCATTTTCACTTTTTTACAGCCACCTGCAACGTTAATTTATTACGAAAATCTCATATCGCGTTTCTTAGAGGAAAATAAATTGTTAAGACTGTTTCTCTTCCGCGATTTTTTTTTCTTTATTCATTTAATAAAAGTGATTTAAAAAATTGATGAATGTTAATAAAGCATTCCTTGTAGGCTCGTAAAAACAGAAAAGTTATAGTAAAACGATCTACATAATCATGTCACAATCATGATTATACACTGCCGTTGTCGCGATCGTCTTTCGTTGTTCGCGATCGATGCTGAATTATTAGTTGAACGAACAGGAAATTATCTGTCACGCCAGATAACGTACTTTATAATCGTCATTAATATTGGAATCGGACGTTATCCAACAACGCGAATTTTCGAAGTACACGAAAGCTGGCCCTTGAGTTAAATTTTTCTCAATTTCGCAGTTTCTTCTCTCGTCTCGTAGATTTTTTCGTCTCGGTTATGGGAGACAGTTCCGCTCTTGGTATCTGTTCAAGTGTCGAGAAACATCTGTCGAAGTCGCGGCGTTATCGCGCCTACGTGGAAAACCGGTTGGCATGTATATACCAATTTGGAGAATTTTCTCTCGGAACGTCTTCCAGAGAGAAGGTCGGGAGAGTTGTCGAAACTCGCGGCGAAATAATGTTATTATAAACGAGATTGCGTAGACAGGCGCGCAGTGTGGTACACGCGATAGCGCCCTTTTATTAAAACGTGCGAGCCTCCGAGTCTTAATTGCGGCTAATATAGATAGAATGACTCGAGTGTGCGGAGAGAGAGAGAGAAAGAGCGCAGAGCCTCTCGAGATGGACATCGTCCTCGAGTTACGATATGCGTTGATTGAACGGAAATATTTTAATTCGGGGTTAATTAGTCCGTGGAGATGGCGACTCGAAGGATTCGACGGTATAAACGTCCGCTCGAATTTTTGCATAATTGCCGACGCGTCGCGATTATGATCGCGTATGCTTATTTATCGCGAGGGATATCAGGTGGAAGCGTCGCGTCGTTTAACAGCGCGCGTGCGCCGGCTCATTAACGATTTCTTCTCGGAAGGAGCGCTGCGCAATGCGCTGCGGGCTGTATTCGCGCGAGAGACCTGTCGGTGCCGTCAGTTCTTTGGGTTCCACCTTGCAGAACGTGGCCGACCGTCTTGTGCAACACGCGTTGATTAATCCTCCTGTTATTATATGTACGTATATGCCCCGCGATTTCCTCCTGAAATTTGAACCTAAGCTCGGGCATTGTGGACTGGAAAAAGCGTCAGATAATGAATTTTAATTAAGTCTTAAGGCACGCATTATTCGTGCATTAGTGTGCGCGCATATATACGCGTCCACCCTTGAAAGAAATACTCCCGTCCAACACCTGTTGCCGGGAGGTTCCACGATTGTGATTATGTCAGAGGTTACATGGATCCTTACAACTTCGAGAGATTGCGCTATAAATCATTATTACTCGTTATTCGATATAATTACATCTCTTTAAGTTCCCTAGGATCGCTCAGGGGAAATACATTTCTAAAATCTTCATTTCATTTTGCTTTCGACTACCTTCCTTGATTCATAAATTATACAAATAAATAAATCATGTATTGCGTGGGAACAGATCTATTTTGCTTTACGATGTTAAATGTTTGAAATGTCTATTACGTAGTTATATATATATATATATATATATATATATATATATATATATATATATACATATATCTAAGACATCGATTATAAAACAGGAGTGTAAGTTAAACGTCACTCGTTTCGTTACGCTTCTCAACGAATGAGCGACAAACTTTGGCGTCGAAATTCGCGCTCCTCGGAATAAAATTGACTCTTACCGCTTATGCAACACTTTCAAGTGGCTCGCGCGAAGCGCATCTCGCCTGGGACTCGTTTTCGCACGCGCACATATTCTCGCCTCGAGCGAAAGACCGACCGCGTGTGCGCCATGTCGGCAGGTATGCGTCTCGTAAGGCATCTCCGTAAGGTCGTTTTACGGAGGAAGGAAGAAGGAGGCGCTCTCTCCCGTCGAGCATCTGTCGCCAAAAGGATCGGCCACCAACACCACCCGTATCGGCGATCCTTCCTTCGTCTCCCGAGGATCTTTGGTCTCCGTCGGTCCTTCGATTTTAGGACCCGGAGTATACCTTATCTCGCGATACGGTCGTCCCGTATGACATGATGGATCGATGCATTAGTGCGCTGATTAGGTCCTCTTTCGCGAACCCATTCGATTTCTTCTGTCACGTCCTCTCTTCTTTTTTTTCTTCCGCTGTTCTCTCTCTTTCTCTCTCTCTCGAAATGCTCTTTATATTTTAAAACGATCGATTCTTCCGGTTTCTCACATCCTCGATTTTCTTCGTTTATTTTCGCTTCTTCTTAAGTATTTTGTGACCTTTATATAGATAATTTTAGAAATCGCAAAAAAATACAATACCCGCGCATTATTATTTTATTCGATTCAGGCGTGTGCTAATTATTCAAGGTTGTCATCGATCTTTCCATCGGGTGGGCCGATAAGCGTGAAACATTCCGCCCGTGCAACCGTTACGCGACCGATTTGCATCGCGTCGGATTTAATTGGCTCGGATCAACTCTTTCGGCATGGAAGGTTAATTATTTATATATAATTGAAGGTATGTAGCGCGGTGGTAGATCGCACCGATTGTGTATTTCGTCATCAATAAAGTTTTGCGAAGGTATAAAACCTCGCGGTATCGCCTCTCATCTGCGAAAACATCCCGAGAGACACTCTGGGTTCCTCTTTTTTCTCTCCTTCTCTCTTCTTGTGTCCACACACGCACTTTCTCTCTCTTTTTCTCTTCCATTGTCTCTCTCGTACCTTTTCTCACTACAGACGAGCTTCGTCCAAAATCAGACCGTGCGTATAAGCGCGTGCACACGATTGTACGTTCTGGTAAAAGCGACCTACAGTCGCATTAATATCACCGAGATGATGAATTACACCCGACGTAGTTTTGATTTATTTTTGTTCTTATAGCAGCCGACTATATCGCGTCTCCGCCATGGATATATTATATATATGTGCCCCGTCGCCCTCTTATCGTACGTGTGTGAATTGAATCAGCTGGGCAACGTATGGACGGACTGTCAGCGTTCTTGCAATTAGAGAAATAAATTATGTTTCGAAAAGATGATATCGGTCCATCCAAAATCAATTTATTTTAGTCCTTTTTGTTCGATATTTTGCAATGATATTCAAAAATAAAAATCTGATCAACATAATCAATCGTTCGCGCGATAGAATGTCATCAAGAGTGTCGCGAATCTACCTTTTTATATTATTGAAAAGAGATCAATGACATTTCGAGGAAATTAACGCATTTCATCGAGCTTTCTCAATGACGTCCGTCCTTGTTACTTTATCACATGTCTCTTCGCGCTCGACACGAGATTCAATTAATTCGCAAATTTGTACTCCTTCGCGTCTGCATCAGCTTGAGCGCGACGCGTGATTTATCGCGCCGCGATGTAATATAATATACCAAGGTTCCGACATACCGCGAGAATGTTTTACCGCGCGACTCTCGCTAATACGCCACAGCCAGAGGAGATTCCAGATTTCCGATTTACACACAACGTATCATCGACGTGCGCGCACGGAACCTGTATATACAGGTACATACACATATACACCAGGTCCCGAAGAAATTTGTATTCTCTCGGCGCGGAGATCTCTCGGCGAAAAGTTTGCTCGGTGCTGACATTTACGGTGTACGCGTACATATTCGCACACGTTTAGGAGACGTTTAACATTTCGCCAGCATGTTCGACTCCCCCTTGTTTATGTTGAGCGCGCTCGTCTGCCTCCTTGGCAGATTTGTTAGCCGAGTGTATATGAATGTGCACTCGCGAGATTAGTAGATGC
This sequence comes from Prenolepis imparis, assembly GCF_030444845.1. NCBI lineage: Eukaryota > Metazoa > Arthropoda > Insecta > Hymenoptera > Formicidae > Prenolepis > Prenolepis imparis. The sequence goes on along the minus strand of NW_028141171.1, from coordinate 11,076,816 downwards.
TAGATATAGACACGCTACGGGTTTGAATTGGTCAATCTCACGGCGGCCTCTGAGGTCTCTCCTCTTTACGTTTTGCCCACGGCGAACGTTAACCCGTCTCTCACTCTCTCACTCTCTCACGTTTCGCGATTGCTGATGTACTCTTTATCCCGACGTTTCGCGCTAAAGTTCATCATCTCGCGTTGCGTTGCGATATCTGCCGCGTAATACTTTATCCGGGCGTCGTTAAGCGATTCTTTGTCAATTATCCGTTGTGAAATCATACCGGAGTATCCGACACCGCCAGGCGGCGATGAAAAATGGAAAATGAAATGTTGAGTTTTATAATATTACCGAGCCACACTCACAATCAATCTCGTGCTTTATTACGCAATAATTGGACACACTTCTTTAATCGGTACAAGTCTGTGCTGCGCGCTCTAAAGGTCTCCGGACTTTTTTTTTCAAGATTCTCTAGTAATTGACTGCGCGAAAAGGGAACACGGAATACGTTTCCTCTCTCTGTCTCTCGGCATCCCTCGGCGAAATTCCTAGAGAGCTTGATTTTACGGCTGTTCGTCCATGTGAAATTAGCCCCTTAAATTGACTGATTTTATTGCGCACGGCCGGGGGCGCGATAAAGTCGGCGGAGGAACGGTAGATGCGAGTTTTGAAATTCGCGAGAGATTTCAACGCGAACGGATGCCGGCGGGTTAAATTATGTAAACGGCGTTCGTTCGCCAGGACGGCTTTTCCCACTTTAGTATCGTCTTTCGCGTGTTTTCCTCGTTCGGGGAGGACGCGCGTAGCTTACGCCTTATTCCTGACTGGACGATCAAAGTAGATACACAGAAGAATCAGCAACTGCAGCACGTTTTGCGATGAACATGAGCAAGCTCTTTCTCTTGTTCTGGCATTTATTTCGTTGCCGACAATTTTCTCCCCCTATTTCTTCTTCGACAAATTTTCATGCGCTTACGTGACTTATTGACTCAAGGGGAGAGAGAGCAGTACGAATTGAGTCGCTTCTGTTCGTATATACGACACGTACATATGTCCATTCGGAGTAACTAATTATGCAGATAATGACGCAGCGCAGAAAAAGGGAAGCACTTAGATACGAAAGGCGGCGCTCCCTTCTGCCTACCTTTCGCGCTGTTTCGACCTTTTTTTCGATACTTCGCCACGGTTGCTGATTTGAATCCCGCCGCCCCTCTTTGCCTCTTGTACACTCTAATGCCCGTGATAACGTCGGTGGGGTACGGTTATTACATATTTTCGAGATACGCGCGTACGTGAGAGGGAAGGCGTGAAATGGGATTGATCGCGGCACCGAGCGCATTCTAAAGTGCATCGGTAAGTGGCCAAGTTCGATCACCTTGTCTTCAAATCTTATTCACATACACACACACACACACACATACGCATATTCGCACACATATCGTACATCGGGATAGAGTGCACACGGTAGTAACGCGTAATTAAGCTAATTAGTAACCTACCTTTATTAAAAATATCAATTTACCGAAAGTCGCGCGGGACACGCATACATACGTACACATATACGCGGGTGATCGTTTCTCGCGGTACGCGATCGTTTCGTAACATCGTTATTAAGCCGAGAGTTAATTAAACGTCCGCGGTACATCACTGTCTAGTAAGTATTTCCCTGCAATTTAGCGGCTCGCCAAGAATCACCACCCCGTGGTTTACCTTCGCGTTATCCATTATACTAAAATCTCATCGTGCGTCAAGTTCCGGTGGAAGGTTTGAAGGTTTTCGGCAGGATCATCTCTCTCTTTCTCTCGTAATGGCAAAAGAACCATCCGGTCTTCTCTCTTTTTCTCTCTCTCTCTCTCTCTCTCTCTCTCTCTTGAGCAAGGGTGTACCCCATAACGCGCAGGTAGTCGACCACGGCATCGTATATGTATACATGTATACCTACATATATATATACACGCGTGCGCGTGTACGCACGCACGTAAGAATCTATATTATACACATATATTATAAATCAGTGTGAGTGCGTATACACATTATACGAGTGCGGCAGTTTCTCATTAGCGCGACCGCTTTTTCTGCCAACGAATTATGAATCGTTTTTATTGCTTTCAAAATTGCTAATCAACCGCTCGGCCATCGGGAGCAGTCCTGGACTCGTTATGCCGCGGTGCCCCAACCCCCCTTCTTTTCTTTTGCCGCTCTTTTCCTCCGCCAATACACGCACACGCACATACGTACATATATACAATATATTTATTTATTTATTTCTATGTTCGAGGTGCGTCGATCGCATCCTTTTAAAATGGACACATTTTTGATTTATTAATCCTTGTTTGATTTAATATTCCATTCGAATTACTTCGATTTAAACGACTGCCTGATCGCGCTGATGAGATAAATCCCGTCCTTTGTTATGCCTTCACACGTCATTATCTTCTCATGTATATTAGTATGATAATCGGATAAGATCTATGCGCTCTCGCCGCACCCTCGGCATCTTATGAAACGCGGTTTTCCTTACTCTTTCGATTTATACGGAGGGATCTCGCGGTTCCGCGAGCGATCGCCGCCGCGATATCCGTGGAAGGCCTCGTCGATCTCTCTCCCGCGTTGCTGAAATGTCAGCCATAAATTTTCGCGGCTGTATGCGCGGCACACGACATTTCCACGTTGTTTCGTCTATTAACATAAAGCGATGTGCCGACGTCGTCGTTGCCATCGTCATATTTTGCCACACGTTGCATACGACGTTTACGCGAAAGTTTACAAGAAAGGGGATTGAGTCCGCTACAAAAGTACCTTGGTTCTTTTCATGTACAACAACGGCATTAATAGAGATAGCAATTACGAAACGTTCAATTTATCGTCATTTCCCAGCCGTGATTCTGGTGGCTCGCGAGATCGCCGCCGTTAGCGGGCGCGAATTGAAAAATTTCTAATTACGTCTCCGCGCGCTGTGATACACCGTTATGAATTTATACCGCCGTCATTATACCGTCGTTGTGCTCGCGCCAACGGTGCCTTAACGTGGCAAAACCCGCGTCGCGGTTTTATATGTACCGAGGCGCTTCTTGCCCCGATAAAATCCACATTAGCAGAGGTTCCGCAACACAAATCGGACGTTATTTGCTTGCGTCGAGCATAAAGACGCGCGAAACAGTACTTGACTCGAAATTAATAACCGCGGATGTTACACATGCGTAATACTTTCATCTCTAGGGTATGTATAGTGTTGCGTTAAAGATGAGTTAAATTGAAGCGTTACGCAGTTTTCGCTTGTTGCGTCCGACTTCTTAGCGAGATTACGATTCGAGTGTACATGTAGCAGTATGATTTTTTTAATGTTCAATATAATTATATATGTATAGAGAGGAATTATTAAGAATCTACATAACGGATTACTTCAATACTTCGAGTTTAACAAGTTATGTTACCGAATGTCGTTATCTGAAAAACTTGAAGGGTGGTAATAAGAAGGTTTAATATATAAATATAACAATCTATCGATCGCGTTATTGAGTTTTAACGGGGATCATCGGGCGGAATCATCATGTTCGACCGATCGGATTCGGCTGACCGAGGAAGCGTATTCGCAAAGCGTTTTTTACCGCCATAAGCTTGCCCGGCGGACCATTACGCCAGGCGGGGATCGGAGGTGTACGCCTTTTTTGTATCCAAATAATTTGCAATCTACCGCGTGGCACAGAACATTATTACGAAACATTGTAATTAGCCCGCGCAACTCCCCGGGCTTTTTTCGACGTCGTATCTCCGAGACGATGCATCCCCGTCGATGCACGCGGGTGTGCCCGAGCCTTCACGTGGATCCGGATAACTTGGCGACTCTTCGCGAAGGAGAGAGAGAGGATAGTTGCCGGCGGAGGTTCGGACGTGAGGTGATTGATCGGTTCCAATATAATGAGTGCCGATAATGACCGACACGGGACAAGGCCCGGCGCGAACGGAAAGCGATGGGTCCGTTCGATAGGAGCTCACGAAGAGAGAGAAAGAGAGGCTGCACGGTCCTGATTCTCTCATACCCGTTGCACGCACACACGTATATCGCTGATGCACCGCGGATTTACGCACACGTGTACACACGCGTTGGTTAGAAAGACTTCTCTATATTACGAGAACAGCTTCGGAGAGAGAGTCGATATCTTCTTTCTTTCTTACGAGAGCAGCGCGTGTCGCCGCGGATCGGAATCGCTCGAGGCTTCTCTCCTCGGCTTTTTCAGGCCGTGAAGTGTTGCTCCGAGAGAGTAAATTAATATATTATCCGGTAGTTATCCGAAAGAGGAATCTCTTCTCTCTGAACGATGATGGATCCATTTCTGACGGAGATATCTACGGTCGCGCATGGTGGACGTTCGTATCTGTTGGTTGAAATGTATATACGTAGTTGCGATTACGATAATAGAATGAGACATACGGGTTTTCGAATGTACGCCGTATATTATACACTCAGTTTTATGCATCTTCTTTCTCTTCCTGCCGCACAGGTCACGCGGGCGTGTCGCCGCGAAATCGGGCTCCGCTTTCTTTTGTCGGCGATCAGCTGCTTGCTACTCAAGAGAGATGACATGTCAATTTGCTCTTCATTCCTTTCGTCGCGCACCTCTTTACACTCCCATCGCTTTCGGTGAATCTCCTCTTTCGGCGCGGATGTATGTATGCGCTTAAGACGAGGAAGAGAGAGAAAGATGGAGAAAGAAAAAAAAAAAGAAAATCAACCGAGAGAGGAAACGCGGGAGAGAGCGAAAGAGAGGAAGCCGCGGTGAGTGCAAACGGGACGGATCTATCTTACTGGTTGTTATCTAGTGACGCGTCGGGGATTACGTTTGTACGATTCGCCGGCGTGGATGATGTTGTCGCCCATGGTGTCGGCGTTATCTCGACACGGGAGGGCACTTACCTGCCGATAACCGTCCTCTCCTCTCGCTTCCTTCCTTCTGCACGCGTATGTACATACACATGCATATGCTCGCCGTCATTCTTTCCTCCCCTTCTTTTCCCTCTTTTTTATTTATTTCATCCGTCTGTATATTTTCGCGTCTTCATTCGGACTCTCATACGCGAATTTCGCTCGGATCCCGACTTCCCGACTTCGTTCTCGCGCCCATCCTCTCTCGACTCTTGCCTTTACTCTAATTTGTACGGTGACATCCACGTACATCCGTAATTAACTTTGCGACGTTCTCCAATCTTATTCCGGAGTGTCTTGAAACGCATCGTTATTAATCCGTATACATATATATTTCAATGTTGCACGTGCGGTATATTTCATTTATTTTCAGTTATTTAGTCTTCTCGCAAATACTTTTTCTGAAAGAAAATTCTTTATCGATACGCATGTAAAAATTAAAAGAGTCAACCGATAATTTCGAAGCATCCTCCGTGCATTTATCAATTACCAATTTCGTTATTAAATGCACTCTCTTCGTGACACTTAATGTATTCATGCGCAGAAAGGCTCCCTGCTCTTCATTTTCATCCGATCCCCCTCGTGCGCGACGTAATTTTGCCCCGTCTGCGAGAAGCATCGCTTTTCTGAATTCAGCGCGACTGCCACAAGTCCGAGCAGATATCTCCGAGCAAAGTTTGAGAGAGGACGAGAACGAAATTGACGAAGGGGAGCGGAGAGACGGGGGAAATAAAGATAGAGGGTCCCTAGCCGCGCACTAACACTCCCGGCAGGTAATGAGACGAGGAGAGTTTATCCCGCTCCCCCCCTCTCGCTGCAGCGCGGTGGATGCTGTTTATGCAAATGCAACCACGAATCACGTCCGGTGGCAATCGCTCCGGGAATTATGCCGAGATCGGCATGGAATGATTATTCCGTGGCGCTAAACTCATCTCACTTCGTGGCCCGGCAATTCGGGACTCGCCGACAGTCGCTGCGTATCGGCGCGCACTACCCTATTTAATTCAAATAGGCCGTGATACGCGCACGCAAGTCCCTACACGTGAGTTTCTTACTGTATTAAAACACGGATACTCGCGCGATCGTGATACACGCGCGTAAATTGAAACTTTTTGGTAACATTCTTTCTTTTTTTTTTTCAAGTATCCGAGATGCGCGTTTTTCTTTCTCTATTTTAAGTTTTTTAAAATTTATTTTAAAAAAACCGAGAAAGATCGCGACAACTAACACCGTATAATTGAAATTGTTTGTAGGAGTTATAAAAAAGAGAGAACCTCCCGGCCGTGTCTTCTTCGCGCGGTCATCGCAATCCTATCTGCGCATTTACCTTATATTATCCCCAATTAAGACCCCGTTCGACGTTCGCCCGGTGCTATTACCAATTAAGGTTTCGGTTGCTACCTTCGAAGGGACGAAATATGTACGTAGATCGCAGCCGCGGATGGGTAGGAACGACAAAGGGGCAGGCAGGCAGGCTTGATGGGGACTTTTCCGTGCGAGATGGTAGAGTAGAGAAACGAAGCCGATCGCGCAACGTGGTCGTGGCCTATTAGGGACTATCGGGAGTCCGGAGATCCGAGGCATAAACATGCTCGACACCTCGCTGCCTCGTGGTAATGCGTTCGTAACTCTTGGCAATATCTCGTTGCCCTTTTCTCTCCTTCTCTTTCTATTCTCTGTCTTTCTCCGTTTTTCTCAGTAAGATAATTATTATGCATGATATCAAAAGCCTGCCAGTAAAATATTCTGCACTATGATTCGCGATCACACATTGAATACAAAAAGAGTCACATCTTACATCTTTGACAAATATATATATATATATATATATATATGTGTGTGTGTGTGTGTGTGCATATGACATTATAGTTTACAATTATATTCAATCGATTTTTTATCTCATCCTTTTATATATTTCTTCGTTGATATAAATCTTTTCTTCAAATAACATATTTCAAGTATTCCCACGTTTTTTTTCAACTAATCATGCTACAAACACGCCTCTTAGATGATTAAGTACCGTCCGCGAAAATGATTAACATCGCTTAGTCGGTTATTACTCGCTACACGACGACAGTATCTTTTTTTTCTTCCTTTTAGCAAATGTCCGCGAATGATTAAATCTACACTTTTGCGGCAGTTACGAGAATGAAGTTGGCGGCCACAAAGGTGTCGCGGACACGCTTAGATTTATAGCACCTTTGAATTCCAACCGCGCATTCAAATGTAATTATACTGACAATGAGAGCCGAGCGGTGTAACACGTGTCGCGCGACGCGTTCATAAATTGACAGGATGGTCGCGGGTCCTCTGTTCCGAACTTGTTCCGCGTTTTATTTCTTTCACGAGAAGAACGTATCTTCCGAAGAAGCGAGAGTTCAACCTCGACGTTTATTTTACGTATTATGAAAATTCCGCACATCGGACACTGAAATCGCCTCGGGAAACGCGCCAACGTCTCTTCTACGAGTTCTTTTAATAAACTTCCATCTTACTCCATAGCTTCGCATACGTTTACATAGGCCAATTTTAATCAATACTGCGCCAATAAAACGAAAGCCGCGAGAGAGCCGTGTCCGGTCTCTTTTCATGCATTGCGTGTTTTATTCACGCGGGGACCAAGAGTTGCGACCGACACTATCAATGATTTTATATCAAATGACATTCCAATCGTCATAACTTTGATTCAATCTTGCGGCTCTTCTAATCAAACCTAGATGATTTCAGTTTCCTCTTTCCAGCATTCCGACACACCTCGTTACCTTTAATAATTTTCATCTTTAATACTTTAATCTTTCAGCGAAATTAGAGTGTCATTAAAAAATAGATATATGTATATATTACTGAGATCTCTCTTGCGTATCCAATTTTGCTAATTTGTTATTTAAATAACATTAATGAGTATGCTTCTAGAGAAAAAATGTACTAAACTTTTTTTTATAATATCGAGTTTAAAATCCAGTTTATTCAGATATGCTAATTCGATCGTTGAATTGAAATAGATGCAATCGAATCGCAATCTTTATTATTTCAAATAGGCACTGCAGTCTGAGCGTAGGTCGGCAGACGATGTGCGTCTACAGTCGTCGGGCAATTATTTCGAATACGTCTGGGCGTATAGATCGGCAGACGATGCGCATCTCCGGTCATCGAGTAATAAAACGAAGCCGCGAACGCGCGCTAATGCGTCCGATCTGAATTTATGGTTTCGCTCCGGCCGCCCTGTATCGGGGTCCGCTCTCCTCCGGCGCGAGAGAGCGATTAGATTCATGCGTTTCACACGTTTCCAATTAACACATTGCATCCACAAGGGTCATCGACACTCGGCGATCGGAGACGCCAGGAGTGCGACACAGCAGCTCTCTCTCTCTTTCTCTTTTTTCAGCTGTTATCTTTTTTCTTGTCTCCTTCCGTCCCTCGACTTTTATACCTTTTAACTCGCGATTCCAGAAATAAAATGATTGCGCGAACGGAAATGCATCTCGATGACATTTTCACGCTCGATACATTTTAACTTAAGATAAATCGACCCTGAACTCGTGAAATATTATCACTATCATTAAAATTGTAATAGAAATAACATGTAAAAAGAACAAAGTGTAAAGAATATTATAATAATTATTTGTCGTTGCTAATTGCGACAGCTGGTTAATTGTCGTTGATGCATTTTTATCGAGTGCATACGCGTATAATGAAGAGGTTCCAAAGATATTTAAATAAACACGATAAAAAAAAAAAAAAATATATATATATATATATATTTAAGTATGTGAATTGGATTGGCATTTAAAACAATTTCTACAATGAATCCGAATCATTCTTCATGCTACATGACGTCGCGGTTATTCTCATTACATATAGTTACCGCATAATAAAACAGATTAGCTAAACGCTGACTAAGCGCGCAAAAAAAGCGATATATCATGCATAATGCACGGGAGGCTTATACACAGCAGATGATAGCGTAGCCGAGACTTTTACAGGCATAGTTGTTCGTAATAGATGCATCGTAAGCTCGTAAGAAACCGGCCGCGCTCTTAGCTGCAATCGATGAAGACTATTAACTCTCGCGTCAAAAAAGGCGATTAACACGAGAAGAAGAATGTCTGTCGAACCTAAAAAGGGCACTTAAAATATACTTTGGATCTCTGCCGTGCGCTTTTATCCGCGCGGAAAACATTGAAAAAAATGAACAATTAAGATGCGAGTGAGAATTTAAGCCGATAGGAAAGAAGCGATGAGACAACTCAAACGGACTTTCGCGTAATTAAATGCAAAATTAACGGAGCTGAATCAGTGATTGGACATAATGGCGAGCCTCCAAGAGAGATCGCGCCCGTTCCCCTTTTCTTTCCTCCTGCCGTTGTAATTTGATTGCGATTTATGAGTAATTAATTCGCGATCTCTCAGCCCGTTATATCGCCGTTTCATTTTCACCTCCCTGTTCGTCGTTTCGCTGTCTTTTGCTTTCTCTCTTTCTTATTCCCGACTTCCATTCCTTTTCACTTTACGAGATACGATCGTTGCATCTGAGAATAATTCTCGACAGGATGCGAAGATAACAGCTGTACTAACAAGTTATCGCAATTATCATGTACAATGTTCACGTACACAACCGAGGGGGTTAAGTACTCGTAATTTTAATATTTTTTAATTACAGAGTCGCGGATATATATATACGTATACAGATTCCGATCGTTGTGTTTTTTTAACTTTCTCCGTGCTACTTAACACTGTTGCGTGTATCGGCGCCTACAGCCTGTCATCGGACTTTATGATCCGAGACTGCAAAAAACGATAAAATCGCGTTATCCTACAATGCTATTTTGTGCCAATAATTTTATATAGATAATGTTAAGTATTTAAACAAAAAATATATTTTAATTTTGATAAATATACTAATATAAAAATACACCTTTCGAGGGGTGTCTCACTGTTGTAATACATGTACATTTTTTTCTGGAATTACTTCGGATTACTTCGCATTGATTTACAAGGATAAAACAATAATAACCCAGACAAGATTAAAACGTTTTAAAAAGTGAAAATGTAAAAATCTAATCTAATTTTATTTCTATGTGTTGAAGTTTATATAAAAGAAATTTTTATTACAAATGTTTTTTTAAGTTGATTTTTAAAAATTTCTGAATTTTAGATAGAGTGCACTCATATCGTTCGCTGTTTCAACGCGCTGTATAATCGCGATTTTTAAGAAAATTAGACTTTTCTACATTTCGTGAATAATTCAAAAGAAAAAAAATGCTCACGAGGATGATTTATCAATCTGGAACAACTTGTTTTATGGTCCGATTTTTCTGTATTTATTTTATTTCCGATATTCGCACACACTTCACGTTACTCTTGCAAATGCGAGACGCTTATCTTAGTACATATATATACTCGCTACCGCGGTAGCGTTGTGAATTATATTGTTGCGCCGCGCCGTACATACATATAGCATCGACAAATGAATATGCTATAAATTGTTAAATAATTTTACATTTTCTCATAAACAATGTTATTACGAATAATCTGTTTTCTGTTTGGCTCGATTATTTCTTTGTCGGCTAACTTATGCATTATTATAGTAACAATCGATTCTTAAGCAGAATTTTCGAGCAAAATTTGAATAATAAACAACACTTTAGATTTTAGATATAATAATAAATGCGATATAATTCATACATATATAAATCTATATGTAAACTCGCCTCTAAATGTACAAGCACTGAGAGACTCTAATGACTCGAATATCTTTACCGAAAATTACTTGATTTTTGTCACTTGAAATTTCGGTCTAATATACAATGAAATTACGAAATAATCTCACAATTTATTCAGAAGACTACTATTGCGAATAATTGCGTTAATTTGGTTCGATTATCTCTTTGTCGGCATACCTGAATGGATTATTATCGGAGCTCGAAGTTTCTGCGTCTTTACGCCATGGCGGTCCCGCGCGAAAAAGGAACATGAAGTTGCTGCAGAAGCGCGCATAGCATGTTCGACCAATCAGAATAAAGACCCCAAAACTTCCTGCATTCTGATTGGTTAAACAAATGAAGTATTTGTAGCGTTAAGTGGAATCGATTCTTATATGCGATTTTTAAAACTTTAATGAAAACGGCATTTAATTATAATAAATAAATGGACTATAAATTTATTTAAAAAATCAACTTTAAATGTATTAGCACGAAAGATAAGATAAAATAAAAGGCTCTAATGAGTAAGACAAAATAAAGTGATACGCTTTTAATGAAAAATATATAAAGACGAAGCGCTGAAGGGGAGGGAAATAAACGGATGGAAATAAACTCTACTAAATGGAAAGAAAAAAAAAGCATTTATATATATATATGATTTACTGGGCCGTATATATATATATATATATATATATATATATATATATATATATATATATATATAAGTTTCACGACGACGCACATCTTCCCTCCCCCTCCACTGTGCCGAGCTCACCGAAAGTCACGTACACAAAGACATAGGGTACGTTCCGTTTCACGCTGTGCGCGCATTTACCTATAGTACACGTTACGTTTACTATAGAAAATGCGCGCATATGTGTGAAACGGAACGCACCTATAATAGACATGCCCGCGCATGACGACGCGGCTCCTCTGCCCCCCCCCCCTCTCCCACGCTGGACAAAACATTCGCATTTTTCCTTCGAGTGTAACTTCTCGAGGCGACTCGAGTACACGCATTATAATCGCGAATGTCGAATAAAGTGTGTATGTGTGTGTGCTCGTGGTATTGTCAAGATTTTATCATTATTCTTCGTGATAATATTCTCTCGATTTGCGCGGATAGTTACGCCGGCAGTTTCGAAAGTTTCGGCGCGCATGCGCGGTGGCGTTGGTGTAGTCTCGTCGAGTCTCCTGCCGGTGGTCGTTTCAGAGGTCCATAGATTCGGCGTATTTTCGCGATTTTTTCCCGGTTCGAGGTAACCCGCGGTCGCGAATTAGTGTCGAAAGTGCTGTATTAACGCCGTGCCGCGTTAATAAGTATCGGGTACGCGTTATCTCGCGCAATCGTGGCGACTCAGAGCACCGGCAAAGTGGTGGAGCGAGCTCAGTGATTCTCAGCGGCCGGCATAACTGCGCGGCAATGTTCAGATTGCGATGACGTAGTCACGCGAAAATGATCCTTCTTGACTTATTTGCGGGGACCGTTAGACAAAGGCTCGCGGCCAGTCCCTCTTCGTGGGTGAATTATGGACACGATCGAGTGCCAGGAGGATCGAATTCATGTTCGGCGAGGGTCTCCGGTGCCGAGTCGACATCGGACGAGTATCCTGGAGCGGTAATTAGCACGCAAGACTGCATCTTGAGACAATAGGGAATGCACCGAGCGAGATTCAAAATGGACGCAAGTATTACCGGAGCAGCAAGTACACGTATGACGTCGTGACGTCACGAGCAACACGCCGCGAACGGGACTCCACGAAACGGGAGTCTTGAGAAAAAATTTTCTCTTTTTCCATGTTATCTCGTTCCGTCTCGAAAATAAAATCACGTATCTCGTCGTATCTCGTCGTATCTCGTCGTCAGTGCGGGAGTGTCGAAATCATATGAGGCGTTTGTATGAGTGTATGAGTGATCTATATAAAAGCATATTAATTTGTGATAGTGCAAAATGTGCCCTCGTCAATTGGATATATTTGGATAAAATATGCGGCGGAATATGGATTACTGAAGTGCAGCGAAATCTGAGCGGCGAAAATTTTATCGGTGAGCGTTAGTAATGTTATATATTGTCTTCAATTCTAATATTATATAATGCTCGATATGTAATGATTCACATATAATGTTATATATTTAGTAAGTAAATTATAGCCATACATTTTTTATCAAGTTAAAAAAAACATTTTTACATAATAAATGACCTAATAAAACAATAATAATTTTATTAATAAAAATATAATTTTAATTTAGCAATGTGATTAAAAGTAAATTATTTTTTGCTTATAGTTAAATGTATTTTTACTATATTATTTTCAATATATTTTTAAATTCTTAAAATTTATGTAGAAAAACTATATATATTTTTTCTTAAGTTTATTATTATTATTATTGACTCTGTAAGCGTTCAGAGAAAGTTAAATTATAAAAATAATAAATATATAACAGTTATTAGAATCTTTACTATACATCTAGTTTTATCTCGCGTTATTATCTCCAATTCTAATATATATAATGCTCGAGATGTAATGAGAAAGAAAGAGAGAGAGAGAAAGAGATTCACAATGTTATATATTTAGTTCACAAATTATAGCCATCAATTTTTTATCAAATTAAAATAAAAATTTATATAATAGAAGATTTAATAAAAAATAATAATTTTAATATAGGTATATGATAAAATAAATAAATAATTAAATTTTGAAATAATTATTAAATATTGGAAAATAATTAAAAATAATTAAACACAGAGAATTTTCTCTTAGAATTTACCATGAAAATCATGGTAACCGTGGGACAATATGATATGGAAAGAATTTTCTGAGACTTTTTCTGATTAATATTTATCACAATAAAAAGTAATAATATCTATTACAATAAAATTTAAAATATGTTTGATTAATTTTACTATGTAAATATAATGTAAATGTAAAATATGTTTGATTAATTTTACATAGTATTTTATATTTACAAAAAAAATTATATTTACATTACATTTACATAGTAAAATTAATCAAACTATTTATCAACAAAATATTTTATATTTTATTGTGATAGATATTATTATTTTTTATTGTGATAAATCGAAGGGTGTCTTACTGTCGCAATGCATGTATATATTTTTTCTGGAATTACGCATTACTTCGTATTGATTTACAAGCTTAAAACAATAATAACTCAGACAAGATTAAAATGTCTTAAAAAGTAAAAATGTTGTAAAAATCTAATCTAATTTTATTTGTATTTTGTGTATGTTGAAGTTTATATAAAAGAAATTTTTATTAAAAAAGTTTTTCAAGTTGATTTTTAAAATAAATTAAACTACTAATATTTAAATATTGTATTTCATAAAAAAAAAAAATTAACATAACACGCATTCCGTTGCATTACTTGGAATTATACGGCACATGGAATTACTTAGAATTCGTAATACATATGTACAAATTTTTGATGAGTGAGACACCCCTCGACATCTTTCGATGATATGCTCGAGAATGACGCGTGATCTAAAATATTCAATGCTAATTTTTCGATTTTATCTGTCGAAGAGATTGGTAAAGCAGATACATTTCTAAGTGATCGTGTGTGATTTATATACACAATAGACGCGGAGAGAGAACGCACGAGGAAGAGGAGAATATACCGCGAAATATGCAAAAATGCTAAAGAGAAGAAAATTCTCTCGATGATCATTTATCTCGCGGCTTCTCACTCCGCGTGGAATCGGATATTCTTCGCCTACGAAAAAAAAAAAAACGGCAGACGAAAGGAAAGAGATAGACGAACGCACATTGGAATCTCAATCTTAATCTCGCGCGTTATCCGAACGTTCCCCCTAAACGCTTCCACCAAAGCCAGGTATCGCTAAGGCCGGCTAAGGCGTTGACCGGTTCGTCTCACACTCTCATTCCTCTCGCTCGCTCTCGCCCGACCTCGTAAGAATTTCTCTTTATCTCGCTCGCGCTCCTTGCTCGTTATTGATGCCTCTATTTGTATATCAGTGACGTCGGGCGAAATGACTAATGTCGCTATTAGCGCCGACCGAAAACTTTACGTCTCAATGCATATCGAACCTCGTTACGCCGACCTCGTCCACCTCCGTGACCGATACTGCTGTGACACATTCCAGTATATCGACCGAGATTTTTTATTCGGTGGAAACTGTATATATACACCGGGGCTCACAAGAGCATTCCGAGGCCCGAGATTTTTAATGGTCCCTGTAACCTATCTAGAACATCGCCGGTCGGCTTCCTTTCGATTCACTCTGATTATATACATACATCACTAAAATAACGTTGTCGTGCGTTAAGGAATTCTATCTTGTTTCTCGAAATGTCATATTTCAGTTTCAATAAGGGAAATAATTACTCAAGCAATAAAAAAGACTTGTGAAAGGATATTTAACAATTAAGGTACTTTTTTAAATAATTTTACACGTTTTATAACTAACTTGATATTGTTAGAGATTTTGATCATGTTTGGTGTGACTTTTAAAAATGAAGTGTCTTGTATAGATTAGCTCTACAGAGATAGTTTTTCTTTTAATCACTAGACCTTCATTTTTTGTTTGTCGTACCCTTCGTGGTGATTTTGAAGTAATCCTTCGTGACATTAATCTAATGTACTTTGATAGGTCGCGATATCTAAGACAGTGATGTATCTCATTAAAGAAGTAAAAGAAAAATTGTTCTTACTCTTATGAATCTCATCAATGCTACAAAAGTGTTAATCGAATATTTTCAGTCATCCGTCAAATGTCATTACGCAATTAATAAAGAAAATTTCCCAATAGCAAATACATAAGGAATAATTAATTTGTCCAAGCACTATAATAAGTTAAAAACGCACCTCTTACTGTGTGTCTCTGATACATCTCTTACAAATCACATCTTCATATATATAATATAGTTAGACACATTAATTAATTATTATTAAATCATCAAGAACTCCAACATGACAATCAGCATTTTCAAACATAACATTTCAATAAATTCTGCATCCGAGAATTATGGTTACAAATTCTGAGACGTTCCGTTACGTGACATGCACATTAAACTTTACTCGCGAACTTTACTCGCGAACTTTACTCGCGGTGCAAAGGTGAGAGATGGCGAGGCGCAAATCTTTATATCGAAACTCATAAGGCAAGAAGGAGAAAATGAAAGCGAGACGAGGATGGAAGGCGAGAGAAAAACGATATAGGATACACGTGAAAAACACAATCGTGCGCAATATACTGCATCATTCTTGACAATTATCGATGATTGTTTCAACGCATAGTTATCTTACAATACGAGCTGTTTGTTAAATGGAGAGACTCCGTGATGCGGATCTCGTATACTCTCTGGTGAAAGGCGTTGTAAACGAGTATCTAACAACATAATGTCTTAATAATGTGTCTAACAATGAATCGTCTCGCTCCATTAAACGCGTTCTTACATTAAACCATATCTTACAGTAAACCGGAATCTGCGAAAATAGATTCACGTGCAATATACATATCGGAGTCGATTGGTGTCGACATGATAGATTTCGACGCACCAATAAGCCATCCGTAATGAGACGGTGGAATGTTCCCGGACGATAACCGAATACCTTCGGAGGATCTCCCCTTCGGTCGAATAAATTAGGTGTCTCATTATCGTCGCGTTATCAGTACGCGCCGCCTTTCAGGGCGGGACACTCTCGGGACGTGAAAGCGAATAAAGAAGAAAAAAAGAGATTCATCTCGATTAACCATATACGCGAATACGAGTTACATATCGTACATATAGATTTTACCTCGTCGCGGTTGTCTAACAACAAATAGAATCGTCTCGCTCCATTAGTCGTAAAAGCACGCGCGATCCGTTTATACGACCGCTCGTCGATAATTAGATATTGTACGTTCACTCTCCCTCTCGGGCGTATTTATGCATATAGCGTATTATGCACGTATAGCGATCGTATACGCGTGATACAAGTCCCGATATTGGCTCATTCTCTTCCTCTCTTTTTCTTTTTTTTTTTTTAGAAAATATTTCATTAGTTGGAGATAACGAACTTGGGCGTACATACAGAGTGAAAAATTGTCATTTCCAGAATAGGCGGATGTTAAAATCGCGCGCGTTGCAACAACGGTACGCTAATAGTTTCCCACCGCTAAATACTTAGCTCGTATAATCTACCGACGATCGTGGGTAGTAATCAGTAAAATTGCGCGGCGCTATGCGCAATTATGTCCTAATTGTGGGCGCAAGAAAATTAAGCGTATTATTCAAATTGAGAATGAACGGTTCATTACGCTGACAATAGAAGCGATTCAAAGCACATTTTCGCTACCATTCTCCTTTAATAGGCTTCGTGATATTTAATTTCGTGCATATATTACGGGTATATATTATTTTATTCGGATAAGTCTTTAAAAGCATTTCATTCCTATATTAATAAACGAGGGCTGATGTGCTAATTGTCTCTTGAGAAAAAAAAATTCGGCGTTAAGAAATGGAGGACGCGCGCATCTCTTCGCATAAACTCGCTTCGCATAATTGATTCCCGGGAAATAAGTCCAACGGGCGAATCTCGTGCATTATTAACCGGAATTCGACGGACACATCAAAGTCGGGCCACGGATTAATCAAGTCTCGCAGGCAAGGGGCGAATTCGCTTCTCGCTCCAGAAAAACGTCGTTCGTACGCGAAGCAAGTCGCGGACTCGTTTCCCCTCCGTCGTTGACCTGTGTGTCGAGAAGAACGGCAGATCTGGCAGAGTAAGGGAGAGAACATATCCCCGGGAGGGACGTGGATCACCATCTCCCCGGTGCCCCTTCAACAAATAGATCGTCCCGCCCCATTACGTCCTCGCCGTGTGCGGTGCCACACTCATCCCGCTGATAATTAGGCACGGTCCGCGTGAGACTGGCCGTGATACACGCGTGTGCACGTGTAACGACGTGCGATTCGATGATATAACTCACGCCTGGACCCTGGTCGCGGAGCTAGTGCATAAAAGTGCCCCGCCGCTGGCGGGATGGGAAGTGGATCGTTTCGCGATTCCGTGCGTGATGGAGAATATTCGAGATCCCTTTTCAATGATGCGTGATATCAGGAGGATGCTCGCCAAACAGATGAACCGCGATGCTGCTCGACTCTCGCGAGATTATCCCCTGTCGCGTTGTGGAACCTACATAAATATACTCTTTAGCACGTAGGCGAGCACGTAGTCTTTCGCCCCCGCCCTCTCTTTCTGCAATCGTCTTTTTATATTCCTCTCGTCACCTCCTGTCGAACGTCTCGCCAATCATCTCCGGACTTTACCTCAACGATATTAATTATGAATCATAAATGATATTTTTTTTCAAGAAACCTACTAGATTCGACATTTTTAATCGTAAATTGACATTTAAAAAGTTCGTAACAGATATTTTGCAAAAAAATACTCTATTCGAAGGAAAACGTTGCAATAATATACACGCGCCGTAATACACGTAGAATCACAGAGAGTGTATTAAATCGCGAGCAGTCTAACCTGCTGTACCAACCCTCGGCGAGATCGACTATACACCGCGTGATGCATTGTTCGGCTCGTTTTGTTACTGCCCGACCTTGCGAGGAATATCGATTTCAATCGGCGTGTATGCGGAATACAATCCGATGCGGATTCCTTTCGGTAAGACAGACCAGACCGACACCGAAGCCACAAGATCGTAAATGCTTTGTTCGCTTCGAGAGAAAACCTCCTCTTCTAGGTTCTCAAACAAGTAATGGAAAGCTCTCTCCGAATCTCTTTGCGTGTCACGCTCGAGTGCGTTACATAATAACTAACATCACATCGAATGTAACACAAATTCTCTCACACATCCAAGAATTTAATGATTCTTTTTCTCTCTCTATCTGATTTTAATTCTATATCGTATATATAAGAGACAAAGGATCAATTGCGAGCTATATTGAAGACAGTCGACGACGGTTTGCAAAAGCGAATCATAAATCAAGATTAAATTCACGACGTCGTATTACTTACAATACGTAACATCACTTCCAGTATTCAACAAAGCGAATGGGAAATCACTCTTTTCCATACACTATACGTATGTAACGCATTTTACAATCGCTTAAAGTGGCCCTAAATCTTCCAACGGCCGCAAATACAAGTGTGTAATATAAATAATCTGAATGTCCGTCCGCGATCAGATAATCGTATTACAGTATGCGCACAACGCAACAGCAGGAACCCCCCTCTCATCCCCTCTATCTTACGCGTTGAAAACCTCTCTGCGTCCCTTTCTCGCCATCCATCGTCCTCGAGCAGAGAGAGAGAAAGAGAGAGAGAGAAAAAGAAAGGTGAAAGACGATCGGAAACCATCCCCGTCGTCCTGGTGGTCGGAGTATCGCGCTCGTTGTCAGCGGGGTCCTGGTGTTCGTTCGCCAGGACCGCGAGGAGAAAAAGCCGCGAGTCTCATTCTGACTATGTGGTACACACCACAGAGAGAGATAGAAAGAGAGGATCGTCTGTATATATGCGGTGGCTGTCTACACCGGTTATAAAATACGGTGCCTCGAAAGGCTCTCAGCATGCTCGCGCCTCCACCTTTAAGGATGGCGCGCGAATCTTCTCCCTGGTTCCCCTCTCTCTCATTCTTTCGATTTCTCGTATCTTCTCTATCGTTTTCTTAGTTAGACGTGTTGAGATTAAACTAGCGAATTTATTTATTAAATTGTTACAGCCGCGAATGAAACAGGTTCTTACGATATTCGGTGTCAATTCTTATATCTACTAAAAGTATATTCGGAAGAATAAATCACGCCTGTCTTTTCTCAAAACGAAATGGATTTTATACTTTTACGCGTTATTATTTATTCGTCTCGAATTGTCAATTCGGAATCGTTTCTTTTACGCCCTTGACTTCTTCGTCTTCGTCTGTGTTGCTGCCGCTTCTGGTCTCTCCCGTTCGGTCGTCGCGACCGGTACTAGACGCGATGCAACTGCACACCGGTCGCCTGCAGTTACCAACGTCCGAGACGGTCGTCGCCGCCATCGTAGTGCAACAAGTACAAATTGTCCGGCTGCAAAAGTTATCGCTATAAATCGCAGATGACTTGCCGCGACGCATCTGGTATGCGAGCCTCCGAGCGGTGCGACGATGACGCAACGCTCCTGCGAAAACCGGGTTCAATCGTGAGTTACAATCTATTAAAAAAATTCTCGAGGAACAGTTGACGTTTAAATAAAATCATAAGTCAAAATAATGAATTGTATATCACGCTTGTAGAGAAAATATCTCGAATAAATTTTGCAGAGATATGTAAGAGCTCTATTTAAAAAAAATTAATCAATGTATGAACAAGCGTATTTGTCGGGACAAATGGAGTAGAATAGTCGTGCCGATCTTTCGATTCGTTTTGCCATACGCCTCATAACGTCCAAAGAAATATACAGGCAGTGAACATTCAATATGACGAGATCAGAGATACGCGTTCGGAAGAAGTTGCAGCAAAAATTTTCAACCGAAAAATATATAAGGCACTATTTGATCTATATAATCATCTAATTATATCACGTTGCTTATAAAAGGCAAAATAGAAGATAGCAAAATCTCTAATCTTATTAAAATAAATTTTTATTGCTAGAGAATCTTTAAAAAGAGAGATTCGTATAAATATTGCATAGGACTGAAATAATGTATATAGATGCGAGTCTGGACTTGCATTGCGCCGTGAGCGTTTCGCCGTACACGTGGCAATTATTATAGGAAGTTATAAAGTTTTCGTCGCGAGGCACCCGCGCGGTGCCCGCGAAGAGTCTATTAACAGACGATAATCGATCTTCCGCGTAATTGCCGGACCGGTTCGCCGACGTCCGCGATCGTATTGTGTGCCTAAGCGCGATTCGTTTCGGTCTTCTCTCTCGCTGACCGCGCTCGATATCTAATCGTTCCCGTTCCGTAACTTTGCGAACCAACAAAACGGTTCATTAACGGGGTATAATAAATTACCGCGTCCAGTTTGTATATTTTCCTATTCAAGATTGCACTAGGATTTAAATGCGAGTTTTCAGTCAAACGCGCGTTCGTAAGTATCACGCCGAGAATCGGTTCACGAGGAAAATACAAAAATCGCTTCGGTCGAGTCACGATCTGAATCCACAGAAGGGAAAAAAATTTCATTTAATCGTCTCGGACCGCTACAGGTCATTATTGAACGCGCTACGTCTCTATGCAAGGTAGAAACGAGCCTCTTCAGCTGGCAGTGGAGCTCCGACGAAACATTAGTCAAACGATCTTTCGGCATTCTGCGCGCGTCAGTATTTTCCGACATCATACTCTTGGCAAGAACTCTGGCGTATCGGCCGCGGCTTCGGCCTTGCGCGCCTTGATTAATGCAAGCGATTCACGGAGCTAATGGCCATCGGCTCTCCGTATTTCCCTCGGTAAGAAAAAAAATATTCCTTAATATTGTATGAAATTCCCGTGCATTAAGCTTACCGAGGGGGCCCTCGCATTCCCCGGGGTCAACGATGCCGCGCGCGAAAGCATTCACCGTGTGTACTATGCCGCGTGCGATCGCGGCGATATTTCATACGATTATCCTTCACATCGTTGGGTCACTAAATCATCCCCGGCGGTGCGGTGCAGTGTCGGTCACGGTATCCCATCACCGAGTACACAACAGCGCGCGTCCGTATAATCGCTTACGGTGATCCGTAAAACTCTGGCGAATTGGAGCGCCAAGGATCCCCTCCGGCGAGCTCTCGCCGATAAAGGGAATTTATCGCACTTTCTTCCTTCCTTCTGCGATCGGCGACGGGGTGTTCGCCACACACGCGTCGCGACCTTCGTGCTCGACTCTCACCGTAGAGAATTAAAACGTCATCGAGTACACACGAAGAAAAAAAAGTCATCGAGTATTAAATCTCGCGACACACCTCTGCGCGACCCACTTACGTCGATCGATTCGTCTATCGATTCGTCTCGCATCTCCGGTTATCCGCAGTGGCAAGACCTTTCCTTTCGCAAAAATCTAATCATCAACAGATGGTCCAAATTGCTAGTCTTTCTCCCGATGGAAATTCTTGATTGAAATCGCAATAGCTCGCATGTTCGTCCTCTCTCTCTCTCTCTCTCCCATTCTCTTCTGTACCATTAAGTGATATTCGCGAGTTTTTCTCTCGTTCTCCCCAGCTTCCAGCCTCCCGATCGTCGTCGCTCATGCTTTTCGTTCGCCGTCCGTACAAGTACCGCTTTTTATATACGCGAGAGCTGGACAGATAGAGCTGTTCGTCGAGTAAGGCGGGAAGCCATCCTCGGCATTCGCGGCTCGCTGCCTCGCTGACGGAATCTGACAGTCCAGCTCTGTCGCGAGATCTTCCACTTTCTTCCTTTCCGCGTCACCGGAATTTCTTTCTCGTTCGTCGCTCCTCAATGAATTATCGCGAACGCATCGCGAGAGTCATTTATCAAATAAGAAAGATGTTGAAAACGCGCTTTCGGCTCTTGTCTAACGTTTCAGTTCGAAATTGTTGCTCGTGGATTTTCTCGAAGCGCCACTTCGCCGACAAAGCGTTCAATCTCGCCGCGCATGACTCGCTGAAGAAGCTAATACGCGTTGGAATTCCGGAAAACGCTATCACGTCCGTGGCGCGTTGCCATCATTCCCTCGCGACGACTAGCGCGTGTTTAAAATCCTCGGCCATTTGCACATAAGGGGCCCTAATTGCGCGATGCGCCGCGCGCGATGCACGCGAGAACAGGCTCTGCGCTATCTGCGCCAACAGCCGGAGCCGCTCCGAACCGGAAGTCACGTGGGTGGATAGAACGCGCGACCCTTTGTCACGCGAATTGACATGCGGGTAGCCGTCACGTGTAGAGTCACCGCGGGTGTGCGGCCTCACAATTAGCCGGCTCCGTATTCCGTTTGCATAAATAAATATATGCGTGTTTGCCGCCTCGTTCTCTCGCTCTCTCTCTCTCGATCTCTCCTGCTCCCCTTCTTTCCGTTTCCTTCATGCGATGCTCCTTTTCTCCAGATTCTCGTTCTCGCACGGGCGGGTACATACACACTTGCACGAGCGTATGCGCACGTTCGGGCACGTAGGTCGATAAGCAGACGGTGAAAAATCGCGAGACCAGTGAACGGAATGAGATGCCCGAGAAGGAAACTGAGAGCTGGAAAAACGACGAGGAGAAACGAGCGCTAAACTGTTCATCGTTACTTCAAATAGACGTATGCTGGTACATGATAAAGTGATTGGTGGTAAAATTATCGCGTCGGCATTCTTGTCGCTAGTGCATTGCTACGAATCATATTTTATAAATAAGTTTTAAAGATAGAAATATATGCTAAAAGAATTATAAAGTAGCTACTTATTTTAAAATTCGTTAAATCTTCAGCATAATTTCTTAATTAATATTTAAGTACATCATTCTGACGTAATATTAATTTAATAATTTTTCCACATATATATAATGCATTCTTCTGGATGGATCATCCAAGTCTCAGTTGATCGAAAGTCTTTACATATTCATGATCCCCGCTGTACTCATTTTCTGAAACGAGGCCAAAGCACATCGCGTAAAAGAAAAAAAATGATCATGCTTGAGAGTATCGTGAATCGCGGGACCCGGTTTCACAGGGAGGTTACAGCCCATATAGACGACGCACGGTACTAAACGTCGTACCGAAGCCGATGCTTTACATACGAGTTCGCAAGAGTGGTGCGGTAAAAGTAACCGAGGTTTGGAAGGAAGGGAGGGCGAGGGGGAAGCCCACACAATGCTACCAACCCGACGAACTCTATAGAACCGTCACTCACAGTTGCCTGAAGAGTCGACAGTGAGAGGCAACGTGTCTCTCTTCTTCTTCTTCGTCTTCTTCTTCTTCGTCTTCTTCTTCTTCTTCCGTTCAGTTCGTCTCTTACCTTCATTCCCGTCGTTCCTCCGCCGCATCCTGCCGTCTTCCTTCGGCTTCCTCGCCATTTTTTCTCATGTCCACTGCACCGACGAGGTGCGACGACCACGTCGATGTTGATTTTCTATGCGACTAGCGGCGAATATCGAGACTTGGACGGACTTGTTGACAGACGCATGTTCGATAGACGCGCACGTGTGAAACGACCGGTTCTTTATCGTACGACAATCGCGCGAACGCGAGAATCTTGTAGATGACTATTTGATCTTGCCAAAGGGAACGGGACTTCTCATTTCGCGTTTATCATCGCTCCGATCAAACGCTACGTCGACGATGAGATAGATCGATGTCTACCGTAATGATATAAGCGAAAATAGATTTTGAGAGATGTAATAATTTCAATATTCCATTATGGATGTTTAGATACTTGTGTCAATAATAATTAATAAAGTTATTATTATTTATTATTAACATTTTTGCTTTGAAATATGCCAAATCGATAACGCGCCACGACGGTCACCCGTTTCTGGAGGAGCCTGTATGGACCTCTTAACCTTTGCTCTCTCAGAGATGCGTGTTTTCGCTGTGGACCAGCAAGCCGAGAGGCGAGTCGAACGGGGCCCTCGGCGGGTCGCTGCCCGGTAATTGCAATGAGATATGGCGGCCACTTCTCATTAAAATAGTTTAATATATATTTGTCAAGCTATCGCCGCGACGTATGTCCCATCATTTGTTATCGCCTTTCGTCCCAATCCCCATATTCGCATAGGAAGAAAGAGAGAGAGTAGAGGTTTGTCGTCGCGAGGACGGCAGGGAGGAACGCGAGGTTTATTTTTCGCAAATTCGGCATTCGGTTAATGATGTTCGTTTGTCTCGTTGTCACCGGTGGCGGTGACTCGCAGAGATTCGAATACAGAATACGCACGTGTACGCACAAATCGCAGGCGTGTATTAGCAAGACTTGTATTTTTATTATCGGCGAAAGATATAGAGAGAAAGATCGCGTCGCCACACTTCGTCGTCGGAAATAGTGGACAAAGAATTAATATTTATCAAGCACATATGCGAATATTATCTCGCGGCGCGAATCTATCGAGTATCGAGACGACGGGACTCCTCTTATTAAGGCGAAACGAGAAGAACCGCTTGGTCGCGAGCGCGCAGCGTATGGGAGAACAGGAAGAGACAGAGACGGATAGCCCCAAGGTCCTCGACTCTCGTCGAGAGGGGCCAGTTTATTATTATTCGGCAACCGCCCACGCGCAGATCGATCTCCTCCGTGTCCCAACTGGCTGTCCGGTTCTAACGCGTTGGATTCCGCGTTCCGCGAGGAGTTTCTCCCGACCGAGGACCCCTATCTCTCCTTCGTCTTCCGCAGGCAGGCCTCCACCGCGAGCAGCGAAGGCTAGCTCTCTCTCCCTCTCTCGTGGAGAAGGAGCCAGACTCCAAGAGAGCGAGAGCGTGCTGCAACGCCACCGGCGGGATTCTCTGGCGGGTTAAGAGAAAGGTCGTCGATTAAGATAGCTGTATGCTCTCTGCGCGCCGTGCAACTTTCATAGTCTTCCTCTCTCTCTGCGCCTCGGTATAAAGCGCCTCTTCTTCCCTCCTCTTCTGCTTCCATCTCGCTTTCGATCTCTCGCCAGTCGTCGCTTCTCCCGCTTCTCTTTCTTCGTCTCAATAGAATAGGATCTGTGCTGGACCGGTCCGACGACACGCGGTGGCTACCCGCGCGTTCTTTCCTACGTTCCTCGCCCTCCGCTTCTTTCGCCTCTCGCCTCCCAAGCAGATCAACCGAAAGGATCGAGAGCCCGCGGGAAATACAGCGCGACTACCAGATCCCGATTTTTTGCATCTGCAATTCTAAGTACTGGAACCGTAATTCTCGCGCATGCCTGGCCGAACGTATTTTCCGCGAAATCCGCCATCGCGAGGGTAGAGCCGATAACTCCATCCGTACACCTCGATGAAACCAGACTCGATAGCCGACGGTACCGATCGTCGAAGGGGCTGTTACAGCGGCGGGTCCGATGAGAAAAAAAGAAAAACAGAAAGAAAGAAATAGCCGGATAAACGAGATCGCAATAATCGATACACCTATCCTCGCATTAAAGGATCCCCTTGCGCGCCTTGTACATCCGTCCGCGGATATTATTGATCCTGCGCACGCAATCGTCCGTATCCCATTGCGATTTAATTGATCGCGCCGATTAATAATCGCGTCTCCGCGGCCTTTTCTCTCTTTGCGCTCCCTTCCGCGCTAAAAGTGCTTACCTCTCGCCTCTTCCTTGATCCTGCTGATCTTACAATCTGCCGCAACATTGTCTCTCTCTGTCTTTTTCCCTACGTCGACCTGACACCTAATATAGCGAGACGAATTTATAACAGTCGATGAGCCACGTCGTGCATTTTATATTTTCTGAGCTCGCCCGCTGGAGCAGATGTATCGTGCACGTTTCTGATCGTATATATATACGCTTCTCGACGATGTTATGCCGTATCCTGTAACGGCTTATCGTATAATGCGGACCGTTTGTAATCGATATTTCACATTAGGCGAGATACGCTTTTGCCAACGTGCGTATTCCGATTCGTATTAATCAAGGTATTAATAATATTAACAGTATTATCGATATTACTAATAATTCAAATAATATTAAAAAGAAAAAAAGAGAATTCGAAATTAAAAAATAATTACATTAGAAAAATGGAAGCAAAAACGAATAGAAAAGCTACTAATATCGCATATTACGCGCACACGCCAGAAATATAAATCGACAGACTTGTACGAACGTTTAAATAGATACAAATAACTCGTTCCTGCGATTGTGAAAAAGTCAACGCAACCGCGGATCTCGGGTGGAAATCGCATCTCGCTCGCTTATAACGCAAACGCTCGAGTTCATCGACGAATAGAACCAGCGACTGAGAATCTGCGAGATTAATGGCACCGCGAGAAACCTGATTCGCGCATTTTTGTTGCCGTTGCACCGGACCGGCAAAGTCCACTCACAATCAGCTCCTGCCGCGAATCATCGGTTTATCCTCGCGATGTCGTTCGCACAGCGAACGGTAAAGAACATCGCGATGGGATAATATATCAGTATTTTCTTTCTCTCTCTCTCTTTTTCTGTCGGCGAATAAATTTACGCCAAGGTGAACTAAAAGTCGCCTCGTCGAAACACTTGGTAAAACAAGCGCGGCTCCGTTGAATATTTTATCGTTATGAAAAAATATACGTCATACCTATTTTAATTAATTGAATACATGCAAAAGATTTCGTCCCACGCGTGATCTCTTATTTTAGTAGTGCATCGAGATGCATAGCGTTTCGCGTCTTGGAGCTTCGAGCGTGAAAGCAACCCCGCAAATCGATCGGTCGTTATATTCCCCGATAAAGTTAATATTCATTTTCGCGCCGCACGCGATACAAATTGTTATTTATCGAATCCGCGAGTCGTACCGATATCCACCGAGAGACACGCACAAGAAACACAAGCAATTATCGCGCGTGTTTCTGGCGCATTTCTAATGTGTAAGAGCGTCCGGAGCAGCTAGTAGATTGAGATTTCAATGACAGAGAAACGATGATCGCGATGTTCACGTCGATCGAAACAGACTTATAACGGTACTCGCACGTCGCTAGATCCATCGATCGTCGTTATACACCATCGCGCCAATTAACGTTGATAATTAACAGCTCTATTGTGTCGGCAATTATACGAGGATGTCGCGAATCGTACGGGACAGAAGATAGTGCAGGGAAGGGAGTACAGAAGGCAGAAGACTTAGTGTGCGTCGTTAGAACTTCCTCTTCCTGAATGTGTATATCAATTGGAGAACAAGATTGCGGTAATCAATGCACAGACATTTCCGACATGCGTTCGGCATTCTACATATATTGATATTTGAGAGCCATCAATCAGCGTAGCATTTCTTGATATTTTGTGATCAAGATGAGTGAATTTCGCACAAACTCTCAATGTAAAAAAATACAATAAATAAATATAAGATAATACTGAATTTGTCGTAAAGTTCAATCGATCGATTAGTCTGTTTTCTGAATGCGAAAAATTATTTTCGCGTCCGGATTAAGGATAAGAGAAATGAAGAAGCTTCAACTTGAAGACGCGACAACTTATCTCAATAGATTATACTGAACCATTCGGTATAATTTGCCGGTTCCTATTATCGGCGCGTTCGCGACAATATTCTCTTAATTTGAGCCCATAGAAGTTAATAGCGTTAATCTTGCTGGCGAGCGAAACCGTGATTAACGGCGCTACTCGACCACCAGATTCGTTGAACGGATAAAGTCGAAGCTCTCCCCCATCGTCTTGCGTGCCATCGCTTCGATCTGTTTGGCTCGCGATTCGCAGCCTGCTTTATCCTTATTCGTATATCCGGTTGATATCTCGGGGGAATCATATTCGGCATGAAGACATAACACGACGATCATTCGTCTTTGCGCGAATAATTATTCGTTAACGTTATCGCGTTCATCCTCCTTCCCCGCGTTATAATGAAGGTTGCTTTATATAATATAAAAATTTATACCGTATTTTATTCCCAGACAAAGAGCAGACCGAGAGAGACATTTCTCTATTCGGTAAAACACTTTCCCGCGCAACACACACGTTGTCGTAGAGCCGATGTATCGTAATGGAGTTGATATTCCCGCGTGGACGACACGTGGGCGATAGTCAGGTTGACAGACGGGATTTAATCGAGATTTCGAGATCAACAGCGACTCGTATTCCGAATAGTACGACCAATCGACAATCGACATGGCGCAGCAGATCGCGCGATGTTGAACGGTCCCGCCGGCCTACAATACACGCATGTACGAATGACCGCCTCCTCGGATATATTACGATGTATGTATTAGCATAATTATTGGTTGCTCGCTATCAGTGCCGGCGGGCTGGCGTTCACCGATTTATGATTTCATCGCCGTACGTGGCCCGGTGGTGTGCCGAGAAGACGGCGACCAAGTTTGAGAGCCAGACCGTGGGTCCATTGTTGCTCTTGTTTCTCTCGTTTCTCTCGTTTAGCGAACATTGGTCCTCGAAAAAGATTTTATTATAATTACATCACCAACGCGTTCACCTACTCGATCTACTCGATGAAAATCTCGACAGCTGCCTTACGTCATCTAAGCGATCGCGTTTCCGTCGAGCTCAATTTTTATTTTACGTGCGTATATAGTCATTAAAAAAAAACATCGTTTTACTATAAATTAAAAACGAGCGGAATGAGACTTTGCGGTCGAGATTAAAGAACGATTGATTATTCCGCTTGGCGGGGGGAACGATTACTCGCGAAATACATGATTAACATAGCTGTATATATGCGAGACTAATAAAGTGATATTATATCTATTTGCGATAACAGCTCTTGCTTGACTACGCGCGCACTCTTATGTCTTTGCCAAGTGTTGGATTATTTATACGTCCATCGATAGCGGTTCGAGAATCGTTCGATCCCTAAGGATATCTCTCGGCCTCTCTTCTTCTCCTGCCCTCTTGAATCTCTTCTTCTCCCTTCCTCTCTCTATGCTTTCTCTTTCTTTCTCTCAACTTGTTCGATCTCTTCGCTTGCCCTCTCATTCCCGCGAAGCAATCCGGTCCTTAAGTGGCAGGTGCTTAAGATTCCCCGCGATCGCGCGAGGAGAACCAGTCGCGCTGCATTCGGATCGCATTCGGACCGTTCTCTTCCTCTTCGGATATCTTTCTTCGGATACTTCCCTCTTCCTCTCTATCGATTTTCAGCGGCGCGTATTAAATCGTCCGACTGTCCGCGAAAATATGTATGTATAGTACTTGCCTACGATAGACGCGAGTCCACGTGTCTGAGAATTTACGATATCATTAGCGATTTCATGCAAATGAATTTAAGCCGACTCGACAAAACTACAGCTTGATTAAGACATACGAAATCGAAATTATTTCGATTAATTCCAACGAGTCCGAGTTTGTCAAAACATTCTCAGACTCGTCGAAGCTCTTAATTATTTCACTGGAATTGTCCTACTATCTTTCACATGGAATGTCAGGTTTTTAGGTAATATCGATTTCAAAGTCGCGATAGCGACTCGATTAGATTTTGTTACTTGCATCCAGTGTCAGCTACGTCGTTTCGTATCGATCGTAGAACGTTTTCAAGTACGTTATCGTCGCGGGTATCTTTGTATCTACGAGATCTATAAAACAACGGAGGCGCGCTGTAGAAAATAAAATAATTTGTCACTTCACGAGGATCGACGGGAGGTCCTTGGCTCTTTTCGTTTACCGTTTCGTGTCTCTCGCTGCGTAACGCCTTGTTCTCGCGTATGTCGAAATATCGTATGCCGTCTCGAGACTCGTATGTTCATCACCGGGCTGTACAAGATATATTTCTTAACTGTCGCGAGAAGAAGAAAACGAATGGAGACGCGTATATCGATCAATCATGCGTCGCCCTATCACGCCCTTATAATCGACCGACTGATACCAGTCGGAGATCTATCTGCGTTTATCTATCTCGAAATAATGCATTTCGCTTTACGGATCGTTTCGAAGAGAAGTCGTAAGTCTCACTTTTTCACTCTCTCTTTAATACACAGCTGAGTTTACACGGGACCGAACCTATCGGGCACTTTCCATTTTGAGTCAACAGTCAATTCGACTTTTTCATTCATTAGTGCGTTCCCATCGCGCATCCTCTCAATTATCGCGAGGCCCAGTTTTTCAGCAGACGCGTCCGGGCGAGATTAGTTCTAGTCGTATAACCGTCTCCGCTACCCGCCGGCTTCTTGCCATCCACCGACCGAGTTAATTAGGCGAGTGGCGAAAAGCGAAGTATACAAGAGTGGCGCCTTGTAGTATATAAGAGCGGCAAATAACGTCACCGAGGCCCGTTGCCGAAGTCGAATCACAACGAGAAAGAATAATGCGCGCGTTGCATTAGGGTGCGCGATATATTACCTCCATTGTCTTTCATTTTTTGCCGCTAGAAAAGCATGTGCTTGCTGTCTACGGTATGATATACGGGCTCTGAGAAATCTAATCCGACATATATGTAGAAAGTACAGATAATGCGGCTTACGAGTACACTTGTATTTTTTATACCATTGCAAATATCATCAGCGAGAAGGGGATACTTTAAGCATAAAATAGTATTTCACAAATACAAAGCTCTGTTCCATTATTAAATTTTTATGTCACAATTCAATACGTTATTATATAAAATATCGGAAACTTTTTGAGTTTTTTTGAAAGATATTGACTAAACTGTTTGGCGGAGAATACTAAAAATACGCATGTTGAACGAGATAGCGCTGTAACTGTTACATAGCTACATAGCTACAGGTGTGCGTCTCACCGCGTGCAAGTGCATAATGGAGAAAGGAAGAAGAAGGATATAGTTGGCGAAAGGGAAACGAAGAAAAAGAAAACGAGCAAAGAGAGATGGGAACGGCTGCTCTCTCTCTCTCTCTCTCTCTCTCTCTCTCCCCCTTTCTAAGTCTCTTCAGCTTCCTCTGCCTCCTTTCTTCCTCTATTCTCTGTACATGTGTGTGAAATATAGGTTGATATCGCGATAAATAATGAGGTGGCCTTCGTGGTGATGCCCGGGGCTGCCGCTACTGTGCTTCCACCATGTAGCTTCCCCTCGTCTCTTGTCGAGCAAAACGTGCACTTGGTGCGCGCCTCGATATAGCCGGATTGTGCCTCATCTCCTCACCGAGCAATCCACATATGAGAGACAGCTGTCTGTGCGCAGCTATATGCTATATCGCGCAGAGGAGGCATCGAAGTGGCTGTCCGAATCAGCATCGATATTGCACGGCAGTAATTCATTAGCATGATTGTCTGGATGGAACGGAGAGAGGGAGTGCGAAGACCTTCGGTTTCTTTCTTCTTCATGTATTTTATCTCTTTCTCTCTTCACCCTTCTCTCTTCGTGCTTGCCGAAAAGAAGAAAGACGCGGAGATGTCGAGGATCCATAGTTCTCTCCGCCGCTCGAGAGGAGGTTCCGCACATGGCCCGACAAATTTCCCTCCTTCCACACCCTAGGTCGAGCCTTTTTTCTTCGCTTCGTTTTCGTCTCTCCCTCCCAGCGAGGTGCTCAACACAGACAGACACACGTATACATAGGTCGAGCCGCGCATCGCCGCATCAAGGTGGCAACAGTGTTGGCGGGAAAGTTATTCGACCGCTTGCCACTAAATCATTCCTCGCGGACTCCTGCTTTATTATCCTCCATCCTGCCTCCACCCGTGGCCAGCTCTGGACTCTTTGTCTCTCTTTCTCTTTCTCTCGCCCTCCTCCGCGATGGCCGCGCGCCTCTTCCTTTCAGAGCCCTTCTGTTAGCACGTTAGATAGATGCGCTGCTACTCTCGCGCTTGGAAAAATCGCGATGGATATTATAACTCGCGGAGCATACGGGGGATGTTGTTGCAAATTAGGTTTCTACGATGGTAATTCTCACACGCGCTCGGGACAGCGGCTTTAACTCGACTGCGAAGCGCTTTGAAGATATTAATAATGCCAGTTTATTAACGCGCCGCGCATATTACGCGGGGACGGGTCGTAATATTTTATAGTTGTCGCATATTCTCCCTATCTCTCGCCACGGCTTCCACTATCGGCGATATAAATGCCGATAAAGTACACGTGTAACGGCTAATATAACGCATAACGTGTACACTTTAATATAACGCGTTCGCGCTATAATTTCGTTTCTTCTCATTATAACCGTTCATTTACCGGGCCGCTATCAGATCGGACGCGCGCGGTATAATGACAAATGCCGAGGCGAGGTATACCCTGCCGATTTATCGACTTTCAGGAGTTCTATTCTAGTCTGCCTATATGCGATCCCCGTTAGCGCGCGCGAGATCCGCCTACGTAGAAAGGAATATTTTCTCCGCGCGCGAACCGCCCCGACCTCCTTAATTGTAGCTCAAGATTGCAATCTTGTTCTTTCGACGCGCCCCTCTCTACGATTCTCACGATTCTCGTATACATTGTTTTCGAGTGGAATATTATTGTGTCTGGCAGATAGCAAATTTAATTTCTTCCCGCGCCTTCTTCACCGAACCGTCATCAGGCTTGCAATTAATTGCAAAAAAAGCTTCGCGAAAAGAAAAATAGAAAAAAATGTGATACAGACACGATTCCATGTTATAGCGTATGGTATGAAGAGACTTTACGTGACTTTACGCGACTACTTATTTTCAACTACGGTAAGATAGGTGAGTAATCGCTTAATTTGATACGAAACGCGAAACGTGTCTACAACCACCGGATAAACACGCGAGAATGATTTGCGTTAACCATTGGTCTCTCTATATACATATATATACACATGTTTCTTTTCGCGAATGTAATGTAGCTGATGCGCCGAGTTATATCGCGACAAATCGACCGGGCGCGTCGTAACGAAGTAATCGATCAACGGCGCGCGATCGCGATCAGATCCCCGCGATTCCACGTTCCCGTTCAACATGGGCGGAACGGTTCTCTGTCTCTCCCGAGTACTCGGATCACGGCTAGATGGCCGGGGCGATACCACGAACGCGAGAAGAAACTTTAAACTGTCATTAAGGCAACTCTGCCTGGGTTAAGGGGTTCATTACCGGTCGAAACTCGCGTCTCAGTTTCTTCTGCGTCGAGTTCCCGACGACTGTGGCACACGAGACGACTACCACTATATCCCGCAAATTACGTCCCGCGACGGTAAATTTACGAGTGTTACTTTTCTCCTTTTCCCTTCTTTCCTCCCCTTCCCCGTCGCCATAATCCGCGTTCGGCCGATTGCGACGGCAATTACTGATCGACCAGATCGATCGTAATCTATCGATCGGGTAGCATTATCTCTCTCGATACTGGTATTGCGTACCGCGACGCAAAAATTGCGAAAAATCGTGCTCACGTTGTGTCCCAAGCAGTCAGCCCGTGATACGCGTACTTGAGACGTGTGTGATAAATCATCGAGCGAAACCTATATCACGTCGCCCGAAGGAAAATACCGTTTAGACCTCGATTCAGAGTGAGAAGTCTTATTGTTCGAATATTCACGCTCAAGTGGGAGCCTATTCAATTCAACGTCGACGTATATATCTATCATAATTTAAAATGAAGAACGGTACCTTTATATCGCGTTTTTTCGCATGGAATTTCACATTTGATGTATACATATACAGAGTACAAAACCTATGTAAAAAAAAGAATAGATTTAAAACATATTTAATTGGAAGCTTAAGCTTACAATTAGTCGAAATTTTCTCTTTGCGCAAAAATCAATGTAATTCATTCAAGACGTTCAAAATAAGGGACACTTTGGCGAGAGGTTGAGCACATATTCGGAATATTCTCGGAGAAAAGTCTTCCAGCGATAATGTTTCGACGGGGAAAAAATGGGAAGGCATTTTCGTTAATGACCATACGAAATCTCGTAACTTGTATTACATCGAGGGGTGGGTAGGTGGCGATGAATCGTCGCATAAATCACACACGCTGGAAGCACAGAGGCGTCCATCACCGCCCCCACGTTTCGTCCGTCCGTCGCGGGTAACGTCTTCGGGTCCTCCTCTGGGAGGGCAAGAAAACGAAGGCTTCGCTCGCAAATTAGTCACTGGGCCCAGATTACGAATGGACCACCTCCCCGGCGATCCGCGGGTATCCCGTTTCAGGAACGCCGGGCGAAATTAAACAAAGTGCTTCGTCCGGGTGGATTCTGCCTTCGGGGAGGCGCGACGACATCGCGCTCTTCGTCATCGGCGTTGTGTCTTTCGTTTTGTTGCGGTGAAAAAAAATCACACAACGAACAAATGGGATGGATAAATTTCAATGATTATTCATCGCGGTTCTGTGAAACAAGACTATACTTTGAAGATTGCAAACAAATTTGACAATTTTCCATCCGCGATTTTTCAGATTGTGTCATCGGATAATTTATATTATTTTGTTTCTAGCAACTTTAATTTTTCCCGCGTCTTTGGTTTTATGCTTTTATGATCATTTTACAAAATACTACAGTGAGAATTATCAATATTATTCGCATTTTTAATAATTATAATGCAAACACTAAAAGACAGAAGATTGGGTAAAGGATTTCTTTATATATATTGGCGAGTTTAATGAATTGAAGATATGTGAAAAATGAGATTTCGCGAGATTCGTGCTCGAAATATATATGCATGTTTGGATACGTACATCGAGTTCTGTTTTATCGCGGTATTGACCTTGATTTATCTTTGTTGCAGGTGCAAGCCTCCGATCCCGATTGCGGCGTAAACGCGATGGTCAATTATACCCTGGCCGGCAGTCGGCTGGAGAGCGAGCAGCTCCTGGTGCGCAGTGATACGGGGGATATTTGCGTTCGGTCGCCTCTGGACAGAGAAACGGCGCCTTATCTCGAGCTGCCTGTCATTGCCACCGATCGAGGTTTGTGTGTTAATCTTCTCTTTCTATATTGCACGACTGTTATAAACCATCGAGCTTAGACAAAATTCATATTTAGTCTTACAATTAATGAAATAACTACGGCTTGAAACAATTGCTTTGAAATACTTGCTTTTGACATTTTTATTATCATTCAGAAAGTTGTCAGTTATTATTTGGTATTTAATATCGCTATCAT
The DNA here is from genome assembly GCF_030444845.1 of Prenolepis imparis. NCBI lineage: Eukaryota > Metazoa > Arthropoda > Insecta > Hymenoptera > Formicidae > Prenolepis > Prenolepis imparis. The sequence continues at coordinate 11,041,701 of NW_028141171.1, read as the reverse complement.
TAATCTTTTTGCCTTCGTATCTCGTATCTAAACATTTAACATTCTCACCTATTGTAATTCGAGACATTCACACCGTGATTCGGTCTGATCTCGAGATCTCGTGCGATCGCGATCTCTCGTTCCGACGATGTAGGAACAATGCCCGGCAACTTTGCCGTTTGCGTGCGAGTGCCGTTGTACATACGCACTGTAGCATCGATGAAGGGGGAGACGAGAGACAAGTAGAAACGAGTAGAAACGGCGCGGAGACACGCGCACGGAAACGAGAGGAGGATGTAAGAAACAGCGCGTCGCGGAGAGGAAAAGACGGTCTCGGACTATCGGCCCGTCAGGATCTAGTAACTCTGTAATAGGGTGTATGATTTATGTCGCGATGGCGGGTTCCGTGGCCATTTCCAACGCGGTAGCAGCGCGCGGTCGCTTTATGGGAAAGGACAATGACTGCGGGTCCATTGATTCATCGTGGGACGCTACCGCGAGGTCGCTAATTTTTTGCGGATATTTTGGAACGCGGGAAGCAAGAGAGAGGTATTTAGGATTATTATTCGAAAAAGAAAATATATCGGCGACAAAAAATGCCGTGAGACCGAAAAGGAGGAGGACGCGGCTATTGTTGGCGCGTTACGCCGTTTTGCAAACAGGCGCGCGAATTTACGTAATTGTCGCTCGTTATCGATACGATTGTCCGCCGTGCAACAGCCGTGCAACAGAGTGTCCGGTGGATATTGTCAGGATGCACAATAGAACGCCGGCCGGATATGACGGGCACATGCACCGCGAGGCATACGGCAGCAAGGGATGCATCGCGATTACCGGCGCGACGTGATTTATATTACTTGCTGACTAGCGCGCATCGCGACAGTCGTGTATCTTTGTAGGGGAAAAAATGTACGAGCAAGAAAGAGAATACACCGCAAATTTCCAATTTCGCACCATTCGCCGAGAACGGAGAGAAATGACGTGAATGATAATAGATAAAATTTAATTTCTTCAACCAAGTTACAGTACATCAGGCGGCACGCCCGAGTATACTGTATCTCAATCAAAGTCCGAGACGCGCGGAAATGATTACAAATATCTTCCGGCGATTCGCACGTCCTCGCGCGAGCGAGAGAGTCCAAGACACTTCCTCGTGGCGCCCGAGACTCATTAATCCTTCGCCTCCTTGCTTCTTATTTTTTTACGCCGGCGATTAATTCTTCTTATTGCCTACCTGTAATTCGCGCGGAGAGAATCATTTTGGCGCGACGGCAGTAAAGCGAATCGCGAGCCACCGTGAACCACGCGGGCCAGGTGCGCATGATTTATATCACCTGCTGACGTTCGCTACGCGACGGAGTCTCTTGCCTGCATAGCATCCCCTGCATCGTCGCCGCTTGGCCAACGCGCGTACGCATTCGTCGTCGTCGTCGATATTTATCGAAGGGGGACGGAGGAAACTAACGTCGACGATAACCCCTAACCGTGCTTACTATCGTGCTAACAGCGGTGGATATCGCCGCGGTGATAATTATTACTTACGAGTGAATCGAGCGGGGATCTGCGAGAGATATCTGCGGATATTTCCTTGAGCGAGAATTATTTTTCGCTCAGGTCGAACGTGGGGAATCGGTATAGACACCAGGCGCCGTCCCTTCGAGGAATGGTTGACGGATAAATTGAAGGATGAATAATTTTGGAGCGTGTTCCCGTTGAGACAGAAATTATTGTTAGCAGCTGTGAACGCTGAAGACGATATATAACAATAGACGTGGATTAAAATTTTCGCGAATCTCTGAGTATTTTTTTTTATTACTGATTTACTTTTAATCGCTACAATAAGTTATATAGATGAAACGAATAATTTTTTTGGCAAAAATATTAGCGACTAATCTCTGTAAAAAAAATGTCAACGCATTTGCGATGTAAATGTGAAATTGTCGATATTATCCGAACTGGATTCTCTTCCTACAAGAACATCTTTTAAAGTAGAAAAGGAATCTCGACTCGGCATGGATTACACACGCGGGTACGATATCTTAATGTAATTTCTACGCTAATCTCTCGGCGAAATCCTCCATGGAATTCCTGTCGCGTAAAGATATCCCGCCAACGGGATAGATTTTATCGCGCATCGTCGATTTATCGTCACACACGTTGATGGAAAGAAATCGAAGAGAGATGCTATCTTTTTTTCTTGAAATTATATACCTACCCGATAACGCGTGTCTGCCTCACGTACGTCCTAGGCAGGTGTATACAAATGTAAAGAAAGGCGCGTCCGGATGGATGATCTTCTCCTCGCGCTTCGCACCTATATACGCTAGGAAGGTGACTTTATTGGCACCGGCATCATAAATCTTCGCGGCTTAACTCCCACCGGACATTCGTGTCATTGTCCGCGCGCGGCCGTTTTTGCGCTTATTTATTTCCACTTCTCGACGCCGCGTGATACCGCGGCATAATCTCGGATGTGTCACCGTGCGAACCTTCAGTCCACGCATTGAACTCTCCAAAATCAGCTGTGCGCATTTTGCGCGCGGCATATTAACGAAACAACTCGTTTCTCTCCCGCTTGTAGTGAAAAAGAAGAAGAAAAAAACAAATTACGGGTTTACGCGAAAGCGAGTGTCTGGCTGGCCGCGCTCGTGTAAATGATTTAAGGGAAAGTTGTTTTTCGACCTTGAATCTGTTATTGGAATTGGTGAACGTTAACGAAATCCTAACTAAAGCCGGCGCATGCAAAATATCAATTACAAGTTTTCGTAATACGCGCGTGTTGCGAAACTCCATCCTTGGCGCATTCGTAATTCTCGCCGTAAGGTTGAGCACCGCCGCATCTACCGGCCATATAAATCTCTCTCTCGGAACCCTCGTATCCCCCGCCGCACTCGAATCTCGAAAAGGACTCATCCCGGCGATCGACCGCGTGAAATTAAAAGAGCCGGACTGCACCGGCCACAAAATATCAGGCCGTGCATTAAAATACCGTTGAACTATCCCCGGGAAGTCGGTGTTCGTTCGTTCTTGGCACGCTCTTCGATCTTCCGTGTCGAACGCGTGAGTATTTAATCGATTCTTTTTTTTATCGTCACCACAAAGGGACGCTATAAGCGCGATTTGATCTATGAAAAGCGCATCGCATCCGCGCAATTAAAAATCATTAGGGTACACAACAAGCTTTTTCAATAAGTTCTATATGACTATACGTCCGCGTGTCTTGGAGATCGGGGTTTCGATATCTCGATGTGGTGTCCGTGCGTCGTCACGGAGGCTTCGTCTTTCCACGGAAGGGGTCGGGGAAGAGAGGAGATGGTGTGGTAGTGGCACGGGATACGAGGGACCGGACCCTTGACGCATGACTCCAATGACACTCGTACCTATAAATCTCCTCGCGCCCGAGAGCTCCGCACGGCTCCGAGTCCATACATTACTATGAGTTACGGTTGTAAACCGTTTAAACATCGGATTACCCGTTTTACATACACTGTCTTCGATATTAACACTTGCGTCATGCTTCGCCTAAATCTAAAGGCGATGATCGGGAGTTGGTCGCTCGCCAATGTTGCGCTTTCGTACAAATGTGTATAGGAAGATAATCTGTAAATAATATTATCTCTGATTATAATTTGCAAGACACAGTCTAATTTATAGCGAGTCTCTGACAAGTTAGAAGCTCTCTCGGGGACTTGGCGTATCATTAGACAATGAAACTACTTGTCGGATTAGACGATAACATATTCAACGCTGCACGTATATGTAGAATGAGACGAAGAAGACAAATAAAGTGTGAGAATGATCGCGCAATAACTTGTCTTATAAAATAATAATTTTATTATCGGTTATACTTTCTACTTTTACATATACCTGCATAGTTTACCGATCAATCGATCTATCAGCAAAGCAATTATTCGGGAAATCGTAATGTCCAAAAGAATGTGGTCGTTAAGACACTGCGAGAATGCGGCCATTTGGGGACCCCGTAAGCTTCTCGTGTTTGAAATATTACTATGAACGACGCATTACCCCCCCGCGCGGGAGTAAAAGAGCTCACGTCGACGCACACGTGCTCGCGCGTGTCCGAATAAAACGCGAGAGAAAGAGAAAGAATGAGAGGGTACCAGACCGAGAAAAAGAAACCTGAAGAAAGAACGCAGTGAGAAAAAGAGCGAGATGAAACGTAAACCTGTGAAAGGAGAGAGCGAGAGGGGCCAGCTGGGCTGATTGGATCCGAGAAGAGGCTGCGGCTGCGGTATGAGATGCTCCGTGATTTATGCCGACCGGGCTTCGGGCGCGTCCCCGTAGATTCGTTCTCTACGTCGGCTAATACCCCGACATTATTTGGCTCGATAAGAGGATTTCGGCCGGGGGAATGAAATAAACATAATCGCTCGGCCGTGCACTTCTTTCTTGCTTTTCACGTGAGATGCGCGGATAAATGTTCAGTATAAGGGCTACTTTACGGATTTTTTTGAAACTCGCATAAAATTCTGAATAATGACTCCTCGTCTCTCCCTAAATATTAATAAAACACATAACATAATAATATTTTATAATATTATGCACTCTACTGTTACTACATGCTTACTCCTGCAACGATTCTTATATATATTCGCAATAACTTAAAATCATTACTCTGATATAACGAGGCAAATGATTCTTATGATTGTAATATTGTATCGTAATTATGATAGTCATAGTATTAACTGCAGCTCTGGACTAATTTCTTAACATTATGTTTATCTCGATATTATCCTTATTTACAAACAATATTTATTCTCGTAAATTAAATTTCTCGGTAATTTTTTAAATATTTGATACAATTCTTAAAAGTATGGTCGCGCGGAGTTTATTTGACAAAACTATCGCACAGGCATTTTATTTGTTATTTTGTTAATTTACTTTAAGTAGTTTATGCTGTACATAAATATTTTTATTAATTTAGTTACAAATTATTAATGAAATAATCGTTATATGTTTACAGGTGGCTTAAGTACGATAGCGATCGTGCGTATACAAGTGACGGACGTGAACGATAACTGGCCGATTTTCGAGCCGCGCAAATATAACGTGACTTTGCGTAGCGACAGCGTCGTGCACGGTCCAATCTTGAAGCTAGAAGCGACCGATCTCGATGCCGGTCTTTCCGGCCAAGTCGCCTATCGCATAACTAGCGGCAACGAGGCCGGAGTGTTTCGCATCGATCGTAATACCGGCGAGTTGCACGTGGCGAGACCGAGCCTGCTTTTGCGATCGCCGTTGCATCAGCTCAACGTGACGGCGACGGACGCGGCCGGTCTGAAGAGCCTCGTTGATGCCGAGGTCAAGGTCACCGTCTCTTCCGCCGGACACAGACTCGCCACCTGTGAGAAACCGCGTTACACTGTCACGGTCAAGGAGAATACCCCGCAGAACAGCATAGTCGGCGGCGTAAAGGACATCACGACAGCGTCATCCTCTTCGACAGGTACGTCAATACGCTTTTATGCAAAGTTCTTTTATTTGCCGGCCGTTGCGTTTCGCAATGCATCATCGCTCGATGTAACCACGGACGCGTGTCGAGAATACTATTACGACTGTCACTCGATGAATAACAAAGATTTTTCTCATCTCTCGATATACCGCGTAAATTTTATAAATATGGACGATTCTATCAAAGAGTTGCTATATCTGATAAAAATAATTTTTCCGCGTTATTCTCATATTAATATACATTTCTTCTCGTTGCGTTTTGATCATCGAATTTAGAACTTGTATTTAAGAAACCCCAAAAAGTTATTTTTACGCGTCATGACATGATAGCGAACACATTTGCGATATGCTTGCGTAAATGCATTTGCATATCGGAGTTAACCTGGTCGATTCTAGAACGAAGGTACGATCCTCGATCCAGGCGAATGTCTCGAAAACGTATTCCACGCGAGGCGCTACCGCGTTAGCATAGTCGCGTCACGAGTTAAACGCCAAAGACTTCACAAACGCCTACGTATACGTGAACGTAGGTTCAGGCACGATGCTCGTGCCTTTAAAAGCTGAAGCGCATTACGAATGAAGATATCCACACCGCCTTTTCCTCTTTATACGAGATACGTAAAGCGCAACGCTACACGACGGGACGCCTCGATATACTTTCGTAAGCACGCGCAAAGTCCCACGTATCCGCACGCTATTTAAGGATATTCATGTCTCATGTAGTCGCCAAACATGCAGCGACAATATAGGCGTCGAGGAAAAACTTTTAATATAAATTTCCACTGAACTTTTGTTCGTGAATGGGTTAGCGGGGAAAGAGGTCCTCTTCGATCGAGCCAAACAGGTGGTCATCGATAGAAGGGGAGGAATAGGATTCGCGCAGCGGGAGAAGGCTGCGGAAGGAAACGAGGGGGGAGGGGGAAGAATTGTTGAGCTCCGGTAAGGTTGCGGACGGGTGGGTGGATTATTCCGTGCCGATATATCGAGACACCGGATGGAGGAGAGGGCAAGCGAAGGGTGAGGGGGTAGAAGAGAGGGAGATACGAGGAGAGGCACGTATCCGTGTTTCCACACTGGTGGTACATCTGATGCAAGATACGGCGCGTCACGACCCGCGCTCACCGCACCATATACCCGATGCACCGTGTAAACTGTCCTGCACGGTACCGAGCGGTACGGTACGGTACGTTATAGGCTCGACGATGCTGGATAGTTTACACGTTGGTGCCTTACCGGTTGGTCGTATTGTTCGCCCCGACGTGGCCCGCATATGCGGCCTGTTGCATATCAATGCGCCAGGCATCGAGTGTGCATGTTCCTTCTTCGCTGAGCGACGACGTGGATCTCTTTCTTTCTCTCCATCTTTCTTTCTCCTCTTCCTCATCTTCTTTCTCCTTGGTCCCGTCCCTCTTTCTCCCGCGAGTGCATACACTGACTACGAAACGAGAGAAAGGAGAAGGATCTCTGGACGTAAGCTGCGCTATCTGGGGTTAAAAAGTATCCTGACCCCATACGACGCACGGCCTCGATTCACGGTAGATTCTCAGTCGTCGTTGTCGTTGTCGTTGTCATTGTCGTCGTCTCAGTGTACCTTTCTCTCTCTCGTTCAAGCGCGATCTACCTGCATCAGGAAACGCGTTTCTCGGATTCTTCATACTGGTACTACAGCAACGATACGCGCGGATAAATCATAATTATGATGATGGACTATACGAAATGTAATCCAAACGCAACTTAATTATCTCTTCATTTCTTCGTAATGTTATAATTCCAGGTAGCTCAGCTCAATGCGCTGTCTGCGCAATTTTTGGCAGGATAATCTTATATGCCGCGCGTCGGTTAAAAATCTGTATCCCCTCCGAGATTGGCAAATAAAATATAAAATATGATAAAACGCGCAACGGGAAGCGCCTTGTATACATGACACGAAACAACGAGCGCCGTCTCGCGCGTTGCGCATTCAAAGTTGTCCTTCCGGCATCGGCGCAATCGACCGGTCGGTTTCAGAACCCGACTTCCAATCGGCCACGCGTCCGGCCGAGAACCAGTTCGCGCAGAAGAACGCGGCCTGACACTCAGGCCCGCAATATTTGACACACGGCAGCCAATCAGATTATCAGATTAAAGTTGAACGGGGCTGGCGATCGTCGGCGCACAGGTGAGATTCGTTTCGGCTGTGTGAGAAAGAGACGGGGGAATCTCGCGGGCACCGGCATCGACGTGCACCGGCGATCCGTTTTGCGACACCTGTTTCAATAAATCAGATCGAACGAAATGGGACGAATGGCACTCCGCTTCGCGTTTCGATTAAATCCATTATATTGATCGATCGATTTCTAACGAGGCAGCGACAAAGCGACGATGACATTTCGCTGCGTCGTAAAATGTTATTTTTGTTTTAGTAATATTGTAATATTAGTAGAAAAAAATATAGTGTTTGTCATCGTGCTGACATTTGATATATAAATTGAGATTAATCTGTGAGATAATTTGTCATTTCGTATGATTATCGCGAGTTACTAAATTATCAGATCGAGTCAAACATTAAATATCGAAATATAAAGCCGACTACTTTACAACCATCAAATTTTGCCTGAATCTTTCTTAAATCGCAAAAATAAAATTATTAAAGAATGACGAAAGAGCGATTTGAAAATTATTAAAATCGACGTAGACGAACTTCTTATTGGGAAGCAGTCGTTAGGTCTGCAAATAGTTGTGCTTCCATAAAAATCTCTGACGATAAAGTGAGGAATCATTTTGAGTTTACGGTCGAGTTTATGGCAGAGAATCATCGACTAGAAAAGACCGGTCTTATCTTATCGTCCATGGAACTCGCTCCCAGCGAGTCGAAGGAAGCAGATGTTCAGAAATCGTGATGACGCGGATTCGGAAAGTTAACGAGAGATGGAGACGAGACGAAATTGATCGCGGGTAGGAATTCGATTGTGATCGGAATCGGATCATTTTCAGCTTCCATCTGTCTTTGTTTTGCTTAAATTGCCGAAATTTAGTAGGGTACAAGAAAGCGCGAACGTGGGGATGATTGATACGTAAAAAGTACAAGGAGATTAGTGACATATCGGGGCGAAAATCGATGCTGCAAATGCGCGACAAAGCCAGTCAATCGGTCGGATAGTACTACACATCGGTAGTTTGCTCTCTTCTTGGTCGCGAGAGTCCATGAACATGAAACAAGATAACCGTTGTTGAACAGCGGTTTCGCAGCACGCGGAAGAAGCGATAAAGACGGTAACAAGCATCTTCGTTAGAGAGCTGAAGCACAATCGGTAACCGCTCATCAGAAAGTCACACATCGCTCTTTCTCTCGCGAACTTTCTTACTCTATTCTATTATGCGTCTCGGTAATTTGCGATAAAATCTCGAGAAGTAATAAAAAGCTGTATACTATAAGCAGCTCGCACAGTTGAGTCTGAGTTAGGTGTCTGAAATTTTCTGCAAATATTATTCTTCATTACTAGTCCTCTTATATTTATCAGAGAATTTCCCTCCATATCTTCGGCGATTCGTTATTTCTCAATTCAAAGCTGATAATTAGTAACGCAGTGAATTTCGAGTCTCGATTTCACCGAACGCTCTTGCGGATCGAATATTTCGTGTGCTTTTCGGGGCCTGGCATTCTTGTCGAAAGAATGCGCGCTTCTCGAGTGCCGGGTCGGGAAGACACGAGCCGAACGAAGAGATCGGAACGAGTAAAAGATGAAGAGGGAAGGATACTACGTATGCGAAAGAAGGAGTGAGAGGAGAGGTAAGGAAGAGGTGGAGGTGGACCGTCGTCGTCGCCGAGGTCGCATAAATCGTCGTGAGTCGGATTCCGGGCAGCCGAACGCAAGCCGCCATTGTCCGAGACTTTTTGCCCCTCTCTCCCTATCGAGGGGAGGCTGCCGCTACGGAGCTGCACTCTTTGCATATGCTTTAAATATCGCCGCTCAGCGCGCTCGCTTTGAGAGCTCCCACGTCCCTTCCTCTCCTGTCTTCTCTCTGCGCGAAGAAAAGACAGCGAGGGGCACAGGAGGGTGAGAGTAGGAGGAATGAAAGATGAAGAACGCCGAGGGAAAGAGAGAGAGAAAGGAAACCCGAAATTCGCTGACTGTCGACTTCTCTCGTCGCATTAGATGCATCTCACCCCCCCGCGATTTGTATCCCGCATTCTTTCCAAAGTGTCAGCGCGATTGTACGATATCGGAGAAACGTAAAATAAGTAATTTCGATTTTACGACAGGATGCGCGCGTATCTAAGCCATTTAGTTTTACAACATTGCGCCAACATTCGCAAATTTTACCGTTTCCAAATGTTTTTTAATGATGCAAAAAGCAAAAATAAACAAAGGCGAGGAAATTGGGGAATCCACAGAATCGATACTTTAAGAATTCAAACCGTAATCTTATCCGCGCGCGACACATCGTCCGTCTTTAACGAGTTTAACGATGACACCATAAAGATCAACGCGCACTGCAGTCGTTTAAGGCCGACTATAAAGATACATCCGGATATAACGCGTGAAACGATCTGGCCGTAACGTCTCGAAATAGCGTATAATCCGCCACTCACGTCAATGATCGAATCGTAAGAAATGCTCGTTCTAATTATAAAGATACACTAGTTACATCACTTTTATGTGTTAATTATTGCCTCATTACGAACGCATGGATTCATCGACTCAAGATATACATTATACATATATATTTCGTCTGCACGAACGCAATCGAAGCGCAAATCGCGATGCATTCCGTCGCTTTTTTCCGCGCCATTATATCCGGACCTCGTGTTTCTCTTCTTCGTCTCCTCATCGAATATCTCTTCGCTCTCCTCTCTCCGTTGCACGGACTGCTCTCTCCCTTTCTCAGGCGCATCGTGCTTTCGCCAGACTTGCAAATTTCACGCGACGATCGGCTCTGCCATCGCGGACCCTGAAAACAGACGGTCCAAGTTGAACCTCGCGTCGGAGAAGATTCGCGGTTCGAGATAACTAGGAGGACGAATGCTTGCGCTCTGATTTGCGTAACCTTCCCGGAACTTTGTGTCTGCCTCCAATACATCTTTACTCCACTCCGAGTTCTGTTTTGACTTTGTATGAAACAACCCTCTCTCTATACCCTCGCCGATTCCTTTGCGAATCGCTCTTCCTGTATCACGAATCTGTTCTTCGCGTATCTGTGCGGTCGGTTGTTTATCGGGCCTGATTGTTATTTAAAATTATGCACGCCACCGCCTTTGTCCCCGAGGTTTTAATTAGTTTCCTTCGCGCACATAGCCGAGAGGAGTCGAGATGTATAAAGTTACGCGTAATTAATTCGCCTTGTCGCCGATTATATATTCGATGTTTTCATTAACTCCTCTGCCGGGTATGGCTGTCACGAGAGATATATTTTTTCGTGAACAGAGGGTTGTATGAATTATCACCTCGCATTATCTATGCGAATGTATTCATAATACTTACTTACCAACGAGATAATAAGGAGTCTCTCTTGTGCTTATATAACTTCATTCCAGTATAACTTCGGGAAAACAAATTTGCAGAGAAGACTCGTGCAAAATCACGTCAAATTCCTTCGTGGCAACCGAAAGGACTACTTTGTTTCTGCATAATTGGCGTGTGTTGTCCTTTGAATCTCGAGATACATATCAAACATTTTTAGGAAGGGATTTGCGAGGAAAGAAAGACAGGATGAGGTATAAACGACAAAGATAGAGGGGAGGCGGCACACTGGAATATGATAATCTCATCTCTGCTGACCGCCCTTCGTCGGTCCTTCGTGCACTGTTTTATATCATTTTCGACGGCAGCTGTTTATTGCCGAATGCAAATCGCTCACTGAAACCGACCGTGTATAGGTATATTGACAAGCGGTGAGTAAACGTACCGTGAGAAATGAGCGATGAAAAAAAATGAGCTCGCTTATTAAATTTAATTATTCAGAATAAGTTTAGTTGCCTCGAATAAACATTCTACTAAAACTTGATTTTCAAATGCGTCTTCTTTTTTCTCTAAATTTATTTTATCATTGTTCGCCACATTGTTGCCGTCGAGAGGTACCTATAATGCTAAGATTGTTGCAGTGGCTATTGTTACTCGGGTCGCGAGATTCAGAGATACTCGGGCGAGCTGGGGGAATCTCGGGAAAAGCGTCTTAAAGCGTATTCCGCGGAGGTCGTTCGCAGATCGGTGGAATTTGCAGATGCTCGCGAGATACATCGCGGCGCAAGTACGCTTCGCTATCTCGGCCGTAAGAACATTCACGTTTGCGCGGGTACATACACAGACACAGAATAATACACGTACATCCTCTTGCACCATCGTCGCTTCACCGCAATCGTTTTCAATGTGCTATAGGCGCACCGAGTAAAAAGAAGCAGCGAGCATCGCAGAAATCTTGACCGCGCTGCAACCGATTATAGCTTTCCGATCCGGCGATCCCGAGGTTTCTTGTCTTTCCCTGGTATTCGTGTGCGTTGTTCGATTTAAACATTATAGCGTTGCGTGGCATCGCGCTAATCGACCCGGGGATGCGGGTAAAAAGACGCTTCGTCCGAGGGATTTTATCAAAATTAACGTTCCATATTCTAATTACGCGTACACCATATTACGTAATGCACCATTTATACGTATATATCGAGATCTGTTGATACCCTGAGAAAATGGCAGAGTAGAATTTTTTAATACGCGCATGAACCATCTCTTGCCTTGGTTAGTGCAATTTAGCAGCTTTGCTGATCAGGAGAGATTGGTACAAAAAACTGGCGGATCGATATTCCTTTTATTTCGCTCATGAAAAAGCTTAATGAAGATTAGCAAGATCATTCGTAGTTATATTAAAACTCGAAATTATTTGCAACGCGGATTCTTTGAAAATTCTTTCTCCTTCTTAAGCTTCAAGATTGTATCGCTGGAATTCATAGATGTTCCATGAACGCTATCGCGTTCATTAACACATGATGCAACGATATAAAAAAAGCCAAAAAATACGCATTAAAATTTTTTTAAAATTATATCTGTAAAACAAAGATTAATTTAATTCATGTTTAATAACTTTGAATACCTTCATTAGGATAATCGCTGGCTTCTTGATTTGTCTTATAGTATACGTGATTAAAGAGACTCTTACTAGTCGCAGGACACTCTGTAGATGCACCGATAGCGATGCTTGGTACGAGAAAGAAAAGAGGGATGATATGGGGGATGAAAGGAGATAGAGAGGGCCTCTCTCTTACTCCCAGTCTCTCCGCGCCTTGTATGATGCACCTCTTATCTCGCGCCTCGTTATCGCCGTTTACCATCGCACGAAGCGGCAAGCGAAGAGATTCTCTCTGTGTATATATATGTACCCGCGCACATATACATATACGTATCTTTTTCTCGCTCTTTCTCGGATCCTTCGGCGATTCGATCCCTCGAGCGGCTTCGCTTCGCTTGGAATTTCGTCGGGCAGGCTGGGGGAGAATTACTATGGTGTAATCCTAGATGAGATTGTCTCGACACAGAAAAGAAACGAAGGGAGGGAGGAAACAGGAAGGCGTGATAGAAGTGCACATGTTCTATGAACGCTGACTTTACCGCTCGGGTTTTAGCTAGCAATCGTAATACTATCTTGTTGCGGATCGTTAAATCACGCGCCGTCTTGACTCGCCGCCTCATCTGGTTTGTTTCGTTGTCAGTACTTTGATAATATCACTCTAATTGTACAGCAGCGATATGGATCTCGTTTTCTTTCGCGTAATTAATATGCATCTTTTGAGAATTTCAATGTGAATAAAAAAATGTATCGTTTGCCGAAGTAAGCAACGTCATTATTTTGATATGTCTCGGAGACATCCCGCGTTAAGAGACGATAGACTGCAGTAACCAGATGCAGAACTTTATTTTAATTTATTTTTGCCTCGCTGGAAGCTGGGCAGTCTTATTGCCGCCGTCCATTGTCTTGTCCCTCTCGGTTGCCGCACGTTTCTAGACGTTTTCTCTACCATCTCCTCGTCGGTCCTCGCCCTGCACCATTTAGCTGTGTCCTCACTCCAAGATATCTTACGCGTGTACGGAGCTCGATGCGTTTGTTTAGCAGTGCAACGCTCGGGTTTCTTGCGCTATTGTGTATATGCTGCACTTGCATACCGTAGTCGCGCTGATGCAACAAACCTTTCATCGATTACGCGTGTTTTAAACTTTCTTCAGTTCCTAGCTATATATAAATTTCTCCACTGACGCCGATTTGCAATAAATTATTACAGAGGCAAGTGTTGCAAAAATATTTAAACACGCTGTGTAGAGATATCTTCATTCGTACGACACATACTAGATAAAGCATCGTAAGAGTGATATCACGCATAATAAGGAGAGCGAAGGATACAGCTGTAAGCAGATAAATGTGTTTCATCGCGGGAGATAAATCCGGACGGCATTGTCAAACAAGGGAATAGATATCCGCAAGATGGATTCATTCGATCTGACGACCGATAAATCGAAAAGTGTCAATGTAGCTCATGTGTGTGCGTGTCTCTCTCGATAACTCGTGTTCCGCGATCACTCGAGACGTATGATCTGAAAGTTAGAGAGCCGACCCGGTTTACGTGTCGTGGAGATTGAGCGTTTTAAATTTCTTGCCAGTTTTCAATTACAAGCTCGTTCGATGTAAAAAGCGGCCGTCCTCCCATTAACGAATATCATTCCGGCGCGACCTCGGATGTTGAACGGGTTGTGGCCCCCGAGACTCGCTACGGGACGTCGATATAGCCGTAAACGGGCGCGCACCGACGTTCGAAACGCGAAGAGCGGAACCGGGTCGGACGGAAGAAGGTCGGGGGGATGGAAGGAAGGTAAGGTTTGACGTAAGAACGTGCGCGAGAGCGCGCAGGAAGAAAGAGGGACGAGCGGGACCCCCGTCAACGACAGCATACCGCCGCCACGGTATCGCTTCTTCATCGCATTCGTCGCGTTGCTCGACGCTACCACGACCCGCGCGGCTAATCATCATTATTTAAGTACCAGATCGTTTTTCGCTGCGCGAGCGGCGGCGAGTATAGTGTCGTGGACGAGCTCCATCAGGCAGGCACGTATCGATCCTCGACACCGTCTCCCGATACGATCGTCATGTTGCTACTATGACGTATCATATCGAATTTCTCTTTCATATGTGAGTCTTTATTATAGTTATTAACACGCGATGATTTGTCTTGGAAGCTCTCTCTCTCCCTCTCCGTCCGCTAAACATCATCATATATTTGTATGCAGCCCGGTTGAGACTAAATTCGCGTGTAGAAACTCCGACTTTTATAGCGTCCCCTCGTACAACTGTTCTGGAGCACCGTTACGACCGCGATATCAAGAGATGCTTTTGGATCAGAGGCCGCCAGGCGATAATTATAGTCGCCGACGAACGATTCGATAGCTATTACGTGCCCGCAACAGTTTCTAAGCATATTTTCAAAATTTGATTACGCGCCGTTCCCTAATTAACGAGAAGAGAGATCCGATGCGGTGCCCTCGACGAATCGTTTCCGCGCACGATCATGCCTATCTCGATCGTCAGCCGTAAGCGGTGAGTCCTACCGGTCCAATTAAAAAATCCACGGATTTATGCAAACGGTCGGCCTTTTATTGGAAGAGCCCAGCCTCTGACACCGGGCATTCCACGGATCTTGGCCGGGAATAATCGATCGCCGCGATTCGATGCCGCGCAAAACAGAGAGGCACGCAAATGCCCCGTTACAAACGTAATAGATTGCGATTACTCTCGTGGTCTCTTTTTACTCCAGAGATTGAAAAACTAGCGGCGATTATTTAAAAAAATAAAAAATTTAATAAGCGCAGAGATCGCAATTACATTCGTGTATTCCGCTATTTGTAATTTTACTGCTATAAGCGCGCAATTTATTCGATTTTGATATTTTAATATTTTCAATATTACACATATGAGATCTATATATGATCTGCACATTTATATCGTCTCTATCTGATAACAGCAGCGTGAAAGAGCAGTTTGTATCGATACCCGTATTTAGAACGGGAATAGCTCGTAATTCGAGCTTCGTTCGCGGCGATCGTAAACGTTCGTCGTCGACCGCCCCTGAAGAGAATGACCGGCTTCCTTCGGGCGACCTCAAGTGGGATGGGCACCGTTACGAGCTAATTAGCAAAATAAGAGAAACGCTCTTCACGCGAGTGTCACGGCGCCGTGTTGCGCCGACCGATCGCGTAGGCAAGCGAGATCTCGTGCTGCGAGACCTTATACGATCTGAGATCATCGATCTGTGATTTATCGCCCTCGACACTCTGCTCGGAAGGAAGAGAAAAACAGTCCAGAGTCGTTCTTGCGTGCGTTTCGATGGCGCGACTTGCGAATAATTAATACCGTCGCGTTTATCTTGCGATAAATATAGTTTGGCCGGCGCGAAGATATCGGCTTTTCTTTTCTTTTTGCCGAAAGAGAGAGAGGAAGAGCGGCAAGGGAACGGAAGCGATCCGCCAGATGAAACAATTCTAATCGATTCGCGTAGAGAGAAGTCTTGCCTTCGACGAGATATCATCTGCTACTTCCTCTTGTTTGACGACTTCTAGTCGCTAAAAGCATGCAGACGTATACAACGTACGAGTGCAATAGCTTCGGTACATACGATTATGTATACGATAACAGCAATTGATAGTGACTACTAATAATTAAAAATCATTAGTTTGTTTCTTCATCTGATGTGATCAGCTATTATTATTTTGGCTTCGTCTAAATAATTTTAACGAGAAGATGCGTGAATCTTGACGTACTTTAGGGAAAAAAGTTTTCTCTTAAAAGTTTGCAAAATACTTATATAAAATTTGGCAAACATCCCGTACGTGAAAAGAAAAAGCTTGAAAGATCTCCAAGGGAAATCGTTATATATATAATAGCGCGTTATTTTAATCCCTTAAGAAGAGCGACGCGGGAGATCTCATCAAGAAGCACCCGAGGGCAAATCAATCTACAGTGTGATGCAAACACAGAAAAACTCCATTACACACGAGAGGATAATCTTGTCTAGAGTTTAGCGTCGCGATTGGAAGAGTACAGACATCTTGATTTCAATATAACGACTCGGCCACCGATCGCAATTACTTTTTACTAGGGGTTTCTTGCGCGGGACACGTCCACGCACGCGTCCGCGCTCGAATAGATAATCGTGCGAATATCGGCGTAGTGCGCCAAAGTGAATAATCACCCGGCTCGCTAGCGGCGATTACAACGACTAGTGCGCCGGGGGACCTTCAGTCAAATGAGATTGCACGCCAAGACTAGACGAGAAGCAGCTCTCTCGTATCTCGATACGGTTATTCATGAATGCGTCTGTCGATTAATCAAGGGAGCGCGTAATTGCGAACACGCGTCAAACGTTGCTCGGAAACCTGACGACCGTGACATTGGGATGTCTTTTTTTTTTTTTTCTTACGGGAGGAGATATACCCAGCGGGGAACGAGTACAAATTCTATCGTTTAAAAGTTTACCGTGCCATTAAAGGAGACCAGCGAATGATAATGAAAAAGACTGGTATACTGTTTAATGACGAGTAATTTGTGCCTTGCATATTATATCACTCTATAAAAGACGCAGCGTTTCTACCCGTGTGTACATAAATTGCGGGTATACGCTTATCAATGAGACGAGTAATGAAGAGGGATAATTAGTCAGTAAAATTAGTCGTATTCCTATGATTATACTAGAATGCGCGCTACATGTACGTTTTATTTAAATGAAAAAATTGTCTAATGATTTATGAAGGGAGGAATACGTCGGTCAACCTAACGGAAGATCATTTGCATACTTTGTTTTATAATTAACGTCCCCCGTTGCTCGCGATTTATGTAGGTAGCCCGCTGTGTGATAAAATAATCGTAATTGAGTTTGAAAATACACATTACGGGAGCGCAATTTTCTATTAACCGTGTAATATTATATCGTGTGTCGTGTGTCTGTCGCGCCAACGCGCATGGGCTTTGCTGCGACAGGACGACTTCATTTCGATATATCCTCTCGGCATCAATTAGAAACTCCTCTTCGATTTCTCATAGTCAGTACCGCTGCCCACACAACACGCATACATATGTGCACGCGTACGTATCAGAGTAGCAAATGCAGCCCCGAGAGGAATTATCGAAGAGAAATAAATAGGATCCTGCTACTACGACTGTGCACGGTTATTCTCAGTCTTCGTCATCGTGATCGTCGTCGTCGTCGTAGTCGTAGTCGTCGTCGCGCACGTGAGAACGACCCGGGTGAAAACAGGACGGATCAGCAGCTATTAAACAGAGATAGAGTGAAAGAGGGACTTGGAAACGGGAACGGAGACGAGCGGGGAACGCGGGAGTCAAGGAACTAGAAATGAATTCCATTTGCGCGGTCGAGAGGGGAGGACCGTGAAGCGGAATAGAGCGGAATGAGAGAGGAGGACAGAGCAAAAAGGGCTGGCCGCGTGGAACACGGGAGGGTTACCTCGCCTCGTGGAAAGCAAAGAGAAGAGGGTGAAGGAGAAATTCGCAGGAAGAGCGCGCGAGAGGGATAACGAACGATAAAAAGCACTTGGAGAAAATTATAAGTTATATACGCGCTTTATGCGAGCCGTAAATTTATTCCTATTGTTTAGAATTGAATAAGAAAGGGAATTACGAATGTAAACGAATTACGGGATTATATCTCGACTTGTTTTCGCGTTGTCATTACCTAAGAATCGCGTTGCGAAACGTCGTGCAAGAATGCAAGAAGAGGTGCATCTGGCAATACGCATGCCGCGTAAACAGGATATGCTGATCAGTAACCATTGATCGCTACCTACGCCATCCGAGACTACTTATCGATGCAGAAGGAAGGAGAAGCTCGCAATAATGTTTACTCATATAGCGCGTAAACGTGCGCGAATACGAAAAATCTTAATATTTTTCTCTTACATTTTTTTTTATAATAACATCTAAATATTCTTGAATTTTTGTTTTTAACGTGGAATTCATTTTCACTGCAACTTTTCACATTTAATTCGCGAATCGCTGTAAGAGATTTCTCGTAGAAATCGGACGGAACGTCTCCTCGGACCGTGCCATTCGTGCCGAGAACACATAAGGGCGAGAATCAGTAATGAGTACGTTACGGGTTTCTTCTCTGCCTCGGCTTCGCCGGCAAAAACTCGCTCTCGATTCGATTCACGGTGCCGGAGGACGAAGGATACGAGCGCAGGTGGGAGGTGGAGAGAGGGTCCACAGCGCTGGACCGGCGATCTCCGCGAATTAATCAAATACGCGAGCGATTTGTCTTCGTTACACCCACGTGGGCACCCCGGAGGGACGCGTGTGTAACCGGGGTGACGAAGCCTTCGCGAATCGGCCCCGGCGGGAGAAAAACGTGATCATGCTACACATGCACCTTGCGCGACATGATTATTCTAAAAATAAAAATAACGCTTTATGCGACAAAAATGCCGCTGCGATGCAAGATTTATGCAAAGTTCCGAATTGCGAAAAAAAATTTGTTCTTATAAATAAATTCTACACATTGCTATAATAAAATACACGTAGAGAATAAATTCACTCAATATTTTATATTATTAAAATTACATATAAAATGCATATAAAAGTTTCAATATACATATTTAAAAAAATTTTATAACTTATAAATATTGCTTAGAATATCTTTTTTTTTTAAATTTATTGTTCAAAACTCTTTAATTTTACATTATAACAAATTATAATAACATATTTGAGCGTTTCTTTTTGATCTTTCAATAGAGGGAAAAAATTGAAATTACGATGTGCGATATTCTCACGAAGAACGAACGATTTAATGCGCGCTTTATAATTTTATTATCCTTCAAGATTTATTACCAAATGCGTTGCCTCGCGTATCTTAATGGCTAACTTTCTCGCCACGGCGACTTACGGACGAAGGGACACAGATTTGTCCGGCATGTCACATACCCTTCCGAAGTCGCGCGTCGAAATCCTTTTGCACGGGCAAGATACTCGAGCGGTATCTCGGCGTATCGGGATGCGGAGTAAATCGTAATTATATACGGGGAGTAGTATACAGGATCGGCGGACCCACCTCTCGCGGCGAGAGTCCGTGGAAAAAGATCACGCGGACGTTTAATAACACGGGTACCGAATGCTGATGGGTAGAGGTATCGCCGGGGATATAAAACGTGTACGTCTTCCAGACCAGTCTCGCATCGGTACCAACGCATATACGCGTAATTACACGCGCGCCTCGCGTATACGTTCACGCAAGGGCAGTGTGTGTAAATCTCAGACACGCTTATTCCTGTGGTGCACCCATATGTATACTTATGCACAGGGTGTCTGACCGGGAACAACCTTTCAAATGCCAAAAAACAAACTAAGGACGATGAGGATTGTATCAATGTCTCGACATGTGCTAAGTGCTGGAGTTATTTAGTATTGAGAATTGAAGGATTTTGTTTTAATTCTCTATCGAAATGAGATGTGCACCAAAATATTCGCACCATTAACCAAAGCGTTCGTACGGCGTATATGTACATGCGTGGGTATGTGTGTGTGAGTGGTGGATGCATCTTCTACACACTGTCGCGCGAATCGATGCGAAAGGTGAAACGGAGGAAAAGGACGGACGAGTTGAATCGAGTATAAATAGCGGTCCATAAATTATGCCATCCACGTACGCGACCGAGTACCATCTTTAAGGCACTGATCGAAGGCACGGGTCGATGTCACTCGATGTCACCGACAACAACATAGAAGACATAGGCGTCGACGACGACGCAGATGTCGCGGAATATATCGTGAAAATGGAAATGCTCACGGCTATCTCTCTCTTCGACTCGTCGAGACGACGATGTTTTCATCCTACCTGCTTTTTCCTGTCGTATGCAACGGGAAAGGAAAAACTTGATCGGGATCACGCCGCGGTAGATCCCCGGGATTTGTCGAAACGCATCTAGGAAGCGTATATCTCCAATGAGTAGCTGTATTCCCGTTTTGGTCCACACCGCATGCAATTGATCGATCCATTTACCGATTGATCTGGGCAATTATTGGTACGCGTGTTGTACGTGCTTTATCTGCGCGATTGTCTGTAATTGGATGTAGCGACTACGTGTTTTCGTAACGCGACGTCGGAAAATTCATATCGTAACGAACCGTCGTGATTGACCTGCATTTCAGACATCGTTAATAAAAACAGTTAATTGCTGATTGCGAGAAGTAAACTAAGGGACATTTTTTTTCATCAATTTCATTAAGATCCTTTTTTTATACACCGAAATGAAAGACCGCGCGTATACTGACGATCCGCCTTTGACTCAATACTGACAAACTAATGATTTAGAGCCTTGCCTGTAATAAGCCGTCCAATTATACATCATCATCTATCAAACGGCAAATCGGGGACACGTCGGGTCACGTCGGCGCGATGCGTTAGTTAGATCCAAAAGAGATTCCGACGTTAACGTAAGCCGCGATAATTCCAATTCTGTTTCCCGCGACGTAGGATCCTTACGGTTCTTGGCGTACGGGGACGTGGGCGTGTGGACGGCACTCGTTATGCAAGATGCATGTAAACGGGCCGGCGCGCTCGAATCGTTCATCACGGAATTGCATCTGCCACCGGCCAATTTGGCTATTAATTGATTCCGAGGCAACGGCACCGGGCGGTCCCGACCGACTCGTGCGAGGAGGTCGAGCGAGGTCAATGTCGTGGAATCGATAAATCGCCATCATTCATTCGTCCACGTTGCACGTGCCCCGTTCGTTCGCTATTCGGCGAACGAAACTCGTATCATCGAACGGACGCGCGTTTGTACAGACACAGATGCATTTGACGTTTGTATGTGTGTGTGATCGTACTCTCCGAAGATCTTGCTGTAAGATCATGCCGCCGATCAGACACGATCCTTCGAGCGAGCAACGCTCTCCGATCGTAACCGTGACGAATGAGATCTCAGCAATGCGCGACAGCTCTCGCTTGAAAAGATCTGCTTAGCAGCGAACCTCAACTAGCCTCCTTTTACGGTGGACCCAGTGCCGCTGGAGTTTTAATGGCGAAGAGAATAAATTCGTTCACCGGTGAAGTTGACCAGGGAAACGTGTAGCGAGATGTCCCGTAACTTCGCCTCTAATTTGGCGAGTTGAAATAGCACGGAGCAACTGACTGTTATATTGTCGGCAAGATCGTACCTGCGTTCTTCTACGCGATATACATCTTGTTTAAAATTTTTTTTAAGTCACCCTGAAATATGTTTACAGCTATTGTTTCGTAAATTGTTGCGGTTGTCGAAGACAGCGTTGATGTCGTAAAAGTAAATCGATTCGACATCTTTAAACAAGATCGACAGATTAGAGAGAAAACTTCAATTAATCGATCTCCCGATTCAACTACATAAATGACATAAATATCGTGATTTAATAGCAACTCACGTCAATCAACCCGGCGCAGACACGTCTGGCGAATCCGGAGCCATTACAGAAACTAAGTTGCGATAATGCAAATGTTCATGCAAATGCAACCGGAGACCAAGTACTTTTTGATACTCGTGTCATAATTTATCGAGATTATTCTGATACAACTTTTAATTAGCCTCCATTGAAGGCGAGAAGTACGACGAGACTTATTATGAATAAATTAACGTAAAATGTGTTTCTCTTCTTTCGTTTAAAGCAATTTTACTTATATCTGATGCACGCGTATATCTGTATACATTATTTAAATTATGTATTCTGCATTTCCAGGCGAACGACCAAGCAGGTTTTATCTGGTAAGAGAGGAAGCTGATCTCTCGTTGGATCCCAACACGGGGATGCTGAGGATTCGACAGCCGCTCGATCGAGAATCACGTGACAAATACGTTCTCAGCGTCGAGGCACGTAATGGTGGCTCCGTTGGATATTGCCAGGTAAATTGCGCATCCTCCAGATAATCATCGTTTCGGTATTAACTCGCCGTAATCATAGCCGTTTATCCGTTTTCTCAATATTTATCCTGAATGCACATGTAATAATGCCGAGCATGCGAAAAGTTTACCACGGTTTTTGCGTTTCTATTAAATATCATTATATATATTTCATATTTGGCGCAACACGTGTTTGTTAGCATCGCACTTGAAAGCTATGATTAATTTACCGTTATATTAGCGAATCATAAAGAAGCTTTTCACTTACCTAGTCGAGAAAGTTTGTGTTGCCCTAATTGCGCTCATTTCCACAACGTCCGTCTGTTTATTTAAAGATGGAGTTGATCGTGGAGGACATAAACGACAATACGCCGTCCTTCCGCACGACTAGCGTTCGCATCTCGGTGCCGGAATCTCATCCTCTTCATGTACCCCTGTACGTGGCGCATGCTATCGATCCGGACACCACGCCATCGTTGCCGATACGCTACGTCCTCGGTCAAAACAGCAACGACCTCTTCGAGATAGACGCGCGCACCGGCGAACTCTATTTGGCGAGACGATTGGATTACGAGACCCAGCAGAGGCACGGTCTTCTGATAAGGGCTCTGGACGGCGCTGGGCTCTCGGCTAACCTCAGCCTGAGCGTCGAGGTGCAGGACGTGAATGACAACCCCCCAGTGTTCGAGAGGAACGAGTATCACGTGGAGGTTCCCGAAGGCGCCAGGCTCGATTCTCAGGTGAGAAAAATCTTCATTACACGCCCGTCACGCAAGCATTTGTTTGTCGAGAGGATGCGGTAGGGTTCTTCGAAAAAGGAAACGGATGTAGGAGAGACAGAGAGATTTATAAAATGTTGTACACGCGTTTGTACGCGCATGTATGTTAGAGAGAGAGTAGAAGAAGAAGGAACTTTGGATGGGAGAGATGGTAAAAGTTAACAACCTCTCTTCGGCCTTTCTTTCGTTCTTCATCGTTCGGCATCTCTTCGCGCCGAAGAGTTACCTTTTTTCCCTTGTAGAGCTCTTCTTTTTGCTCTCGCACGTTTTGTATCTCGTCTCTGCGATGCGTAATTTTATCCGGGACAACCAGGAAGAACGCGCTCGTGAACCTTGCTCCCTTTCGTATCGCGAGACATACGCCGTTCCGCAGCTACCAGTCGTTACTTCCCTTCCGGATAATTTTTCGCGAAAGAGAAAAGCATCGGGAGAAGGAAGAAGAAGAAGAAGACGTTGACTTGCAAAGTTCACCTTGTAAGTAAAGGGAGAATTAACCTCTCGCGCCGACTAGGATGGATTTAACTGAACGTTGCATCGCGCCGCGCAGAGATTAGCCGATGTTACTCCGCAAAGTTGCTTTTGACGGACTCGGTTCGGGCTGATAGATGGATAGGGAAGAATGCCTGATAATCTGATATTCAAACGCGTGCATGTTGCCGGTCGAAACCGATTGCGAGCGTTTGGAATTGATAGGTAACAGTCGATAGATCCTCGTAGAAACGCGCTGTACGGTCGAGCATTTCACGAGCAAGTTTCAGCGATTATTTGAACATGAAATAAGATTTATCACGTAATATCAAAAATTATTATGCATCTTACAAACGCGAATTGGTCGTAAAAATGATTAGCGGCGATGTAAATTTCCTGTAATACATATTTTTATTATTATGTAGCAAAAGAATCAAAGAAGAGACTACGAATAAGAATAGTGGGCGATTGAGAGTCATTAGCTGCTTGAATTTCGCGAGAACAAGGTCATCATTGGTGCGCGATTGATAGGTCCGAGCGGACGTTATCCCGAATCCGAGATATTGATGACAAATGGTGGTGAGATCCTCGCCGCGAGATAAGCTCGTTAAATGACGTCACATTTTTAATACAGCATACACGAGATAGAGCGAGAGACGTCGCCGCAATTGGCGCCTCTCACTTTTCTTTTTTTCTTCTGCCTATCTTCTTCTCTTTCTCTTTCTTCTTCTCTTTCTCTTTCTTCTTCTCTCGTAGCTACTCGATCTTCCGTTTCATCTTTCTTCTGGTATACATGTATATATCGGTGATATCTATCGGCGGAACAGATCTGTGAGCTGTCGGTGGTATTCGGACACAATATCTCTTAGTCGCTAGTGTGCATTAGAGGGAAGAAGATGAAGAAGCGGAGGGAAAGAATGTGAAGAGAAAAATAGCTGGAACAAGAAAGTAAGCTGCAATAAGCGTAACCTTTCACCCATCGTAAACTAATAACATACAGTTAGACACATTAGTGCCTGCTCTCACATCAAGTTCTTTATTTAATGGTAACACATATTCTTCTCTCTGTTCACCTCGTCTGTAAAGACAACTCTTTTCTCCTCCTTTACTCTCTCCTCTTCTTTCCTTTTGCCTTCTACTACCATCCATCATCCGTGAGCCGCGGGTTCATACGCGGAACACGACCTTATACACTCCCGATCCTACGCTCTTTTTTTCTTTTTCTTTTTATTCTTTTTCTCGTTCTTCGACCTTCACTATCTTCCCGCGCTGGGAAACATCGGCTGGCTCGAACGTGTTTAGGGTACGCGGTCCTTGGGTGCGTTTAATTAATACGAGACGACCGGATCGACTGGTCTTGTCTCGACGTCGCCTCTCACCCCGTCTTTTTTTCTCCATTCGTACTCCTTTCCTCTCTTGCAAGAATGCGAAAAATATTGAATCACGCGATTGCTCTTGTTTCGATTTTCATCGTGGTTCTGTTCGTCTGGCATTCTAAAGCTAAAGTATTTAATTAGACATTATATTCTCTTTGTGCAATTATATATATAATTTATTTTTATTATATAATTGCAAAATTAATTAATAGCAAAATTGTTGCATTAATTAAACGTGATTAATATAGACTAATCAAATTTTCTTCATCGTTTACAGATTCTTCAGGTAACCGCGGTAGATCTGGATACGGGAAACAATGCTAGACTGAGCTATCGTCTCCATGGTTCTGCCGCCTTTCGCATCAGTTCCAACACCGGTTGGATCTATCTGGCGCAAAATTTGGACCGCGAAACTGTCGATCGGCACGCTTTGACGGTTCTCGCGATCGATAACGGATCTCCCGCAGCGACCGCGAGTGCCTCTGTGCTGGTGACGGTTCTGGACGATAACGACAACGATCCGCGTTTCGAGAGGGACTTTTACGGATTCGAGCTGCTCGAGAATCTTCCCTCGGGTACTTTGGTTGGCTCCGTGAGCGCTACCGATCCCGATCTCGGCAAGAACTCGCTCCTCAGATACGCGGTGGTTCAAGCCAACAGCAGCTTCACTGTGGATCCTGACACAGGTAAGATAAAAAAATTTTTCTCAGTTTTATTCATATTTTTCATTCTTCTTCCGTTTGCACGCCGTCAAATGCCAAGGAGGATATATATGGGTTCTCGTTGAAACGATGAGTTTGAGTGTTTGCGAAAGCCGGCCCGGGGCCTGGCTTCGAGGGCCGAACGGAGATGCCTACGCAGCTTGAAAACTCGCAGAGAAAAATATTGGCGAATCCATTTCCGAACTCGGGTTCGTCGAGGTTTGACCGCGGCAAGCGCGGTCGAGTTGCTTGCGAAGGTGTATTCAATTCGTCGAGATTTTGTCGAACAAACTCGACGAGGAGCGCATTATTCTTTACTCCGGTCTTTCTCGGGTTGAATTCAGACCGGGCTACTCGATGACCGAATGAATAAGAAATATAAGGAGAAACTTCCTGATTCTGTACTCTCTTCTCTCGGGACTACGGTGACAATGATCGATTCGCGGCGATTAACATTTTGGTTGCAGGTTTGAGATTTTTTTTGCGGTATTTCGCCATACTACGTTACACGTGCAGCCGCAGGAATGCCACGGAACGGAAGCAATCTTGGCGCAATTCGTCGTGGTCGCGTCGATAATTCCGCTCTCGTCGAAATCTTATCGAACTCGATCTTTCGCGCGTCATTTCTCCGACTTTTATCCCTCCCTTCTTCGTCGAAACGCCATCACGAACGTAATTGTACGCCGTGTCTACCGCAGAATCTTTTATTTTTTAACCAGATATTCTATCTCGTATATCAGTCTAACGCTTAACCGCGATCCGTTGTGCTCTCTTTTCCGTCCTCGCTTCGCGCCAACTTCTATCTCGCGCGTCCTCGCTCGCAGCCACAGTTACTTCCTGTTTCAGACAGGTTTCTTAGCTTGTTAAATAAAAATTGAACACGCCTTCGCTAGCTTCTTATTAATTCTCCGTGTCTGAATCGTCGGTATGATATTCCCTCTCTCTTTAACTTGTCCCTTCGAGTTCCTTCCAACGCGATATGATGGAGAAACGTTCTAGAGTCAACGAAAGATCGATTCAGACACGAGAAGGAAGCGCTACAAGTGTGAGAAAAGGAGAGACTATTAATTTTCTAAATGGACCCTAGCCGTCAGCGCGTGTAATTTACGCGTTGCTGTTGCGTCAACCGAGCGACCCTTTATGCCGCGCCATTGTTGAACGATTTCGTAATCGACGAAAAGATTCCTCGGACAAACATCGTTCATCTAAATTGTTTCGAAATTTGTGAAAAACATTTATCATTTTACATAAATCATGTCGAACATAAATATTAGTTACATTGCAGTTTGTAAATTTGCCTGCTTATTTGTTGAGCTTACTCAACGATTTATTAAATTACTGGAATAAGAAGAATCACACGATCGTTGTCTTCGGGATCTCTCCGTATAGCTGATTTTAGATTGCGGCAGTGTGCGTACGCTTCGTGGGTATTAAAATATAATCCGGTAAGAGTGGCGCTTTCGCTTAGTCGGCGTGTAACGAATCATCAGGAACGGGGCCCGAGGCTCGTCACACGCCGCGTAACGCACATGTATGCAGGGTGCCTCGCAATGTGCGGGGTTTGATTGGCATGCGACACGGGAGTATTTGTGTACACGCTTGGTTCGAGGTCCGGGCCCTCTTTCCTCTCTCTCTCTCTCTCTCTCTCTCCTCTCTTTCTCCTCTCTTTCTTTCCTCTCTTCGTTTCGTATCCGCCGGGCTGCCTGTTTGCAGAGGTGGGACTTCTCGAGTCATCCCGACTGCGCGGATGGATCGAGAGGCAGCAGGCAGAAAAAAGGACGAGGGCTAACGACGAAGGTGGGGGCGAATCGCGCTGCCGGAAGTATCAGCTGTCTTGTCGTACGAATACTTCTATATTAATCCCCGTTGCACACGGTGCGTGTGCATATTGTCTGGTCAACAGACCAGCGGCGGCGGCGGCGGAGTGAGTTGAAATTTCGCTCGGCCATTGTCCTTCGATCGCGGCTCTCTAACCCGCGATCTCCCATTGAGAAAACCCTCGAGCGATGCCTCCTCGACTCTTTCCGCGTAGGTCGCCGCCGTAATGTCCGCTTAATGGCACCCTTTTCTCCATTCATCCAATTAAGGGGGCCCCGCGTGTTGGCTCACAATGTCGGGAGATCGAACCCGTCGTGATTTATGGAACGGCACGTCCTTGATGAGACGCGATGAAAAGTACGGGGAATATCGGCGATTGTCAGCTCGATTCGACCAGTTCCTAATATGTACCGGGTATGATTGCGGTCGCTAAACGTCCATGTCCCGCTCGACAAAGACATGATACATTTGACGATGTATTCGTCGAGCCGATGTCAAAATTGCATTCCGCCACTTTCCTCTCTCTTCGTGCGTGGAATCTTCATCACTTCCTCTCTCGTACATTTCAATTCGTCTTGATATGCACGCGCGATACGCCTGATTGTTGCACCCTCAGGAATTTTACCAGCTGATCGATGTTCACCTATCGTCTGCGTCGTATGACTCTTATTTTAGGGAT
Organism: Prenolepis imparis; assembly: GCF_030444845.1. NCBI lineage: Eukaryota > Metazoa > Arthropoda > Insecta > Hymenoptera > Formicidae > Prenolepis > Prenolepis imparis. The sequence goes on along the minus strand of NW_028141171.1, from coordinate 11,013,537 downwards.
ACGCTTCTTTCCGAATGTTTATTTCGTCGTGCGTCGATTTTGTAATTTACAAAAAAAAATTTACTCGATAATTTCTCGTATTGATTAACTCGTTTTATCGTGTATCCGGCGTATATACCTCGCCCGTGATAAATGCCGATTACGATCAATTTATATTATAATTGAGCACAAGTGTAAAAAAAAGGCGATCGGATATCTTGAATTATTTAGCGATATATTTTCCAGGAGTAAACATATTTAATGGGATTTCCCACAGCTTTTTCCTATGCGTCGATAATGATACACAGTTTTGCATTGATGATCAAATTAAAGATAAGGTTGCTGCTCGGTTAGCTTGCAACTCGCGTGCGTTAGGTTGCCGAGCAAGTTTCCTCCAGGCTTCCTCCTGGAGATTTTTCTATCAGGTCGGTACGCTTCTATTTGTCGAATTGTTTGAGAAGCCGACGTTGTGTCGTCCGTCGACACTCTTCCGTCTAAGCTGGTATATCCGATCGCGACGATGGATTCCCAAATATTGGAAGAGGCACGCGAAGACAAAAAAGTCTCCGCTCTTCTTACGAGCATGACGGCGAGGTCGGCCGCGCGATCCCACGAGAAACTAACACGAGAAACGCATTAGCACGCGTCCTACGATATACTTCTTATTGTTCCGCGATGGTATCCTCCTGGTCGGCGCGTTTGCATGTCCCCCGTCGATCGTTTGTCTTGTCGACGACGAGGAAGAGTACGACGTCGCCGAGGCCACGTCGAGAATTCGTGGAGGCACGCCAGATTCCGCCTCGTCGCTTATTTTCTCACAGATTCGTCGTACGAATTATTATCCCGATCCTTTTCCCAGATTCTGGAATAATTCTGGCGGCCGACCGCTCGCTTAATTATCCATTAATGCGCCGACTGGTGCCGAGGTAAGGAGGAAAACGGGTCTTCTGGCTCCACCTTTTCCCTCTTTCACCCCGCCGCACCGGGTGCTTTCGCCCTCTCCCGTCTTTTCCTCCTCTTCATCTTCTTATTTGCCGTTCCCTTCTCTTGTGACCGTGACTGCTCCCCGCGATACGTAATTACGGCCGAGCTCGTTACACGCGCGACTACGTACGTCCCTGGTACGATTATTACATGCGAGAAGAGAGAGAGAGAGAGAGAGAGAGAGAGAAAGAAAGAGAGAGAGAACGGAGACGAAAAACGAAACTCCTGGCGCGACCGAGGAATACGAGCGACCGTGCACGGACGGTTCTTACCAGCGACGATTATCCAATTAACCGTTCTCGACGAGGGAAATTGATAAGGTCGGTCTAGCCGATCGCGATCCACGAGGAGAACGTCGGTCGATCGTATTGAATTTTATGCGAACGGATACGCGAACGTGCTCTCTTCCGTTCGCTACGCGATTTCGATCGCGAAATAGGTCTTCGAGCCAACGCGTATAGGATCCATCAGAAGATTCCTCAGGATCTTTAAATATCGTCTAATATCGGCGCAGACTAATACGATAGTTTTTATTGCGCGGTCATAAATATTCCGTGACGTTCGTTCATGAAATGCAATAAAAATAAATTGTTTCTGTTTCTTTTTGCTCGTCAGGCGAGATCACCACGCGCGAGCCCCTCGATCGCGAAACGAAAGACATCCATGAGCTGGTCCTGGAGGCGCGAGATCAAGGAACACCGTCGAGGGCCGCCAGGGTACCTTTGAAGGTCAAGGTTTTGGACGTCAATGACAACTCACCTGAAATCGTCGATCCTCAAGGGGACGTCGTCAGCGTCAGGGAGGAGCAACCACCGGGAACGGAAGTCGCCAGAGTGCGTGCACTGGACACGGATCTCGGTGAGAACGCTTCGGTCACCTACAGTATCTTGAAAGGTAAGGGATATACTATCGTTAACGTTGCTTTAATTTATTTCGGATGTGTGCGCTCCTATCCTTGATACGATGGGGAGAGCGATTCCATCTCGATTACTTATTAATTGCCATGCGTGACTAATCGGTTATGCGCTGCTCGCCTAATTGAGGGACCTGCGCTTTTGCCTTACGAATATATATGTGATTATCTCAGTATAAGAAAATATATAAATTATAATTATAGTAGTTGTGTGTACGCGCGGCCAATAATTGCGCTGCTTCGTTACGAGAATGCCGGCAGTTGTGGAGAGTCGGGAATAATAGAGAAATAGCGAGGAAGTACTTACGTGCCGGAGATTAGACGGCGCGGACTTAGTTTTTTACCCGGTTGTCCCTTCTTTCTCTCTTGCTTTCTCTTCTTGCCTCTCGCGAGAGGCAGGGCGAGACTTTTTGAGACTTTAATAACCCACCAGCAATTACAGAAACAATTATGCACGGTCTTAAAAGCAGTCGCGAGCGTTCTTGCCGGGGCGTGTTGTTATCTGTTAGAAATGCACCGTCTATGAAGAATGCGCGGTGCATTCTATATTGAATATTTTTTCTATTCTACGTCGAGCATGTTTAATCTAATTCCACGTTAAATTTTGCATAAAGGATCGCCTAGGTCTTTAATTTTGTTCTCGTTTATCTCTTGGAAAATATTTGAGATCGATGTATTCTGTTTTTCTCAGACCGGGATTCAGACGGTTACAATGTCTTCACCATCGACCCGATCACCGGCATGATCAGGACCAAGGCTGTGCTCGATCACGAAGAGCGCAACGTATACCGGGTGTCTGTAAAAGCGACCGATGCTGGACATTTGCCGCGACACAGCATCCGCGCGTTGCGAGTCGAAGTCCTGGCACTCGCGGATAATCGACCAACCTTCACCAGCAGCAGTCTTACCTTTTACGTGAGTATCTCGCCACTCAATATTTCATATTTCATTTTTTTATGATAACTTCTGCAAGTAATTAAAATATAAAGAAACGTTTTTAGAATATATAAATATCATATTTCGATTCTAAATCTCCGTCATGTCTATTCAGTTGTGTTTAATACACAAGTTAATAAAGAGAATATTTTTATGAAAAATACAGAAAGGTAGAATCATACGGAAATTAAATAATATACATGTTTAACGTATACAGATGCGCGAGGATGCAAGTATCGGGCACGCAGTGGGGTCGGTGTCAGGAGCGGGTCCTGCGGGTCGCGTAGCCTTCACCTTGGACTCGCTGACGCCGATCAGCGAGTTTCCAGCTTTCGACGTCGACCGAAGCTCGGGCCAGTTAGTGGTCGCGCATTCCCTCGATCGCGAGAACGTCAGTGAATACCACTTGGAGATCCGTGCGTTGGACACGACCTCGATCGGGAATCCTCAAAGCATCGCCGTCTCCGTGAAGATCGTCATAGAGGATGCCAACGACAACGCGCCGAGATGGCCGCAAGATCCGATAACTATTCGCGTGTCTGAACAGGCAGCGATCGGCTCGACCATTTATAATCTCACGGCCAGCGATTTGGATAGTGGTTTGAACGGCGATCTTAGGTATGGCCTCGTAGATGAGTTTCCATCCAAGGGCTGTTTCGCTGTGGACTCTTTGACGGGCGCTCTGACGCTAGCTAAGCAACTGGACAGAGAGGAAAGAGCCGATTATACTTTGATCCTTAAGGCTTCGGACCGCGCACCACTAGGGGAGCAATTAGCCTCCACGGTTACCGCGAGAATCATCGTCCTTGATCAAAATGACAATGATCCTGTCTTCGTCGCGCCGGAGTCTACCAAAATAGCCGTCGCGTCGAATCTTCCGCTGGGTGAGTGTTGTATCTCGCAAGCTGTATTAGTACAAGTCCGTATATAAGGATGTTTAATTAAAATTCTTGTTTCTTATTAGGTGCGAGCCTGGTAAGAGTCGTCGCCATAGACAAGGATTCTGGCGACAACGGTCGAGTGTCTTACGTGATAAGTTCAGGCAATGAAGAGACACATTTCAACGTGGGCTACGAGTCGGGCATCGTGAACCTCGCAAAGCCCGTCACGAGGCCGTCGGATCTCGAAATCACGGCTAATGATCATGGATCGCCGCCTCGTAAAGCTGTATTGAAGCTGAGTCTGATTCCTGTGACGACGCAGATAAGTGGGCCTCCTCGATTACTATTGTCCAATCCCATCGCCAGGATCTCCGAGAACTTGCACATTGGGGCGCCCGTACTGAATGTCGCAGAATCAGCAATTATGGATCAAGGTAAGAAGAAGAACTTTTAACTACAATCACTTCATCGTAATCGCTCGTATATCTTTGCCGTTCCACGTCGGCTAAATTAACGAAACTCGACTCTTCATTACGCAACTTATGGTCACGACTGAATATAAAATTACTATCAGTTTAACGACATCCACACCAGATTAAGCGGTTTTCCGATTTATGATCTGAAACGATGTATAATGCTGCGTAAGGAGCAAAGCGAACAAACGAGACCAAAACTTATCGATAGCAGGCGTAACAAACGGAGGCTCCTTTTATATACTTTGTTTATTCATTGTTTCGGTGGTGCATAAAAGTCGCTGGTGCGCGATGCAGAAAGGATTGTCAATTTAGCGACGTGTAGGGCGTGCACAGCTGAAATTACAATCTGCTACCTCTCACTCTTCACCGGGCGTCTCACTCGCATCCTGACGATCTGCGATTTCACCTTTCTCTCTCTCTTTGATGTAGATGGTATACGTCGATGCCGCTCTGCACACGCCACCTACATATTACGACCAAATCGTGTGCGTGCAAAGGCAAACATAATCGTGAACGCGCACACCGCGGTTAATAGGAAAGCCCTGCTACGAAAATACCTGGAATAATTGCCTTGAATCCGGACGGGGTACCGAGCATTATAGTAAATTCAGTGAAATGACTCAGGCTCTCTCGAGGATCGTCGGCAACGCGTTCCGTTCATACGCGAGGCCCCGGAATACCCCGCTGCGGTGTCTCTCCCCCTCTGTTTATTTCTCTTCTCTCGACCGTCTTAAAAATCGAGCCGAGGTCTCTACCGAGAAAATTCCGACGCGGCGGTTCCGTACGTCTCTCTCCGGGAGAATATCGACCCGGGGAACACGTCCTCGAATTCCTCCCTCTTGGAAAATGCGATAACGAGTTTTTGCGGGCGAGCTCGTTCGCGTTATTTACGACACAAGTCGCGTCATCTTTCACGAGACGTGCGGCAACTTACGCTAATTATCGTCGCGGGAGTTTCACGAGTGACCGAACATATTCATGGCATACATTAACACTTTTGCGGCGAAGAAGGTAAGATACGAAAGTAGTGAGTCGATAAACATCATAAATCATGCGGCTTGAAAGTCGCTCGTTCCGGAAATATCGATCTGACATGATCACGCTTCGCGTGTATATATTCGTATACCAACACCTCTGATGAGATTTTTCATCGTATACGAAGAAACTAGTGATAAGCAAAAAGCCAATTACGCTGCATGAACGTCTGATAAACGATAGTATTCCACGCGATCGCTAAACGTATCTTTAAGTTCACCCGTATATGATGGTTACACGTATGTATTTTGCGCATCATTTCTCCGCGCTAGATCCGCATACTTATTCTCAACACGGGAGCGATCTGATCTAGCCGGTTCGAGTCTGATGAACAGTTAAACCGCGCCGAAGAGTTTATGCTTTGCTTCTCGTACGGTAAACTAGCAGCCGCCGAAGCCGACAACATGGAGTATCTCTTCTGGTTTTGCGCTTATCTATCGCGACACCGGAGCAGCGCATTAACGCGCCCCGCCAAAGGATCATTCTACGTATCCCGAGGGACTAGTGTGTAGTTCTATAGCATAGGAGAAGCTTGCAAAGTGTATGCGCGAGCGGGTGGAGAATCGGAGGGTATTAGAGAGGACGAGGTGAAACAATGGCCACGTATATCATCGTGCCGCTGGCCTGCCGCGGTACGCATAGGCAAATCACCAGGCTCTTCCACCAACACTGACACCGTCATACACGGCGAATCCCCGCGTGTGTAAGTGTGACGCGAAGCTACGTTTCGCCGCGAAGCTACTGGGCTGGAAACACGACGAAAGGTGGTCACGAATGCGAGCGTGTTGCGAGTGAACGTATCGTCCCTTTGTTCTAAGCCCGCTAAAAATCCGACGAGCACGGGCTCGCTAAGTGCTGGAATTCGAGAATTCAATGCATTAAAGTCTCCGCGCGTTCAATTCGAATCGCGAAAACTGCGCTGCGGACGTTGAATTCTCCTCGATTTTTTGATAATATTCTATTATGAAGATTTTGCCGGTTTATAAAGACATTTATTTATGATTGGAATGAGCTAATGATTTTTGCAAACAAGAGTTACGTTATTATATTCGGGCGTTGTTACGTATCATATTTTAAAATATTGTTATATAACGTATAATGAATTTTTTATTTTACTTTACACAGGTAACGTCACCTTCATGATTCCGAATGATGTGGCCTCGAACAAGTTCGCCATTACGTCTAGTGGTCTAGTCATTCTTCGGGGTTCCCTGGATCGTGAGAAAGTCGCGCGTTATTCCGTTTCCATTCTGGCGAGATCTAGCAAACTTCTAGATATTACTACTCTGGAGGTGATTGTGCTGGACGAGAACGACAACAGTCCGGAATTTCGACAAGGTTCCTGTTATACTCTTGCTGTACCAGAAAACCAGGAAGCTTCCGTGATCCACACCGTAGCCGCGACTGATTTTGACGAGGAAAAGAACGGCGAAATCTTCTACAGCATCGTAGGTGAGTTACGTCGTTGAATGTATTTAATGTGGAAAATCGCAAATATAAGAACATAAATGTTTACGCTTCAATTTCCGCGTTCTCTTTTCCAGGTGGCAATAACGGTGCCAAGTTCACGCTGGATCCAATCACCGGTGTATTATCGATGTCAAATTTGGATCGCGAGACCGTGTCCAAGTATATCCTGACGATTTCGGCCAAGGACAAGGGAAGACCGAGTCGAGAAGCGCGCTGCAATCTCACCGTGAACGTGCTGGACATCAACGACAACGCTCCGACCTTCTTGCAGAATCAGTACACCGAGTCTCACGCGCACAACGGTTTTCCATACGGATCGCCAAACTATCCGGCGAATTATCATCTCGCCAAATACGTGACGACCATCTCGGAAGACGTTGCGCCGGACTCGAGCGTGATGTCCGTAAAGGCGACAGATCCGGACGAGGGTGTAAACGGGAAGATCACGTATGCCATCGCCAAGGAAACGAGCTGGCTCTTCAGGGTCGACAACCTGACCGGTGTTATTACTACGGCCGGGTGAGTGCACACGTCCCGTCGTTTGCTTTTTTACGTATACCTTCTTCTCTTTCTCCTCCTTCTGTCACTCTCGCAGTTTCCTTTTCTTTCTGATCTTCTGCGTTTTCTTCTTTTTCTCTTTTTCTTTATCTCTCGAGTTTCTTTTCTTCTCTCGCTTTCTCTCTCTTCCCTTTCCGCATGCGTGTCTTGCTTTGCGCGCGATCTTGGCTACCAACCGACTAATTTCATCCTGGCGTTAATTACCGCGACCTTTATTGCACATCCGATTAGGATCACCCAAAGGGATATTAGCGGTCGGTAGCGTCGTAAAGCGGGAAGTAGAGACGCACACACATACAAACATAAACACACTCGCACACAAGAAGAAGCACGGAGATGGTTCTTAGCGAAAAAAGCTCGGCGTTCTAAGAAGATGGGGGGAGAAAGGAAAGGAGCAGCGCGGTCTAGGAACGTCGTAAAATTATAAAGTCAGTCGATGCGCTTTACGAACGACGTACTATGGTCGATTAAACGATTCCATATGCATAACCCGTCGACACAAACCAAGATACTCTTCCTTTTCCCCGTCTCTCTCTCTCGTCACCGCACGTTCGCTCTCTCGACCCTTCACGTCGCGTCTGTTCGTTCCTCTCGGTATATACATATATGTGTATGTGTCTCTTATGATTACGTGTGTAATAAACTGATACTCGGGACGTCATTAAAACGAAGACTTTCCGTGGCTTCCGTCCATCCTTCCAAACAGCAAGGTCGTGGTTCGTTAATTAATGGGTCATTTCGATGCAAGCTACTGTGAACCTTGATCTCAAGCGAAACTCAACAGTATAATCGTTAACCGTTCAGTAAGATCTCAGATGTCATAGAAAAATCTCGCGAAGAAAAATCTCAAACGCCAATTATCCATGCAGAAATCGAATTTAATACCGCGAGCTCTTTTATACATTAACTTTTATGGATGGATAGTTTTACAGTCTTGTGATAGTTCCATAATGATTAGAAAATTTCTTTCCATGTCGCCGTCTGACATCTTCTCTCTCTCAAAGTGACCGAGCATTATAATTTTCGATAAAACACTTCCACGCCGGGAATATACACCGGGGTTGCGTTCGGAAACGTCCCTCTCTTTCTATATCACTGAGAGAGAAATGATATAGAAAGAGAGGGAATGCACTCGGTGACGTTTCCGAACGCAACCGGGAATGGCACCGACATCACATCAAACATTCAATCGCAATGACTGATCGTTCGCATTTTCCTCGGTCGTCAATTAATCCCCTTGATCTTGATTTACGATTGCAATACAATTTTGTTCGACTGCAGTGCGGTTCTTATCGCCTCTACTTTCGCTTTTTATCACTTTTGCTCTCGCGTACCCCGAGATCACGTAGTGAACGTAGGAGGATAGGGTGGGAGTACTAAATCGTGGAGGAACGAGAGAAGCCGCTTCTCGACGATGCAGAGAGTGTCGGTAGCCATGAGAAGAAGCGCAGGGGAAAGGGACCGCATACTTTTGCATCGCGACAGCCGTGTGTCATTTCAGCGAGATTCCATGTGGCATTTCAATGCATTATTTCAGCCGGCAAAATGTCTGATATGCAAAACCAGATCTCGCTCGAGCTGCTCTTTCGCTCTCCCTCCTTCATCGTCTCTCTTCTTTCTCTTCGAATGCGGTCATCCTCCGTCTCTCTCTCTCTCTCTCTCTCTCTTTCTCTCTTTCTTTCTCTCTTCTCTTCTCTTTCCTCTTGCTTCTGTTTTTAGTATCCTCTTCCTTCGATCGGTAGTCGCGGACCTGGCTTTCGTGTCGCCTTGTTGCTGTTGTTCTTACTGCACAACAGGGTCGTCCCTGTTACCTTTGGAAGCTGGCCGCTCTGCGGTACGAGAAGAAGGTGTACGAAACATTTTTCCCTTTTTCACTCTTGGACCACCCGGTAGATACAGGTGCGGGTCAAACGAGGACCAGTCCTCCTTAAAATGACTCGATAAATAGCGCGAACCGGTGGCAAGGACGACGAGACGATATCGGAGATGACGTGTCAACTGATCTCGCTGATTTTGTGCAGATAATTGGAATATAAATCACTTTTACGAAAGCTAATTTTCTTCTAATAAGACACTCCGCCATTTCTACATTTCTTTTATATACTTTTTATGCATATATATTTGATATAATATACATGACATTTTCAAAATGTTAATTTTTGAAAGAATTCTATCTTTAAGAAGCTGTTCTTTGTGCTATTATTCTATAATTATTCTCTAACTACTTTTATATTATTATTCTACAACTATTATTCTGTTTGGATAGAGATTTGCAAAACTGCATGCTCAGCATGTTGGCAGAAACGGCGAAAGATAACTGTGGAGTACTTCGAGTTAGCTTCGCGCAATCGTAAATAAGCGTATCGAACTCGTGCACTACCGGCGTCCGATCATTATCCCACGCTTATTAAGAATTATTGCGAGCATTACATCGCATCGCGAAGGCGCGCTGGGAACTTCTCTTGCTCGACGGTCGCGCAACTTTATAATAACATTATTTTCAGATACAATTTTTGCGAAATATCCGCGAATTAGTTTTAAACTTTTTCCGAGTAATACATTGGTAAAATAATATAATTATCATGACTTTTATTATAACAAATAACGAACTATAGTATTGATTTAATGTATCTTGAAACATGTCAGATAAAGTTAAACTTTAGAAAAAGTAAATTATCTTTCTAAATTATATATATATATATATATATATATATATATATATATATATATATATACAGTTTCTTTAATTTTAGTTGTATCAATCATTCTATAACAACTAATTTTCGTTTTTTCTTGTTTGATATAGCTCACTGGACCGCGAACGCCAAAGCAGCTATACCTTCCATGTAATCGCTACAGACGGTGGCAAGTACGATGCGAAGAGCACCTCGATAATCGTCGAGATCAACGTCAGCGACGTCAACGATAACGCGCCAGTTTTCGAGGAATATCCCTTTTGGACGCGCGTACCCATCGGTATCCAACCCGGTCAAAATATTCTACGAGTCTCGGCCAACGACGCCGATGATGGTGCCAATGGAGATATCGTGTATTCGTTCCTACACGAGCAGGAGAAGCCAAAGTTTCGAATACACCCCAGCACCGGCGAAATAACGGCGAGTCTATCGCTGTCGCAGGACAACGGCAGGATCTACCATCTGGAGGTACTAGCCAGGGACAAAGGAAACCCGCCAAAGAGCGCCAAAGGCTTAGTCGAGCTTCAGATCGGCGATCTCGCGGATTTAGCGCCAGCCCTGAAATTTCAGAATGATACGTATAGCGTCGTCGTTCAAGAGAACTCGGCGGCCGGCACGGAGATCGTTCAGATCACCGCGGTTCGCACCGATGGCAGAAGGCAGCATGTCTCCTACTCAATCGTGTCAGGGAACGACTTCGACACCTTCGCGATCGATGCAGGTACCGGTTTGTTGCGCGTCAATAATCCTACAAGACTCGACGCGGAGCTCTGGAACGATCTAACGGTGAAGCCTAGCGACGAGTTGCCGGACGACGCGACGCGCACCAACTCGTGGGGCAGATCTCTGGAAGACCAACAACCGAAAGAGCCTAGAGAAAGCTCGAGGCATATACTCAATATTATGGCGAAAACAGCGGGACCAGATGTCCTGGAGGCATACGTCAAAGTGATTGTTAGATTGTCCGATGTCAACGATAATCCGCCGATTTTCACGCAGACGCAGTACTCTGCTACTGTGCTTGAGGGCAACGTCAAAGGAAATTTCGTCGTGAAGGTAAGAGTTTTGTAAGAACTTATAAAATCCTTATTTTTATATTTAGTGCATTATATAGCATTCTTGTCAACTAAGCATTAAAGTAAAAATGTCGTCTTTATATGTTTACTATCTATACGCTATCCTTATGTGACTCATAGAATTCTTGAATAAACTTTCATGAACATATATAAAATTTACGAGTCATATGTGCTTCAGTAAATGTTAATATATAGATTTGTAATGAAGGAAATATATCTAGGACAGAAGTAGATACATAGGACAGAATCACACACTCGAATACTTATGTGTTTTCTCTGTATATTTTATAGTATAATTAGTTAAGATATAAAAATGTATACAATTAGATATACACATCTTTATATTTGTTAATATTTGTTTCTAATATTAGCTTTCAGCAAATGACGCTGACCAAGGTCTGAACAGCAGAATTTTATATCATATTGTGGATGGTAATCCGGATAACGCCTTCACCATAAGCCCGCCGTATAGCGGAGTCGTAAGGACCAATATAGTCTTGGATCGTGAAGTTCGTGAAAAATATAGGCTGACTATCATCGCGACCGATCAAGGAAATCCACAATTAACTGGCACAGCTGCATTGAGCATACAAGTAATTGATATCAACGACAATCAGCCCACCTTTCCGAAACACAGTATTATTTCAGTCTCTGAAGGTAAGCCATAAAACTTAATACTATAATAGCAAACCTGAAATTTTTAATATTGTTTTTAAAATACCAGAATATAATATGTGAAAGATTTATACGGGCAAAGATTACCTATAATTTATCTTTTAGATAAATATAACATTCAATTCAGTCATATTATATTGCAACATTATTATGCTTTAGTATTTAGAACTATCGTGGTATTTGATGTGCCATCAGTTTTCTCTTTAAGTATCCGATTTTTGCATTTCTCGAATTGTGGCACCATTTCCTCGAGACTTTTGTCACCATCTATAATCATAACCGGCGCTGGTAAAGTGAATAAAGTTTTTCTGTAAAGCCAGTCATCGTGAATTTCGTGGATTTGTCTTAGATATTCTAATGATACAGAGTCCTCTTCTTTGCGTCCGCGCGCCTGCATTCTTTGGTACACAACTTCTGGGGTTGTTCTTAGATATACTAAATTGCAAATATAATCAAAATATTATTTAATAGAAAATCTAAAAAAAAAAAAAAAAAATCTTTTCTCTGCTTTAGTTAACAATCGTATGTACCTATTAAATCTGCTCTTATATTAGCATTTTCCAAACACCAATCGTACCACTTTTCTAAAACTACTGCTTCTACATCTCGTATCATATTTGTACGCTTCATATTCTCTAAGAAGCATCGTGCACTAAACATGGACCTTTCCATGACTTTATAAGGCGATGGTGTACTCAGAGTGTGTAATTTTAGCCTAGTTAATTGAGCATACGATTGAAATAGAAAGGCATAATTTATTGGGTCCTTGTACAACAGATCCTAAAAGCATTGTGTAGCTTTTTTTAAATATCAGTATGTAGATATATGTAGAAATATTTTTTAAAATAATTATATTGAATTTTTTTCAACTATATGATCTTGCTATATATCTGATGTGACGTATTTATTCATTATATCTCTCAAATTTATGTTAGAATTGAAAAACTTACTAGTAAATTTACTCCAGCCACGTCTCGCCATAAATCCACTGGTTCTTGCAAAATTGTAGCATTGTTAAAGTTTTGGAAGTGATTTAAAAATGTTGTTTTACCACTTCCAATATTTCCTTCTATACAGATTGTAAATGGATTATTGTAGACTTTTCGTGGAGAGACCATTTTTTTGATAGAAATGCAGCAGCGTCTTCCTGAAACAATATATTGTTCTTGATGTAAACTTATTGCATCAACTTATTGAATCAACATTAATTAATGATCGAATTCTTTTTTAGAAATCAACCAAATAAACAATTGTATTGCCCTTCCATATAATTAATAGTATATAAACTTTCATACCTATTATCATACTTATTAGAGTATCACGAGATGCATAAGCAGTAGTATGTGTATTCAAATATCATAAGTAAAATAGTACCTATGGTAATTATCTTGATGATAACTATGTCCGCTTTTTCGTCTCTTATATCGATTTATACAGACAATGTGCAAGAATTCCTTGTGGTTAACGAAATACGGTTATGTCTCTTATATATATATTTTGTATTATCATATATATTTGACACGTAACACTATAAAACTGTTTGAAAAACACGTATCGTAGCCACGTTCGACTAGTGCTAACTGGCGTGGATTGTCGTCGATGCACTGCAATGCATAACAGCATGCTGGGCGAGGAATGCGTTTCCCGCCGAAAATATACATCGCCATGTTGTGCGTCACCTGAAGAACCTGTTCGCCATCCCATCTGTTCGATGCGATGATGTAAAAGGCGCGATCAGCTGTGCGCTTGCGTACTATACTGGCGGGAAAATTCAATGTATAAATGACAAGTCTCGGGAAAGTGTCACAAGTTATTTAAGCTAAATATCTTCAATGAATTATTAAAAAATTACTTATTAAGTTAAATATATATATCTGAATATATATTAGATAAATTGGACATTCAATATAAATTTCAAGTTGTTAATTGCAAGATGTTATAATATTAAATTCCACTATATCGCGCTTTACAAATATTAGGATTCTTGATATCGAATAATATCCAAATATCTCGGATATTGCTTTCCAATCGTAGATCATCGCAGAATTATATAATCGCAAACTATCCTTGGTATGTGAATTGCTCATCTTCCATAGTTCTATCTCTATTAAAGGCAATTACATTAGAATGTGAAATAGCAAGGGATTCGTTAAGATACTTGGTACCAAGGACAGTAGCATAGCAGTATCTATGATAATCTGCAATGATTATCGGCAATATCAGATAGAATTTCATCCACGACGACGATAGCTCGAGTTTCATTCCGTTGGCTTTCGAATGTCTACCTCTGCGATGCCCCCTCGAAATGCAACGGGTTTCATGATGGGTTCACTCCTCTCAAGGTCGCCCACGTGCGACGATAGAAGGAGAGGCAGTGGGACTGCACGCCAGTATATGAGAAGAGGAAAAGAAATGAAGAAAAAATGCATTTATTGATATCGCGATACTATTAGTGCTCTGAGATCATGTCATCATCTGTATAAAGACATCCAACTAAGAATCGAGCAATATTTTAAACAACATTAACATATACCTACATATTTATATATAATTAATGCTAATTTATTAAATATTATAATTATAAATCTAGATTACATTTTAAATTAATTTTAAATAAGTCTGTGTATAAATCAAGAATTATATTCAAAAAATGTAATAATTCTAAGCATAAGCATACAGTCAAGTCTATATATAGATTTTTAGCAGAAAAGATAGACATATTTTATATTCAAAATAAAATTTTGATTTGCGACGGAAAGACTTCTCAGTATTTGGAGAGAGAGGAAATGATATATACAGGATGTCTCAGATACAGAACAGATAAACGATGGCGAAGGTGAATCGATGAAGAGCGCGAAAGCGAGAGAAGGCAATGGAAAAGAGGAACCCAACTGCATTGAGAGGGCGGGAACGCATTCTACTCTCCAAGTATAAAGTTAAGTGGCAAAGGATTTATGCCGGCATTAAAGTCCAACTGTTCGGGACAATCTGCATAACTTAAGCGAGGCTGCCGAGGCGCGCGTTCGGTGGCTCGGCATCTCTGTTTCTTTCTCTCTAACTTTCCTCTGTTCAGGCCCCTCTTCCACCTCGGCCTTTCTCGCGTCACCATATTGTTCCCCATTGACAGATACGATTCAATGGAACGGCACGCAGGACCGAGGTGGCCGCGAGTTTGACGTACAAGCGCCAACCTCGCGCTACCACTTCTCGAGGCGCAGAAAAAGAAGGTGAATTTCCTTTCGGTCGGCAGCTAGTCAACGAAGATGACGCGACAAAAGACGAGTGGTGATCGAGTAAATTCAACCGCATCTTCGAATAAACGAAGGCTGCGATGCGACTGTGGTTTCGATGATGCCTCGAATAGGTCGTCTTCTTCTTTTCTTATAGATCCGTTTCTTCCTATCGGATGAAATTTCCAATAGCGAGCAGGTGGCGAGTTACGTACGTTCTAGCAATCGTTGGAAGACGACGCGATATAATAAGAGATTTTTTTTGGGGGGCGGGGGGGACCTTTTATTGCACTCGCGTTTTTGTTTCCATCTTTGCTTTCTCTACTGCTGCTGCGTTGCTATTTCTTATTCTTCTGTTTCTTTCGAGAACGACTTTCCGACACGAAGGTCGTAGACACGTACTGGCGCTCGTAATGGCATAATGCGAGATTACTATCTAATTTGTATCGCCGTAAAAACTCTTCAGCCTCGGTGTAAACGAGATTGCCACATCACGTTAATATACAGGCGACGCCGCGTCAAACGAATTTTATTTAACGTTACACTTCTTCGTAAGGTCGTATCTTGCAGCCACGATAGTGACGGAATATCGTAGAGATGTCATTTTATCTGATAGAGATGATAAACTTTTCATTTATGATCCTCCCTAGATATACGCTTTCGATATTCTGTGTCGACGAATATCTCTTCGAACATACCACGGTTACGTGGCTAATGTATTTTGCTGCATTCAAAGCAAATTTGATAGAAAAGAAATATGAATCATCACGGTCGTAACGCGAGACGTGACGGGATAATGAGCCTGCTCTAACATCTTCTAGAGAAACATTCCTCGCCGCATCTTTACGCTAATCGCAACCTGCCGTTCTCACGTAATGATTTATGCTTATGAATTGCTAATTGATAGCGCAGCTCAGCACGAAACGATTCAACAGAAATAGTCCAGGTTCTTGTTATATACCAGAGCTCGCGTCCTTTCACGATAGCGATATCGATTACGCTTAATCCGGGCGGATCAGGTTTTTAATGTGGCTTGCTCGTCCTACGATAAACGCTTGTAATTATTCGGGTAGGAAGGATGTAATTATCATCCAAACTGGGAGGCGCGGCTCATCGATGTTGGATGGACCCTGCCTCTGCTCTCATAAGGCCTTTGTGTACGCGGTCATATGTACATTTGTGGGAGGATTTAATCGACAGCGTCGATCGGGTCGATTCCGAAAGTGGCATTGACATAAGAAATCGAGAAACAAACAATGCTGGACCACCGACGAGCATCTTCTCCATACAAGGAACATAATGTCGCCGGACGCTGCCGTGTTTATAGATTCAATTCGTGAAATGCGAGGAGCATCCGAGATAATTACCTCGATATAGATAATGAAGACACTTCAAATGCTCTAATAAAGTTATGCATAACATTTGTTTGCTATAATAATTTTTCGAGAAGTTTCAATACTTGTCTTCTTTAATTTTTAATTCAAAATTCTTCTTTGATGCTTGAAAGAATATTTAAATATCGGAGAATTTACTTCTGCTCTCAAAATTGTTCAAACAGTTGCACACTCCACAGTTTCTGCTTCCGGTTCATGAAGTCTAGGAATAACAGAGGGTTAAAGCTGTAACAGAGTCATGTCGCGTATTCGCATTCGTAGACGGTGGGATCGCTCCGGAAACCGATTTACACGACTTTAACGATCTCTCGTGAAATTTACGAGCGGTCGCAGCCGCGTACTCCAGCTAGCCCTCATGCTAGCCCCTTCGAATACATCGCCGGTACAGAATAATTCTTTTACTGCCGCAGGTGTTGCTTTGCCCGACGTATATCACCCGGCTGGATCGTAGAATCAAAAGTCCGGTCTCTGATGATATACCTCTTCCTAACTATGTATTCGCGTATACCATTTATTCTTTTAGCAAGCCGAAGAATTTCTTTCGAATTGTTCAGAAAATTATCTATCTAGTATATATTTTTATCTTTATTACCTTGTAATAATTTTTTTATACTTTTACAGCCTCAAGAATATTTTTTTAAGATTCGTCATATTAGTTTATTTTTAATTTTGGAGCATAATAGAAGCAAGTAGATCTTGGAAGAGCGAGTGGCATCGTTCAGAAAGATGGTTGTTCGATTGCGATTATACATATTACTTAGATTATACGGTGACTTGTAGGAAGGCATAAGTTCACATTTAAGGACAAATTGCATCCAGATGCGGTGCACCAAAGGTGCGATGAATTACGTTTCGTATATCGCAACGTAAGAGCGAGATACACGTCGCATCGCGTACTTTGTGCTCGCAAATTAGTGCTCCCGCGTTACGGTTTTCAATTTCTTCGTGCGGACGAGATGATATTGTATAATTTACTCACACGGCGGCTGTGGCGATCCGATCGTGCTTCGCGAATGAGAAGCTCATCCGTTTCTTCGGGCGGATTCGTTCGACCGCTTCTTCTTAGCACGGCCAAGATAAAATGATTCGATAGTACGGATTCAATGCATTTTAAGCACGACCCCCTTGAAGTGTCTTTAACTTCGCGGAAGAGCACGCCCTGATCCGTGGGCTACCTACACGAGGCTCCGCGTCGTTTATGTATCGCGCACGATCGTTTCTCAGTGACAAAGTGCCTTCGCGATGAGGACAAAAGAACAAAATCAATGGCACTTTTATGCATAAGGAATGCAATTCGTCAGTAGCAACCGCGTGCATCGCAATATAAAGCGATAAAGCCGTCGCGCTTCATTGTGTGCTCGAAATTCAGCTTTCTTCATCTTCGAGCCGAGCACTTTTTTATCAATTTCGGGCGTTATTCAATCTCAGAATAGGTCCTTGCAATTATTCAATTGTCGCAGCAATAATATATCTTTCATTTACAGATAGTGACAGATGAAATAGATGCGTTTATTTTTTTTTTACTCAATATTATTATATGTATATTAACGCATAAATATATATTTATTATAAAATATATAAATAAATTGTTAATCTTGCATCTGTTTAATTTCAGGTACAGCCATGGGAACTGTACTAACGACTATCACGGCGAACGACGTTGACAGTTCGCCGGTGTTGACGTATAGATTCGGCAACTTGACGAATCCGGGACCCTTCAGCATCGACCGATACGGCGGCAAGGTCGTTCTACGGAAGCGTCTGGACGCCGAGACGCGTTCCGAGTACAGTCTTCAGGTGATCGCCAGCGATGGAATTCACGAGGCGACGACCGACCTCACCGTTCGTGTGACCGATCTCAACGACAATGCACCGCGATTCGAACAGGCTGTCTACGTGGCTGTTCTCTCAGGTACATATCAAAGGGCACGATTCTGGCCTTGCTGAGATGAATGAGTAGCAGGCGAACTCGCGATCGGGAACTTTTGACAATGATCGGACGCGATCGTCCTCGCTTAGCGTCCGCTTCAGCGAACAGGTGATAATCCTTTGATTTATCGAGGAACGATCGTTCTCGAGATGATGGCGAGATCGGTTTGAAGCGTAGGATGGAATCGTGGGACGAGCGTTATGAAACGGTGAGATCCTTCGCGAGTTTCGCGGTTTTGTTGCTGAAGCGTTGCGAATCTCTCCTGCGGTTTACCGCGAATACCGCGCGTTATTAAAGCATATTAAAGTCTGTGCGTTAATGGGTCCGTTTATGCAAATTACATTTTGAAAATGTTGGCCTACTTAATGAATACTCATAGACTGCAGACTTAGACTGCAAGTAATCCATTCATTTGTTGTATTATTTTATATAGTTTACGCGTGCAAAGTTGGCATCTACATGACGAAATTATGGTTTTATCGTTGGTCCACATTTAGTATCGTTATGCTATACCGTAAGATTATTATTGATTGCGAGTCTGTCACCCGCTAGACGATGCTTCGGTGTTAGCATCCCATCGAAAAAATCGAATATAGTATAAGAGCATAAAGAAATGGAGAAAGAAAGGTGAAGGGAAGATACAGGCGGGCTCCTCGGAGCGAAATAAACGCGCGTTTAAAAACTGGTTTTTAGTAGACACGCGTTGTGTCCTGTTGTCCGTGTTCCAAACTCGAATTGACACCGCGCCGAGATAAAGCGCGCGAGAATGAGCAACGCGCGGGTGAGAGGTGAGAGGAGAAAAGAGAGAGGCCGAAAAAAGAGAAGACGGGTACAAGGAAGAACGATGAAAAGCTAGCCTGCTCGAACGTGGGAGAGAAAAAGATATAGTGTATTGAGGGAGAAAGGAGAAGGAAGAAGAGAAAAGGAGAGAGCTAAAGACGGGGAAGGAGAATGCGAGATCAGGGCAGGACAGGGCGGAGAGCGGGAAGAGAAAGAATGGTATGGATGAATGGGGTAGAAGGACTGAGGAGGATCGCGAACTCTTCGCACATAAATAAACGCGAGGACACTGATTGCGAAGCAGCCGAAAAACCGCCTTCGTCGGCTGAGATCGCTGACTTCGCGAAAGAGAATTCTCTTCGAAACTTATTAGAAATACGTAGATCTGCGTTTAATGTTGTATTTGGTTGAGGGATAGGGTAACAGAGGGAAAAATAGATTGGCAGGTGGTGGATGTGAAAAGGATTCAGCGAAGAGGCTCCCACGACGAGGTTGTGAATTTGCATCCTTCTGTTCTTTCCTTTTCGCGAACATCCTGTACTTCGTCTCGCATGTTCGCGAAAAGCTGTGTAACGTTTCTCATCGAGGACAGGTAGACGGGTTGATAGGTTGCAGATACGATCGAGCAAAGAAGTTTCGGCGAAAGTTAATGAACCATTTGGGCGATTAATGGGATTCATCGGGATCATTATAAATGTTCATTGTGTAAAAGCAATCAAGATAGATCGAAAACATTTTTTGTTGCTCTCATCGTATTTCCCTAAAATCGTGCGAATTTTAATTAGATACTCAAGAGTTATTATAGATACATTGAAATGTTTTTGTTGCAAAGAAATCATTAATGAAGGAATGAGATTAGAAGATATGTATATAAAATAACTATTGTATTATACTTTCGTTCGATCTGGTGTCAAAAAACTTATTCTTCATCGTCCGAAAAAGGCATAATGTCGGTAGTTGAGGATCCACAATAAGAAGATGCGGAAAGTATTTGAGCTCGTGATCTTTCTCTTGCGTCCCTGTCAAGTGGTTCTCCATACAATATATGACTCGATAATCGATCCTACGAGAGTGCTTCTTGAGTCTTTGTCGTTCACAAATAAATGCTCTCTCTTAGTTTCACAGAGTTAAATATTTCAGTTTCAGAGTTAAATATTTTCCTTTTATTTATGGAAATTGCTATAATCGTCAAATGTATATGAGATTACATTAACATAACACATTGTATAATATAATACCTATAACCAATTTTTTTATTTCAGAAGGGCGAGGCAATCTGCAGGAAATTTTGACGGTAAATGCCACGGATGACGATCTTTCGGAAGAGAACAGCCGAGTACGATACTATCTGTTGCGATCTGTGAAGGGATTTTCGGTACATCCCATGACCGGTGTTCTGACTGTTAATCGCACAGCGATACCCAGACCAATACCGAAAGAAATGGACTTGGCGATTGTCGCGGAGGATTATGGCAAGCCTCCGGCATCGTCGATATGCTCGGTTATTGTACGACTTAGCAATCTAAAGAACGCCCTTCCAGGACGGGAGTACAAGATCACAGTGAAAGAAAGTTCATCGAAAGGCACGACGTTGATGAGGCTCTCCGATGTAGATTTGTTGGATGGCGCAATCGTTGCGGGCGACGATAGCGGAACATTCGAGATATCTAGAGGCAGACTGATCTTGTCCAGGACACTTGATCGCGAGACCAAGGATAGGTAAATACCTGGGCTTGGATAAAAATTAGATTCAATATGTCAAAATTTTGAATTTAATGTTGCTTCTTGATATTCTCTCTGTTTTACTTTATAAATTATCTACAAGTTCTAAAGTCATAATTTTAATTTTGCAGATACGTGTTGCGATTGAGCAGCAAAAGCGAAAACACGACAGACTCGCTGATAGGAGACGAGCCAGTAACAGTAACAATCATCGTGGAGGATGTCAACGATAATTACCCGTACTTCTTGAAAGAGCTCTATCAAGTATCGATTAAGGAAGATGCTCCACGTGGAACTACCATTGCCGTTTTACGTGCCAAGGACGATGACTTGATTGACACCCCGGCGGCTACGTTGATGTACGACATTACTTCAGGAAATGACGGCGGTCTCTTTCGGGTCGAGAGAATGACCGGTTCCGTCTTGGTGAACGCCACGCTCGATTGCGACCTCGAGGCCGAAGTCTACAACCTCGTGGTGATGGCTTGCGACAGCGATCCGGTATCACCTTTCTGCGCACTCGCCATACTTCGTGTTCACCTGGAAGACGTGAACGACAACTCGCCAAAATTCCCCGTTTCCGAGTATCTCGAGTTTGTCGGCGAGAACGAGCCGATCAGCACGACCGTGTTCTCAGCGCGTGCCTCGGATTTAGATCGTGGCATTTTTGGATCATTGAATTACTCGATCGTTTCCGCCGCTGCGAGCGGATTCTCCGACATCGACGACAGTTGGAAGCTATTCACGGTTGACGAGAAGTCGGGCATTGTCACCACCCGCGCCGTGTTTGATTACGAGCAACGGAATCGATACGCTTTCACGTTACGTGCCACAGACATGGGCGGCCGTTCCGCGGCTGTGCGCGTTAGGGTAGAAATCGACTCGAGAGACGAATTCTTTCCGCAATTCACTGAAAGAATGTATAGATTTGGAATAAGAAGCGGCGTTCCGATATTGCCTGGTACTGTAATCGGTCACGTGACAGCAACTGATCGTGATAAGGGACCCGACGGCCGGGTCGTGTACCAGCTAACATCTCAGCATCCATATTTCAAATTAAATCGCACCACCGGCGCATTGATCGTGAAGCAAAAGTTGGTGCATGATATCGGCGTGGAAGAATCATCGAGATTGGTAGTCAGCGCGAGTTCCGGTAGACAAGGCTCCTTGTCTAACATGACGGTAGTGGAAATTATTATGATGGACGACAACGAACCAAACGGAATTAGAGGAGCTATCACTTTAGCGACACCGGATGTCGGCTCGAATATGGCTGTGGCCACTCCCGGTGGCTTGGCCGATTGGGTTCTAGGTCTATTAATTGCTCTTCTTCTCCTCATTCTCGCTTTTGGCGCAATTTTTCTCTATCTTCACATTCGTAATCGCCGTCACAAAAAGCCCGGCACGAAACCGGGTCTAAATGGCGAAAGCAACGCAACCGCATCAAACAGCTACGTGGACCCGAGCGCATTTGACACGATCCCGATTAGAAGTGTGACCGGAGTCGGTGCGAACGGAAACAGTGGTTCCGGAAGCGCCGGAGGAGCAGGTGGCGCATCCTGTCAATTTGCTCCTCCGAAATATGACGAAATACCACCATACGGGACATCCGGTCAATCCGGGCAACAACAGGCTACCTCCGAGCTTTCCGGAAGCGATCAATCGGGTTCCTCTGGCAGGGGTTCTGCCGAGGATGACGGAGATGACGAGGAGATTAGAATGATCAACGAGGGACAGCAAACTGGCGATTCCGCGAGCGACCTTTCGGTTCACAATACTCAGGAATACTTAGCTAGATTGGGCATCGTGGATCCGCCAGCTAGTACGCCTAGGAGGCCCCCCGAAGCTCTTCCCCTGGACAGTCTGCATCTATTTGAAGACGAGGCGAGCACTGAGGCGGATATAGCGACATTGATTTACGGCAAGATCGGAGAACCTGGACGACCCACTTCGGGTCTGGAAGTACCGGGTGGGCCGTCGATGAATGGCTCTCTGAGCTCCATCGTGCACAGCGAGGAGGAACTCACCGGTTCGTACAATTGGGATTACCTACTGGATTGGGGACCGCAATATCAACCATTAGCTCACGTGTTTAGCGAAATCGCCAGGTTGAAGGACGACGCCGCCAGCGTTCAGAGTGGGAACTCTGGCAGCAGCGGTAAAACCAAGTCTGTACATAAAGCACCGCCACCGCCGTTGCTTACGTCTGTCGCTCCGAGGTCATTGGCGGCGCCGGCGTTAGCGAGAGGGATCCTGCCGAGGTCACCAATCAGCCACGATGCTTCTACTTTTCCCTCCGCCGCTCTAAGTCCAAGTTTCTCACCCTCATTATCACCTCTGGCTACGAGAAGCCCCAGTATCAGCCCTCTCGTGCCACCCACCACCCAGAGATCCAGTCAAAGTGCCAACCGAGGAATTCCCGTTACCGATGCCGAACTAAGGATCTGAGGATACTTCGTACAAGTTAGTAGTGTTAATCCAGTGATGACTCGCCGAGTAAATAATATCGGTAAAACAATGCGGTGCCTCGTGTAAAGCAGTGCGAATGATATTCCTGTTAATATACATACGTTGTTTAAATGCGATTGAATATATGAATGTTGCTTTTTTAGACTGTGTGAATGACGTAACTCATGGATATGGTATTAACGAGTGATTTTAATTTAGGAATTTTAATTTGATCGGCCATCAAAGAAGAATTTAGCGACTGAATTGTTTCTCTCGTCACACGCAAACGTTGTCTTCCCGCGATAAATTATTCCATCTTCTTCTGTAGCGATAAATTATTATTTGCAATTAATTAACAAAGTGTTGAGATTTACAGATAATTTCAATTTTATCATAAAAGATAATAAGAATAACAGATATATCACTCATAGAAAGTGAAACAGTAAGCGGAAAAGCGGCGATTGCGCCTCGACGATTCCGTATTTATTGTACAATACGGATGCATCCCTT
This sequence comes from Prenolepis imparis, assembly GCF_030444845.1. Lineage (NCBI taxonomy): Eukaryota > Metazoa > Arthropoda > Insecta > Hymenoptera > Formicidae > Prenolepis > Prenolepis imparis. The sequence goes on along the minus strand of NW_028141171.1, from coordinate 10,989,844 downwards.
ATTCGGATCACAATCGATAGCTAGCTGAAAGAAAATACTTGTTTCTGAACGGAATGTATGTAAATACTCGCCGACTGCGACGGCATTTAGTCATTAAGTAGCATTGTAAATAATAATTCGCGAATAATGTTGTCATAATCAAAAAAATAGACTGTCCTTATGTAAACGGGAAACTGTAAATGATCGCGCCATGTTCGTCGAGTTGCGTGAATGTGTACAGTAAATAATCTACTTTTATAATATTGAATTGATACGCGAACATGGCGATTTCGAGTCGAAAAAAAACGCGCTACTACGAGTGAACTGATCACACCGGATTTCGTGGTAACGCATCTCTAAAGCCGCCTATATAACTTCGTTGATTAATTGTTACTTCATTCCTGTCTTCCGAGCGCAATTTCGATGTAACGGGAGATGAAAGTTCAGCCAGGTGCATATACATATGCACTGATTATATATAAATATATGTCATTTTTGTATAAATTGCTCTGTGTACAAAGACTCTCCCGAGCCGAGGGCCTTAACGCGATGTGGGCCTTAAATAAATGAATTTTTTAGGAGATATTTTTTTTCTTTCGTCTATCCCACTTCTCACCTCATATAAGTAATTAATTTGAATATTACTAATTCATTTAAATATTAATAATTTAAATACTAATACTAATTTTTAAACTTTTGTTTATAAAATACATGATCTAATTAGAGAGTTTTTAGGAAGCAATGGGGATTTGATTTAAAGAAAAAGACAAAATGTTTCCACATATAAATCTGCTTCTTGTTATACAACACGTTGAGCCTTATAAGTATACACGTATTCTTCAGATTATTTTGATAAGTTAATTCCATGTTCTCTTTGCTCGTTTTATTCTCATAGCTACTACATTACACTGTCTCACTTTATCGATGCTTGAATATAAAACGTGCCGAGTAACAGGAACACCCGATTATATCATTTGAAGGAATGGTAAGGTATTCTAAATCGAGAATTATAACTTCATAATGAACAAAACTCTTAATCTCATATTATAAATTAAATTAAAGGAGAAAAGAGAACTTATATATATATATATATATATATATATATATATTAATTATAAAATTTCTGATTAACTTCTATTCTGACACATGATTAATTTCCATATATGTATGATAAAATATAAATGACATTCATGCGCCTGTGATTTATTTTGGTTGAGTTTATATTTGGTGGAATGCTTACTTTTTTTGAGTAATATTTAAACTCTAAAATAAAATTTAATTAAATTTACAATTGGTAACTTTTGTTTTTAGTTTGAGTCACATCTGTGACAACAAATAATTTGTCTTTATAAAGATGCATGAAATAATATTTATTCACCTCGGAGAAATCAATGGTGAAAATCTGAATAATGTATTGCAATTTATATGGATGGATAAACATTTAAAATTACTAAAAACGCTAATGCTGTGTACTTGAATAATTTGTACATTTAAACAGTCTCTACGATGAAACACGTATCGACCTATCTACCTAGTGCCTAGAATCAGCGAAACCATATAGGAATCGTTTACCCGATTATGTTAAGTCTAGTAAAACGGTTATTATATTGTGTATCCAGTCTTGTTGCCGCTCGACAAGGAGCTGCGCTATTTAATTTTCCATTTTTTTCGTTATTAGAGATTATAGAAGAATTAGTATATGGTCTTCCACATAGGATCGAAAAAAAAACCCCAAATTTGTTTATTCTAAGCTATTGAGTGGGACAACATTATACTGGAAGGTAGATTATTCTATGCAAGGAGCACTATAGTCGAAATAGAGTGCGATGAGACAGAATCTTGGAGATTCATAATTATGATTAATAAAAATGTAAGTCATCGAAAGTTTTTCCAACATTGCTCCCATATTATTACACTGCGTGTCTGATTTTATATAGAACAGAATGCATATACATTTACGTGTTTCAATAAACGTCTGTCTCAAGCACTCTTTCGTAAAGACACTCGTCTTTCAAAAGTAGAACACCTAAAGTGGTTCTATGCACCAGTTTTTTTTTTGTCAATTAATGGTCCGATAGTTAATTCGATATGACTTCTAAAATCTATTTAAAGTCCTATGCCTGGTTATAAGTCTTCTTTTATCGTATCTTCTGCGTAGGGTCTATATTGATTTCCGCTAAACATGCATTATTGTTATGTAATCGTTAATTAATTTCCTTCTCTTAATTTGGATTGTAATCAGTGACGTAATTAATACGCGATATGAAGCGAGTGGACTTCACAGAGTCTGCAGTCTCTAAGCCGTACATTTTATAATTATATATAAGATAACCAAATGTATTTGTTGTGTATCTTCTAAATATGTTAGATACACGTAGCTATCTAACAGTTATCACATGAAGCTCCTTTTTCAACCACCGTAAAAAATTCCTTTATCTCCGATGGAGAAAGTTGTATTTTTCGCGTCACTGAAGACAGTCGTGCTCGATCCTCGTATTCTGGGCTAGGACATTCTAAAGACATCGAAAAAGCGTCAGGGTTTGGCGATCTAACACTACACATGACCATGGCACGAGGGTACATAAAAAAAAAAAAAAAAAAAAAAAAAACAAGAAACTTTTTTTTACTTTCATCGCGCCTATTTCTAATTGGCGCATCGAAATAAGGCACCACATTCGACGCTGTTTATGCGATCGATCGTAGAAACCGGTCACCGATCTCTACGAAGATGCAATCAAATCGGTGATCTTCGTGATTCGCTGTAGTTGTGTCTTTATCCACGATCATCAACTATTGTTTATTCGGCTGTGAGCCGGTCAGTTCGATTAAAAATCTTTTTTTAATTCAGTTTCATTTCTCAGGATGATGTGGGCTTGGACGATTTATATCCCGACTCTTTACTTGTACAACGTCGAGCGTAGTTAGTATCGTCGTAGTATCGATTAACGAAACGCGCTTTCTCCTCGAGGCTTTGGAAGTCTCTCGACCGAAGTTTCAAAGTACAATATATATTAATTCTTATTGCTCTGTGCCTGCGTCACACGTAATACATTCTCCATTATTATTAACTTTGAATCTTGCAATACGGCGACCGGATTTCCCATGAGAGTTCTTGCAGTTTGTCACTGTGGAGAACTCCTTGCGGAAAATCTTTACAAACTTTGAAAATTATTAAAACGAGGAGAAGCAGAGGAACTAAACACGCCTTTGGCGCAATGTACATATGTTTTTGATCCTCGTTGAATAGGCTTGTTTAAACAGATGAAGTCGATTTGCTTTTGTTAACAAGATTCCGCGATGTAAATTATTCTGCGGTTAACGACTAGTCAAACGGTCTCTTCTGTTATACTTCTCGACATGTGCAAAATTCCAAGACTGAAAAGAAAAAAACGTTTGAAGGACATGTTTGCAATTTATCCGAAGACTTGATAGAAAAGAATCGTGTATAAAAGCTATTTTCTTAAAATTATTTCGACAAAAATCTTAATTCCGTCAAGTCTTCATTTTGCTTACTTCTGATCTACAAAGAAGTCAATGATTCGCAAAAGCGATGTTACTAATGACTCAATGTGATCTACTAATGATCATACAAAGTGATAGCCTAGCCCTACCAACAAGCGTGTTTACTTGGCGATCCCCGCAATTCGTGCGTCATCTTGCATCTCGACGACGACGGTATCAGGATCAGGTACCCTGTTGGCGGAAAGACATCCATTGGCGATAGTGGTTGGCAGAACAGTCTCCGACTGAAATTAAATTAATATCGTTATTAATATAACATGCCTTTTTTTAGAAAGGGATATGTGTATAATTAATTGCAAAGTAATTAATTTATGTATTTTACTTGATAGGCTGCTGCGTCCAATGCCATTAGTTCCTTTTTCGACAGCTGCTCGACCACTGCAGCGGCGTAACAGTCTCCTAACATATTGTTGGTGGTCCTTATCCGATCTCTAGTTGATATAGAATAATATTTTATTATTAATATTTTTTTATTGATATACTGATTGTCTTGTGAATTGCTGTAAATGTATATTAATACTTACACGAACCAGTCGATCGCGAATAAAAGAGAAACGTCATTAACAGGAGCGTCAATGGCGCTTAAAACAACCAATAGCAAAACAAGCGCAGCACTTGGTACCGAGGCCGACGAGACAGAAGCGGCGGTGGACGTCAGACTTTGCAAAACAAAATAATGAAATGAAGGATGAATATAATTTTTCGTGGCATAAAAATTTCTGTGCGCAAAAAAGTTTGTTAAAAAAAAAAGACTTACATAACTGTGATAATCTCCCCGAAACCCAGAAATATACCATTCATCTGGGCGATGAATATGCTGGCCACAGCGACGAAAAGCGCGGTACCGTCCATGTTAATATTGCAACCGATTGGCAAGACGAATCTGGTGACTCTAGGGTCGACTCTGAGCTTCTCGGTCATCAGACGAAAAGTCACAGGAAGTGCAGCAGCCCTGTACAAAGCTGCGTTAGCAAAGATCGGGTAAGGCACGCTTCCGATAGTATAAAGATACACTCCATGTCGCCTGTTGCCGCAGTCGATGGTCATTCTGGCGTAAACTTACGAGATAGCGGCATAATTTATTGATAATTTCTTAGATGTATTTGATCAAGGGTTGAATTGAACAAAACGGAATAGAAAGGGGCAGAGAAACGGTATATGAATATAGAATATTTGGAATTAATATCGATGCATATTAATTACGGAAAATATCTGCAAATAGTAGACAGAGTGCCAGAGCAACAGCCAGAATGACCGTGAGAGAACAACCTGAAAAATTAATCGAGATTAGCTTAGATCACAATCCGCAGGATCACATCCGCCAGAGACCGCGTTGCTTGTTGAATTCTGTAACAGACAATCGTATATACCTTCATGTTGCGGCCATCAATTACTTACCAAGCGCTACCCTCGATCTCTCAAAGTCAACCACCTGCAAAAGGCCGCGTGCAGTGCGTGTTCTAATACATCATCATGATATTCATACAGTCTCTGTTCAGATACACTGAGAACAGAGTTTCTCAGTCAGTCACAGTGTACGCACAGTTGTACGCTCTTTTCTGGAAACAGTTAATCCACAGAGAAAACAGATTGAGTTAGATACAACTGTAATAAGACCTAGCTGGATCAAAAACAATATAGGCACTGTTAAAACAATAATAGAGGATAATCAATAATCAGGAATAGGAAAATAGCGGATTGTGGATTGTGCGGGATGAGTCTTTCGAATACATTTTAAACGTACGTGTTGGATTTGCGAATGAAAGAAGGGTAGGATTTTAGAGGATGACTCGTAGTGCGAACTGAAAAAATGATCGTTGCTTTGTGTGACTCTTAAAAATGAATTATCAAGAGGCAAATAATCGCAAATAATCGTTGTTCAGCAGTACAGCCGGTCATCGACGTCCTCGTCGTACCTGCAAGAACGAGTTCGACACACAAGCAACCAATATTTTTTCAGTTCCGCCAATCTGTTTTTTTTTTTAAACAGTGTACTTTACGTACTTAAGTTAAATCATGTACTTTGGCGTGGAGGCCTCCTTTGGCAGTTCTTTTTCTTCTTTCTCGCCATCGCGAGGAAAGAGTCTAAAGATACCGATCACGAGTCCCTAGCAGACTTCCACGCCGCGAATCAGTCCAGGTAACACGGAGTCAGCAGATTTCCGGTTTAGGCAACATCATTGCCGAATAGTTTTACTTTCGCGATGACAACGCGGACAATGCTTTCAAAGTCTTCTACAACTTCTTATTCGCGACGATAATGCATTATTTGCGCGATGACGAAATTCCGTTTACGTTGCCAGAAAAGATTTGGCAACGAGTTTCCGGAAGTTCGTACGGATTAATGATCGGAAACCGGAAGTATCAGCATTCAAAGTGCTACCCGGAACTGCATACCTCTTTCCTTCTTTCTCTCTTTCTCATGTGGCATGGCGAGCTCTCCTCGCAAGCGAACATTAAAAGAGATTGTCATATATGAAGGAAGCCAGGAATTGTGCCAGCTTTCACAACATTTTTATAGAAAAACTAAGCAAAGAGAATATATATGAAGCCAAAAGTTACGTATTTGCCGAAAGTTATGTAAAGCTGGCTTGATTGATTTTGGAAGGGATATCGGGATCGTGGCCTCGCAAAGCCTCCACACAGCTGGCTGAAACATATTGTCTCTGTCAATCGATTCGATCGATACACATATCTTTCATCGCCACGTATCACTCATTGTCTCTATTTTATTTTGCGACGTCAATTGTTTTGGAATTAACTACTTTGCACTATTAATCGCGCGACAGACCAGCTCCATTTCGCGTAAACGTAAGAAAGGTCCACGTGGTAAAAATAAAAAAAAAAGGAAGGAGGGAAGGAAATATAAATGGAATGTATGTGGGAGACGCCCGACGAGGAAACTACGAGGTCAGAGAGTACGATCACAACGTTGACCGAGGCCCTGTGAGGCAGGCGAAATGGATTCTCTCAAGGTCGGGCTCGGATTCGAAGATCGACGACTCACGTTGATGCCATGGCGAAGGCGGTGAGAGTACCCTGGGCGAGGCCGGCGTAGAATTTAAAGGGGTTCTTTCTAACGAAGGCCATATATATCAACTGCATGATCACCAGCTGATAGAGAAAGACACCGATCGCGATCGTCACGATGAACCAGGCTAGCTGCGACATCACCAGTACCAGATCGTCCACGGCGAGTATTTTGCCTGCTATTACAGAGGTGATGCCGATCGGTGTCATCCTGAAGAACCAAGCAATGTTTTCCATCATGTCATGGCTGTCATCATTACCATCACTTTCGATTTTCAATTTTGATTTCAAAACTCACCACATAACGGTCGAGACCATTCGCATGATGACTTCAAACACAGCTTTGAAGAAATCTATGACAACCTGACCTTTTTCACCGAGTGTTCCCAGAAATGTACCAAAGACCAAGCAGAAGAAGACTATTCCTAGAGTGTTCGTTCCGCTTCTATACTGTATCACTCTTATCAATTCCTCGTCTCTTAAAACTTCTGTTGTAGGTAGCTGGTCAGTATTATTCTGAAACGGTTGCTTCTTTGGAACATACACCGTATGTGCCTGTAAAAGCATTATTATTATTGAATTACAAGTTAATTTTTCTCTTTCCGCGATATATAATATATTGCAAAAATCAGGAAATCATCATCACCTGTTGAAAAGCTGCTTGAAACAAATTGTCTGGAAACATGTTCCTGTAAAATAATTTATAAAATATTGCATATATTTTCAAATATACATATTGCATATATTCTTAATACATTGAACAAGTAGGCAATGTGTCTTCGTCTATTATGACAAAGGGCCGTATATTTTAAAAATAACACATTTCCCACGGCCTTTATTTTATTCATAGCCCTTAAACATTGATTGAGTCGCAGAGCAAACCATGTGGCGATTTTTTAGTTAAACAATCTTATCCTGTATTAGTGAAATAAAAAAAATTATTAAATAATTCCGATATCGCGCGGTAATCTCTGATTTTAATACAACATTGGAAAATTGTGTTAGGTATTGTATGAGTTTTTAAACAGAGTTTTTGTGAGTTTCGTGCGACTAAAACACGCACGATCGATGAACTTCTATTTTCGTCCTAGTGAATAGTATCTGCGATCATGATGAGTTCCGTTTAGTGGAATTTACGGCTCGTGAAATGTTATGACCTTAATCCGACTTAGGTAACTATGCTACTGTGCAACGATTCAACTTTACAGTGGCAAAGAGAAGTATATTGCCAAAAATAATATCGCGAATCGATATTATTTCAATATCGCGTTATTATCGTGCACGTTATTCAAAATTTTTGTAATAAAAAATCGCGCCGAGAATTTTTATTGAAGATTTCTATCGCAAAAATACAATTGATAAGACGACTCCAATCACGAGATACTTGAACATGTAAATTGAAAGTATAAACTGTAAAATTGATTTTTCTTGTGATTATATACTCGTTGATTGTTTTTTCTCATTGTTCCGTACACGTCGCGCTTGATTACCTTTGTTTTTAGAAAAACTTTCAAGCGAGTCAATGTACATTATTGATATTGGCAGAATCGATATCGGAGGCGATGAGATATCGCAGACATAATTTACCTTCCTAAATCGAGCAGGCTGTCTAGTATGTTAACGGCTCTCGCGTGATGCGACGGGCCAATCGATTCTCTGATGCCGGGATTACCGGGATGAATAACGAGGACTAGGACTACACCGAGAACAGCATTGAGCAAGGACGTCAGTATAAAGTATACCAGAGTACGAACAGCGATCATTCCGTTCATCCTGGCATTTAAACTCGCCGAGCCTGGAATAATACGTGGAAACGAATGGGATAATTCCTCGAGATGAATGAGCATTCGACACGCGCGCACGCAATGATGGAAACTTACCAGAAATAAGGCTGGCGATTACCAAAGGTAAGATCATCAGCTTTAGCAATCTCATGAAGAGCTCTCCGGGATAGCTGATCAGCATTACGGCATCATCCCCAAGGTCCAGACGTCGTAAACCAAATCCTGAGGAGAGACGCTGTTTTATTAATCCATACAATTCTGCGCTGCGACAATGTCGCCTTTTCATTTGCAACGTAAAGTACTTAAAAGATTCTACGGAGCGTCTGTCCTTGAACTATATTTAAACTTATTACAGTTAACTGGCTTATTATCTGATCGCGAAGAAAGGGCATGATGAAAAGGTGAAGGTTTGATCAATTCTTTTCTATTACATAAAGTCAGATTAATTCCATAATGTCTGTTCCCATTCTATTACCTAGAGTCGTTATATACATGTACATATGTAAGGTGTGCATAGATATACATACACATCTTCAAACATATTATTAATTGCGATATTATGTGGATATTAAGAGATCGATACTTTGTTAGTATTCACAAAAAAATTAATGTAGAGATTAACATATTATGACCTTGAATCTTTTATTTAAATAAGTGTTGAATGAATGAAAGCGTTGATTTAAATTCAAACTGACCTCTGTCGATATCGTATAAATTATTATTACGCCGTCAACGTTTCCATTTATAGCAATGTACCTATGGATGTTATGTGTTCGACTATCAAGTATTAAATCAAGCTGTTGGAAATGGAACTTCGCGTAAATCTAACACCCACTTATACATATATATACATATATTGATGATTCTATTAATACATTTGCCAATCGTTAAAGGACCCCGCACCGGTCATAGGGGGAAAATGTCTTTCTGCGGATTTGGCTAATTTTTGGATATGTTGTAGTTCTCGTCATTCTGAACAAATGTCTCAATGGGCAGAATGATCTAATGAGCCGTTTCCGTGCTACAAGCCCTGAAAGGTCCAGATTTAACATGTAAAAATACAAGTTTTTCGACTGGAAATAAAGAAGGATGGATTTTTCTTCTTCAATTCTTAATTGTACTGATGATAATTATTGTTAAGAGTTGTATAAAGACAACGGATGTTATAAACTATATATATAATATCAATAAATATATATTCAACTTATACATACACATTATATGTCCACTTTTATAATTGACATACATTATAAATCCACATAGATTGGACTGTACTACATACATCCGTTGTCTTTATACGACTCTAAACAATAATTGTCATCAATACAGTTAAGAATTGAAGAAAAAAAATCCATCCTTCCTTATTTCGAGTCGAAAAACTTATACTTTTGCATGTTAAATCTGGACCTTTCAGAGCTTGTAGCACGGAAACGGCTCATTAGATCATTCTGCCAATTGAGACATTTGTTCAGAATGACGAGAACTACAACATATCCAAAAATTAGCCAAATCCGCAGAAAGACATTTTCCCCCTATGACCGGTGCGGGGTCCTTTGTAATTTAATTAATTTTAAAATTATGTTTTTGTCTCGTTTACTTACGTCAAACGTATAGACTCGGCAAAATCCATCAACAAAACGATTTTCATCTTACAATTCAATTACAATAGTATTGCATCAAATCGCAATGGGGTGTATTATATCTTTCATTTCCGACATTGTACGATGCGAATTAATAAAATCAATTTTCCTTTGATTAAATACGATTCCACCATTCATTAACATTCGCAGGTAAATTGAATGATATATTCATGGAAACACGTTATAACACGTACGTATATGAGTATATGAAACATCTATTGTGTTACGAATGGGAAAATATTGAGTCTCCATTAAGAATTAGTTCTAAGAGATCAAATTAATATGACGGAGCTCTTTTAAGGAAACCCTTTTATCGATTATCAATATTTTTTAACGAGATAATATGTTTTTATGTAACTGATGTTTTTTCGAACTGGGTCGTTCGCGGTGTACGTATAAAATCGATTTATATAAAAGTTTACATCACATATTGCGCGTAAGATGTATTACGTCTCACAGATGATTTTTATGAACGTTTGACATATTACAGGTATTCATTGCAACCATGTATGTATACAGTTTTAATTATAGACTAAAATCTATACAACATATGCATGCAAAGCGATTCTTAGCGTTATACAAGATTTTTATAAACTAAAAGTGCAAAATACGAAGAAAAAAAAAAAAAAAAAAAATCAATCACTAATATAATAAATTGCTGATTGATTATCGTGCTAAATTAGATCGAAATCTAAATAATGTATACAAAGTTAGTTTACACAGAGCTGCTGAAAACATTAAATGTAGCAATTAGCATTCATCATTTATAGTAATTGATATGTAAAACGATAAAATTAAAATCATATATAAATTTTACAGCCGCACAAGACATTATATTTTCTAAAAAGATTGGTTCAAAGTTAGCCAGATTTAAACATTTTCTGGATTATAACAAAATAGTTTTCTTTAAAGAAATTCTCAAACTGAAGACTGAGTTGCGCAGTGATGAAGGTGCGGATAAACATCCCCGACACTCACCAAGAATTATGCCGAAGAGAACGCCGGAAAGGGTGACCATGAGCAGCAGGTTCTCTCGCATCCACTTTCTGGTGTCGGCGGTCACCTTACGGGGACCCTGAGAGGCCGAGACGTCCTGCCCGCCCATCTTGGCGAACAGATACTCGGAGAATCGGGCAGAGGACTTATCCTCCATCTCACTGGGCCGCCAGCAAGCGGCGTACAAGGGATCGGTGCCAGTCGCGTACGAACAGGCCGATCCTCCCGCCGATTTTCCCAAGCTCCCTTCTCGCGATCTCTCGCGGCTAACGGCGGGGCCCCGGCAGCACCACGACGACGACGGGTTGCCGTTTTGGGGGTGTTTCGGTAAATCCGTGCGGAAGGACCAATCACTCGCGCCTACCAGACGTCTTAATAGCCTGGCGGCAGCCTGCCGGATGCCTACTAACTCGATCGTGGTATCGGGATAAGATTGGACCAGCTGCCTAGCGAGGCTGAGTAACAGCTGGCTTCGATAAAGCTCGCGGAACCGTCTAATCGCCTCCCGCCGGCTTATCTGACGTATTTTACGTGCAATAATATCCTACGTCCTCGGAACGATTCAAATGTGTACCCGAGGGAAGGGGGATACGCGTTTCTCTAGTTTCTAAACGAGAAGAACGCGAACAATTTCGAATTCCGTGGTGGTGGACCTTTCAATTTCTTAAGATTCCCGTCCAAGTGGTTTCGTCGCCGAATGTTTGCGCTATTGCACAAGGTCAGTTACCCGAGAGGTCCGCAAGTATTCTCATTTCTTTTCAAGTATGACGACCACCACCACCACCTTCAATCGGCGCACTTGAATCTCGTAAAGCTGATCTTATCAGGAAGGACGAGAGGGATCAAAACTGATACCTTCGCACACGGTGACGATGACGACGGTGATAAAGACTCGAGTGCAATGGACTGTTCTGAACGAGTGTTGGCGACGTTAACTGAGCGTGCGCGTAGACTTCCGACACGTTCCTCGCAAAGGATGAGCCCCGACTGCCTGGTTACCGGCGGACATCACCGTATTGATTTGCCGGGATTTCACCATACCCCGAACGTCCCCGTTCTTTCGGCGAAAACAACGCACGCATGCGCAAATTCAGTGATTTCAGTCGGTCGCTAAAACGTAGCAAAATGTGCACTATCCCGATCATGTTACTGCGCGGTGGTGCATCGCAAAGGGAAGCGGGAAGAGGGAGAAATCAGAGATGACGGTCAAAGGGGTGGCGACGGCAGGGTGCGAGCCTCGACGCGCAAAAGGAACGACAAGAGATGCAAGGACGCGGCAAAGGACAGCGGAAATTTCTCAGAATTGCGAAATATATTATCCAAAAGGAGATCCTTGAATTTGATAGAGCCTGCTCTTATTACAATGTATTTATTATTTCGCCCTACTTACAGGTGCTAAATAAATAAATTTTTTTGCGCAAAGATATCTTGTACGTCAGCGACGACCCTGTATATTTTAAGAATAGAGTGTTCCCATTTTATTTTAAACGCTTGACGTAACAAGTCGAATAGAATGTTATTCATCAAAGAGCCGCATTGTAATACATAATATATAAAAAAGGATATTATATCCTTTACTCTTATATTTTCTCTCTCATATTAATCAATTTTTTGTTACATTGTTTGGAAATTCATATTCAAAACTAGAGTATTTTTATCTTCAAAGTCTAGAATATTTATAATTCACAAGCGATTGCATGCTTTATTGTATAGGAAAAGATAAAAAATAATTTTGCATAAAATAATCGTTGTGTTATAGCTTGAACGATGTACTATATTGTAAAAGGCTAAAGATTATATAAAAAAATATTGTACTATTAACGCAGAATGATGAGATAGATAACTGTCTGATCGAACATGGGTAAATACTCCTTTGTCTGACCAGAACGATATGGACTACTGGCAAATCTTGTAGAAAGTGAAAGAGAGAAAGCATTTTCTCGGAACAAGGAAAGATGGAAGCACCGCGTTTAAACGATGGTTTGTTTCTTTTTCACGGAGATAAGAAAAGTTTTGTTTATCGTGGTAATAATTAAGTAATAATTAAAAATAATGGATGCAATTACTTTGCAGTAAAATGATATCGCGCTAATGATACCGTTAAATAAAAAGATAGAAGCAACTTAAGGATCGATTCGATTTAGAAACTTCAATGCAGCGAAAATATCAATTTTATTCTGCCTTTAATAACGTATCACCCTTTTACATAATAATCATGTTATATCGCTGTCGGCTGCACTCACCTCGTGGAAAATTGGAAAAGCAGCACAAAATTCCAATTGATTGGTCGTATAAAAGCGTAACAAAAGGAATATGACACTATGCAGGATAAATTCATAATATTGTTAACGATACGCAACAATTATTTATTCGCTTATTAAAGCGAATAAATATTTGGCAATTATTATTATTATAAAGTTATTATATAGAACAACAATCTAAAAAGGACGGTTTTACAAAAATTATTGGCTCGAGACACAACAATACTTTAACTTTATCTCTTCAAAGCGCGTATAATAAAGCGATCTTAAGTATTTGCTAGTTTTAATTCTTTTTGATTCTTTTTCATAGATCCTTTTCATTCTTTTTCATTTCCACGTCAAGACTGATTATGAAAAATGACTCTGAGAAACGATTACACTTTGTTCAAACCGATAGACTGATGTCAAAGAGAAATTCCTGTGTCATAGTTTGCTGACAAATGTTTTCTGTAAAGTGTAAATGAAGTAATCCAACGAAAGATCCCGACATTTCGGCGGGACAGGCCGCCCTGTTGAATAATGGAGGGTGGTGTCCTAGTCCGAGTTCGAGTTTCGCAGAATGTTACGAGAGCTAGGTCTCATCCTCCTCGTAAATAATCCAGAGGCGCGAGAACGACCAAGTGTGTAAGCGGGCAAACGCCTATTTACCCTGTCTCCTTCGGTATACACGATACAATACGGTTCTCGTTCACCATTCTTCGCATCCGTTTTCTAAATTCATCTACGTAGTTCGAGACTATGGGACATTATTAGTGTAAGCTCGGACATCGGGGATGAAATTTGTCCACGCGAGAGAAAAATGTCATTTTTACATCCCCTATTTGTGCGCATGAAATCTCGTCGACGTGATAATCTACGGCTACGGGCTTCCGATTTGACGATATGTCAGAAAGATTTACATGGGTATAAATACATATTATAGGAGAAAACATTTAAATCGAGACCAATATATAAACAATTTTTTTTTAAACATTCAAATATTTTAGTTTATTTAAATATTTTATGCATATTTGTAAAATAAAAACTGAAATAAGAACGCTGAGAGAAAGAGAGAAGAAGAACAAGAAGAAAGAATGAGTTTCAAAATACATAGGTATTGTAAACTACCTAGTGGATAAAATTTCCCTCGCTAGAGAGTCTCTTTCCCGGCGATGGAAAAGAGATTTCGTCTAAACTCGTCTTGTGCCTACCTGGCATCTACGTTTCGCATGCAGGGCAAGAATCTCATTACGAAGAAGCTACCAAACGAACGTCGAAGAAATTCGATTGGATATTGGCCGAAGGTTCAAGAAGCGCGGTGAAATGTCGGAGGGAAAAATAATAAGAACGAAGAAAGAGAATGCCAATGATCAGATTGCCGACACGCAGAAAAATACAAATCTACTTTTTTACAAGTGGCTTGGGATTTATTCGGGTGCGCGTATTTACTGATTAAACTTTCTTAAATCTCATAGGACTATCTCTCTCATAAAAGATCGAGGGCGAAAGAAATGGGAATCTTATAAAATATTGCATAGATTCCACCTTCTCTCCTGTAGCATAAACTAAATCAATAGTCACTAGCCATATTATTCTCTTTTCGATGACATAGCAAAAAAATTTAGGAATTGTTATAAAAACGAGGAAAGAAACAATTTGCATTTCATAATTAGTTAGTGTTCAAAGAGATCTTTGAAAAATATATATAAAAAACATGATAGATGTACGTAAATGAATAAAATGAATAATTCTCTTTCCTCTCCACAAAACACGTGTGTGTGCGCGTGCATTTCGATTATCCGAATAAAATATGCAACGAAGATCGGGAAGCAATGTGGCAGTTAATTTATTGACGCGTTTGAATATTTAGCGTGTATGTCGTACACGGAATGACCGTTAGCACACTGCCGGTGATAATTAACATTCAACGTATAAACCGTGGAAGGTGGACGAGCGACATGTAAATACACAGATTTGAGTTCACTTCCGTGTATCGTGGAATCAAATCTATCGACGCTAATAATGACACAATTCCACGGATATCAGACGCTCATCGGGCGTAATTTAGGCCGACGAGATAGGTTCACACACTGCATATAGTTCTGCGATGTAAACAAGGTATCGAAGGTCGTATATTGTGCAAATCATCGACTAGACCTGTGTGTAACCAGTACTCGGCATATCCGTCAATTTGGACGGGGTGTCACGTCGGCGAGGACAGTGCAAACAAACGGGTATTAAGCACTTAATATTCGACCTAATTCGCGGACCTTCTGGCGGAATACGTCATCTTGATCGTCGGAGGGTGCGAAACGACGCAAGAATATTATTTGCACACGTATGCGATGATTATTTAATACAACTCTTTTACGCGCTTCCCCCCGAGTGATAAGACTTCAAAGATATTAGGTAAGAGGTGTTAACTAATACGATTAAAAATGATTAAAACGATAAATTAGATCCTCCGTGACCTCATATGAAAGTACTCACTTACTCGGTTATTTGTTATTCATATTCTATGACCGCGAACGTTGAAATAATGTGCAAATATTCAAACATTCGGTTGAAGCTGCAAACTTGCTGAGTCGACTCGATGATTGTGTCAGTGGTAGACGGCAAGTTGCTTCGAGCTTGGATCCGCTATCTTGGCGAAGACAAGAGCTATTATACCGGCACGTAAAGCCACGTCAGCCAAAGCCAAAGTCAAGTGTTCGTTCTTTCGTCGAGGCTTCTCTTTCCTCATTTTTGATGACGTTCAAAGTACGTAGCATGCAAGTCTTTGTTTTTTGCAACTTTTTCTATAGCTTTTCCCTTCATATCTTCTCTCGACAGATTCCTCAAATTTTAAAGAGTCACAAAGAATCAGGCGACTGCATTTAAATGCATCTTAACACGTTCATCTACGAATCGCGCATGCATTTTACAAAACAATTTCTCGAAACTTTTGTCTTAACGCTATATCTAGATTCTCATACATTGATTCTGCACGTTTATTCCACAGAGCATTTCTGTCTCTCTGTTTGTATTTAATTACAGTCCGTACGTAACTTTGGAGAACATATGTGTCTGTACTTCATCAGTGCTATTGGGAAGTCACATGTTCCACGGTGCTAAACTATTTCGGAAACTATTGTGATGTTTCCATTTAACGTAAAATGCTTCAGAGCGAAAGTAGGGGAAAAGAGGTATTAAATTCATCATTTTTAATGATATTTAGTGAATAGATTATGAATAGATAGTTAAAATCAGTCATTAAAATCGTTGCTTTGAACTTTTATGCAATCACTGACATCCGACAATAAAATAGTGCGTTTTAAAATAATTTGTAACGTTTTGAAATATTTTTGAAGGTTGGTACATACAAATTAAACGATTGTAATACGCATTTCGATTGGAATATAATTTTGTTCTCAGTAAAAATAATTGTTTGAAATATTCCATTTTTATTTAATTTCGAAGCATCTTGTATATTTGAAAGTTCAATTTGCAGGTATATTATGTAGATATATATTTTATCCATTGTTTTTATAAACATCTCTTACGAAATAAATAAATAAAATACTGTTGCATATATTGAGAAAAATATTTTTGTTGATGTCTGAGTTTTGAGATATCTTTTTAAAGTAAGAAAGCAGCTATTACGTTCAGTAGATTTTAATTTTCTAATTGCCGAAAAAATCTATCTATTGTACAGCATCTATTTTAATTACAGTTATTCAAAAAATGATACAATCGAAAGAATTTCCGAAATAATGTTGCAAGCGTTAAATTGATTACATGTAATATTTCCATATAAAAATATTTAGAATAACGAACAAATTTGTAAAAGTTATTAAAAATAATACCGTGTTAAATATATATAAAATTATGTAAAGTAAAAGTTATTTTATATATAAATATTTTCCATCAAATATTATGCAACGTTTGCATCTTGTTCGCAACTTTTTAACAACATTATAATTTTATGACGATGTTTCGTTTGTATATAATATGCGATAGTAATTATTATGATAGAGAAGGGATTATAAACCTCAGCGCAAAGTTAGTTTTAGATGATAAAATGAAGGAAAATCCGTCACTCTCTACCCTATGATATTTCAGCTTGAATATCTTGTTGCTTGACCTCTTGTGCTCGTCGACCATGAATAAATACGAACTTTGCAGGCGGTTGTGTTTATCAGAAACCGTTGTGTCGCTCCCGGAAGAGTATTGTTACGGCAACAATACCATTTCAATATTTCTCATTTGAATATCGTCTTATGCATTATACCATGCACGATCAGCAAGTACAAACTTTGCTTTCAATCAAAATGCATATTACAAGCGTTAGATTTATATGTATCGACTCTAGAAAATGTCGCAAATATAAAAATCACATTATATGAAAATATACGCGTAGTTTATGATACAAATGATGTGTAAGCATTACGAGCTATATTTTCAATCAGTTATATATACATATATGTACATTATATTCATCTAACCATCCATCCTGTCCTTCTGCAGTTTATTTATTTCGTTTCTCATCTCGTATAGCGAATGGGAGTTAAGTCCATTTCCTTTTCCTTTTCAAGCATTTTCATCGCTTTGTCAACTGAAATGTACGACAGCGTCATTTTCATCGTATACTCATGATGCAATCACCGAGTGTCATGTGATTGAGAATCTTTCCGGCATCGTGTGTGTCACGCTTGTCCGATCTCGTATCCGGGAACTTGACAGTTCGTTTCGAAGTTTCTGTCAATTAATAGTAAACAAAAAGGGAGACAGAGAGAAAACACGAGACAGAAAGGGAGAAGAGAGAGAGAGAAAAAGAGAAATGGAAAGGGGAAACAACGCCATGAATAGTGCCAAGGGAAATTGTACCCTTCTCGGGAGGCAGCATCTCTAAAATGGGCTAAGCGAGGGTTTGATGGAGGATTCGCTATATATATCCTTCTGGGAGAAGAGATCGCACGAAATCACGACGCTTACGTCTCGGATGCGGGATCGAACGAATTATTTGCAGTCACGAAGGGCCCATACGTTTGTTTCGTTAAATTTCCTGACGTAGAACGCTTCTCCATAAAATCGCACCGAGGTCGATACAGTCTTTTGCATGCTCAGCCTCGAAGGGAGATATATTTCACCTCTGTTTAACGTCTTCGACTATAAACTAGGCTTTTTACATATCAAATATTGCGTATACTATGCCGTTATTTGGAAAGTGGCAAACTTATTTTGTGTTAATGGAACATGAAACTGACACGAAAATGAATCGAAACGATATATTATAAACGCATGATACACGCACAAAAATAATTTCCGTTTACCGTGACAGACCACGTCGCTAAAAGTTATCGTTTGCAGGACGAAAAGATTGGATACCTCAATCGTCCCAATATAACCGCTTGATAAAAAGCCACACGTATTTACAAAGTAGAGGAGCAACACGTGTTTACGCGGAATATTGGTTGCCAACGTAAATGGTTTCCCGGCTTCCTACATCTGAAAAGCCAAAGCATTTCATTCGTTACTTTCACGGCATTTCGCAGGCCGCCCGTAGCTGTGCTTTTGAAAGGACCTGTTTGCAATCACTCGAAATCCTTCAAACAGGGACGTACGTCTGCGCGCGTTCACTTTTCGATTGCTTTTAAATGAAAATCGTTTTTGCGTTCCTTTATATCGGTGGCTACCATAATATAACGTCTACTCACAGCGCAATGGAATGTTCGACTTTTTTAAATCAATCAATTTTAACCATTTCCCCGCTCGCTGCCAACGTTTCTCCACTAAGTAAATATAAGATAAATTAAGATAAGTGTATACGTACTAATTGCAAAAAATTTTTGTACGCTTTTTTATTAAATCGCTAACGCGTATTCCTCGCCTATCTTGCCCGGATGTACTTTACTCCGATAAACTTGTGCAGCGCGAGGCGAAAAGATTAATGATTTTTCTCGGCAAAATGTATATCTCCTTCGACTTTGATATCGTTTCACGATGGGATGCTATATCTGTGAAAAATTGAATATCTAAAACGGATGTTGATTCAATCTTAGTCGGCTTCTCAAACGCTTGTCGACTGTATTGCGGCTTCCGGCGAGGTTCTGAACGTTATTTCGTCGTGACCTCGACTGCAAATAAGAACGCGAATTGCTTCGTCGGGGAAACCGAATTTTCATCGAAAAAGAATATAATTGAGTACAACCCTTTTTTTCGTAACGATGTTTAGCGATCTATTTTTCAGTTTACGCAGAAGTTGCTTTTTAATTTAGGATGCTAGCGCAGAATTTTGTGATTTGATTTCAAACTCTTTCAAACTTTTCTATAGACAACTCATCGTTAATAATTCCACTTAACAAACTTTACGTATATAACTATAATTTTCACAAATATAGTGCTAGGTGAATTGATACTAAATATTGTATAATATTTAACAAGTATGTTGGCATATAGTTTTTTTAAGCTGCTAGATTGAAGATAAATTTTTAACAAATTCTCAGGAAAAAAGGAGAAAATAAATAACAGAATTTTACTCTTCTACTAATTTTAGATAAACCTAACTTTAACAAATTTTTAACTTGAAGCTTGACTAGTTATTAAGATGTGTTAAAACTTAAAAAACTCAAACTGAAGAATTTGGCGTTTAATTAGTACTCTGCGTTGATACCACTGCTT